>NC_090447.1:45435901-45743808 GCF_031143425.1 Pleurodeles waltl | reverse complement strand
GAATTCAGCACTGGAGTGAACCTGGGAAGGAGAGATAGATAAGATTGAGATTTTTGTGCATGTTGTTGGTAGGCCACATTAATGGTTAGTAGTTACAGAGGGTAGGACAAAGGCAGTAATTAACTAGTGTACAGTATCACTGATGGGTGGCTTGGTGCTGCAAAACCTCATGAAGCAATAACAACAAAGAAAATTAATTAGTTTCCATTCTGTTCCATTCAATAACCTACTGAGGAATAAATACATGGCAAGGGACTTCAGGCAGGAAATGTCTAGGGACAAAAGTTGATGTAAAATGTGTGATAGATTGTGAGGACAGCTTCTCATCTACCTCTCATCACTGACTAAAGCACAATGCTATGTTAACTAGCAATGCAAAGACAGATAATGACAAAGAAAAAAGCCCATTTATTTTGTTTATTCAAAGCCCACCCTTTCCACCCACAACACACCTACCCACCTCCACAGGCAAAAACTCTCAATATCCCTTTCACCCTTTCCCCAACTTACCTTCTCACTCTTTTAACCCTCAACAGGCCTACTCCCTCCCCAGGCAAAAACCCTAATTGTCCCTTTCACCCTTTTTTCCGCTTCCCCTCTCACCCTTTCCTCCCACAACAGGTCCTCCCACTAATGAAGGTTCAATAAATAAATAAGTGCTTCGAGGGTACCCAGGACAGCTTCTATGTTTGCAACCTGCCGGGCCAGGCTCCACTGCCCACGCCTGAGCAGCACCAGCTTGTGTAGGGCATGGTAGAGGTGGTTTGATGAAAATGAAGGGAGGCTGGAGGTGGGGATGGTTCTGGTGCTGGTGTGGCCAGGTTGGAGGCTGGCCTGGCTGCTTGACCAGTAGAGACCTGCATCAACTTGAGAGACTGTGGCTTTGCACTCCCCAGGATGGCACAGTGGGCAAACCACCCACTGTAGAGACTTGAGAGACTGTGGCTTTGCACTCCCCAGGATGGCACAGTGAGCAACCCACCCACTGTATAGACTTGAGAGACTGTGGCTTAGCACTCCCCAGGATGGCATAAATGGGCATGGACCCCCGTCGTGGATCTGGCTTTGCAGTCATCCGGCTGAGGTGCCCCCCCTTCCCCCTGAGGTGCCTGTAGTATTTCTATCTGATGCCCCGGCAGTGTTCTCTCCGATTGTGGTCAGGTATCGTTTGTGGGCCTCGCCCATGCATTTTTGGACTGTTGGTGCACGGACATTGTTATGTACATATCTGCACTACTTCTCGTCTTGTATATAATTATGACTGATTTTCAAATATATATCTGTATATTTTTGTATGACATGTATATTGGCACATTACATTGTTTGACGATTTTTGCTTTGTGTATTCATTCTTCCGGGGGGATTGTGGGTTGTTACTGTGAGTTTTTGTGAATGCATTGGTGTGTATGTTTTAATATGCGAGGGTGGGGGTGTTTGGTGTGTGTCCCCCTAACTTTTGCCTCTCCCCTCCCCCATGTCGTAGGTGCAGTACTCACCGTTGTCTGCGGCGCCTACGTAGCTGTTGGTCGTAGAGGAGCAGAAAGACAAGGGCAGGGAGTATTTGGAGTTCTGGCTCCATGGATTCCTTGTTCCTCGTGGGATATGTTAAGGTGAGCGTTTTCCCATAGCAAAAGCTGTTTCCGCTGTGTTTTTATCCACGGTGAATCCGCCCTGGAAAAGGTGGCGGATTGGCGGATTGTAATTCTGTGGGCGGTACATTGTCTTCTGCCTGTCTGTTGGCGGTGACCGACGCGCTGCTTGTCTGTACCGCCGTGGCGGACAAAGTGTTAAAGTGGCTGTCTTTGTTGGCGGTTTCCGCCAGGGTCATAATTCCCTTTTTTTGTCCGCCGGCCTGTTTGCGGTGTTTCCGCTGCTTTAACACCGTCCGCCAGGGTTGTAATGACCCCCATAGTTTTTTTTTTTTAAAGAACAGGCTGCATGGCTCTTTCCCCAAGCCTCGCTGGGTCCTGGAGACCCCATCCCCTGGGGCTTACATTATTTAAAGGTGGGTTCCCCACTGTACATGTGTTGGGGGCCACACGGGGAGACCCAGGGCCCATGGACCTCCAGCAAGCTCCCTGCATGGTGTAGGAGCCAGCATTACTCCAGTTCACAGGAAGCAGCAATTTATGCTGCTCCCTCCAGATAGGAACAATGAATTGCTCTGTTTCCCTGCATCAGTCAAGGCAGGGAAACAGATCTCAAGTTTGCTCCCAGCCGATGGGAGCATTTTAAAAGCACCCATCCCCTGGGGAGTAAACTTTGTGTGTAATCCCATTTGACAGTTTTAAAAATGCTCCTGCCAAGTGGGAGCAAACACTAGTTGGGCTCCCTGGGACACAGCACATGAGCTGTCCCCGGGGTTGTGGTCCCTAGGGCTACTAAAGACTTCAGGGAGGGGGCTGCCTGACCTCTGTCCCTTTTTAATAAGTGACTACCCTGGGGCATGGGGCTCCGGGGGCCTTTTTAAGGCTTGGTCTCCCTCCCCTTAAAAAATACATTGGTCTCTAAGGGATGAGGTCCTCAGGGCCAACTATGACTCAAGGGGTGAGTGCCCTTCCCCATATTTATAAAATTTGGTCCTAGAGGACAGGGTCCAAGGGCCAAATCTTGCTCAGGGAGGGGGCTGGGTGCACCTCATGAAATTAATAAATTGGGCCCTAGGCACTGGGGCGCTGGGGGTGACAACAGGTTGGGGAGGGGGCCACTTGCCCCATTCAACTTAATTAAAAAATGGGGTCCCGAACTCCATTTGTTTTACCCTACAGCAGTTCTGTGGGATTGGGACAACAACTGTTGTTTTTTTATAAATTTTGGTCAAAGGGGCATCCCTCTAGGTCTTCCTGTCGGCGCCCAAGGGGAGCAGAGTTTCACAGCCCTCTTATGCTATGTTTTAAAGTCCAGGATGGGGACTACATCCCAAGTTCTGCAATGGCTGACAGCTACATTTTCTGATGTTGCTGGTAGCCAATCAGAGCACTCGCTTCCGTGGGAGTCAGCAAATTGGCCCAATGGAAACAAAGGTCCTAGGGCAAATCTGAACACTTCATTGTTAAATTCCCGCTAGATTGTTCAGATATAAAAATATTTTGAAACCTTAATTTCTCAAAAACTACAGAATGGATTTACACCAAATTCACAAAGCACAATCTGTGTACCAAGGTCTAGCTTTCTGACAAATTTGGTGTAATTCTATTCTGCACTTTTATGCTGTAACCCTAGCTAGAGAAGTCTATGGAATGGAAAATCCAGGAGGGGTTTTGCATATTGCCTCCCACTATTTTTTTGACCCCACCTGAAGGATCAACCCAAAACTGAAAAAGAGCAATTTTTAAAAAACATACATATATATATATATATATATATATATATATATATATATATGTATATTATATATACTGAGATATATATATATATATATATATATTGATGTTGAGAACAACATTATACTATACATTTTTATATATATATATATATATATATATATGTATATATATAAATAATAAAATAATGTTGCTCTCAGCATCCATTTTCTGTATGCTTCTCAGCAGAAAACAAGCATACTTGTACACAGGTCCTGTGATGCCGTGATGGTGTGTCTTTTTGTGTCTCGCTATAGACAGCTTTGGCCCAATTTTTGCAATGTACATAGAGTGAACTGTGAGTTAGCACCTTGTTCAAGGTTGGATGGCTTTTTTGTCTATCTGGAGTATCTCTTCTTGATTAGATGCCTGATATGATGGGTCAACTCCAGAGGCACCGTGTATGGCTATTGGGGGACTCTGGTTACCCCAACCTGTCCTGGCTATTGACCCCAGTGAGGAATCCCAGGACCAGGGCAGAGGAACGCTACAATGAGGCCCATGGGCGGATTAGGAGCACATGTGTTTTCTTGCTCTTTCTCCATCTGCTGCTTCCAGCTGGACTTTGCTGAACCACCCTCTCTCTTTGTGTTGTTTCCTAGGACACTAAGCATCCGTTGCTTTTCCCTTTCCTACCCATTCCACTCACTTTACCTATGTCCCCCACTTCTCTCTTGCTCTCTGCTCTACCCACTTGCCACCCCACCATCATATTAAGACATTTCCACCACTCAGCCCTTTGGAAACAGTGTGGCAGCATTGGTCTTGGCTCCCTTAGGAGCTGAGGCCAATGCCGTTGCACACAGCACCCTCAGCATAGCAGACGGTGTGCATTCTGAGGGTGCCGACAGGGTGGCCCCAGCACCGCCCACAGCATGGTTGAGGACATGCTTGGGCCTCCCTGTAGCACCCAGCACTGTCTTTCCAGCAGCCTTTTCGCGTCGGGGACTCCGCCATGAAAATCCTGGCAGAACAGGAAGTTGCCATGGCGGACAATGGCTTTGACTGCTGCCAGTCTGTCAGGATCCCTAATCCCAGCAGAAGCGGCGGTCTCATGGCGGTCCAACCACCAGGATTATAATCTGGCAGTCAGACCCCCAGGAGTGAGGCAGTCCAACCACCACCACGAGTTTGTCAGTCTCAAGACTGCCAAACTCAAAACTAGTCCCTTAGTTCGGGCTAAATCTAAAAGAGTTGCTTTGGACAAACTTAAACTTTCAATAGAACTATATTTTCTTGAAGCACAGCTCCAATGTGTGACAAGATGGAGAGCAGAACCTAACACTAAAGTACTTTCTAAAGTATTGATAATGTCTGCAATATTCGTGGTTATTTCAAGAAAACATTTTAGAAGAACGGATTTCACTCTATTGATTACTGTTGCAAGAAGCTGCTGGTTAAGGTACACTAAAAATCAACAGAAGCAGGTGGAGAAATGATCAATATTGGAAGCAGCAGGAATAAACAAAATAGATGATTTGTTTACTGCAGGAAACTTGAGGGGCTTTCAGCAATTAAGAGGATTTCAACCTACCATCGGGACATTTCATTATATAAAGAAGTACATTCATGTGATCTGATGGACATGGGATCAAGGTTCTTTTTGCAATGGTATATATGGCAGCAACAACTGTGCCCCAAGTAGCACAATCATTAATAAAGGATACCATCCCAAGTGGCAGGCACATTGTGAGAATTCTATGTTTAACTTGGGCTCCCATTTAGGAAAACACTGCTTCCATCTGATTTGTTTTTTAAGCAAATAAAAACAGAATTTTCTCTCGTTTGGTGGGTGCATTACTCATGATAGCATTAATAGTCACTAGGTTTATTCCCCAGTGTAGTCAATTGTTATTGTACAACTGGAGCAGCCCTTGCTGTGGCAATAATCAATATTCGCATTACGAATTGTGTTAAGCCTCTATATAGTCTGACTAAATTATTATATAATAGGTGCAGATCTGCTGCTGCTAAATTTTGAATATTTGGATACAGGATGTAGGCAGCTAGAACTGGCCATGTGGCCCCTTCATTACTGAGGGGACCCAATGTTTTTCTTATTAGTTGTATGCTCTGTATTGTGCTGGTGGGTTAGCCACTATGTATTTATGAAATGTATTTGAGTTGGCATCAAATGCAGGAAAACTGACCCATGAATAAAATGTTTCAGTTTTATACGTATCGTGTGCCTCAACCACGAACGTCTCATCTCCACCCCCATTAGGTAACCCGTTTAGAAGTAAATGTTGTGTGACAGCATGTCTACAACTTACTGGAATAACTAATGGATTCACCATTTTAAAAAACAATTTGCACAGATGGAAAGACTAAGTGGGGTATGCTTTTAAATGTTCAAGCCCGAGCAACCTATAGACAAACATAGGTGCTACCTATACAGCTAATGACGATATTTCCCTAACACCACAGAAGTCTCCGTATAAAGGTGAATAGGGTGCCTTAGGCATACAAGAGAAAACTACTCAAGAGATCCGTTAAATAAGTACCTGACCTTGACACATTGATGGCACCATGTTATGTAGTTCCTACTTTGGTAATAGGACTGCATTTTTAGGACGGCAGAACAACAAAGTGTGAGAGAGTCTATCCACACAGTTAGTGACTACTTACCTAACTCCTGGCAAGCGCGCAGTCCCTCGCACAAACCTCCAAACCCAATGGGTTAAAAGGTTATGGAAACATGGACATGACTCTCTAGGGAAGCCGTGCAAACAGATCTTATCCCTTTATGTTCTTACTCATGCGTGCCAAGGTGAGACAAAAAGATACAAGAAGTATTAACTGCATTTATTGAATCACTACATTTATTGAATCACAATCTGGCATATGAAAAGCAAGCTGTGATAGCTAGGCAGATGAAACAAAGCAAGGTATTCAGCATTACAAGCATGGTAAAGATGATAAACAATACAACCATGATGAATGTGGTTTGAGATATGCTAGAGGTTTTAGATGTTCCTACCTAGCCCTATGCCCACGCTGAGAGCATAATGGATGTACCCTTCTGCCTGGTTGATCTAAGGGATCAGCCTCAGCCCCTACCTGGAAATAGTGTCAGGAATCAGCCTGGGTGTAGCTAGAGATCCTCTCGGGAAGCTGGTAGATCAGCACCAGCAGAGCTGCATGTCACACAGCATGTGTCCCAGGCTAGCCGAGGCCCGAATGCCCTCTTCCCTCCCTGGGTCAGTGCCCTATTTATATAACAAACAATACCATGTTGGAAGTACAGTTCTGATGTAAAGCTGTTGCTAGGTGATAGAAGCTGACTGCTGAACAGGTAACACAAACTAGCATATTGTGTGCCTTGGACAGAACATACTGATTATATGTCGTACAAAGGCTACCTAAACAAACAGCTTGTTTTTAGCTTTCATACAATAAAGGCAAGCTGTTAAAAATATGTAAGCTAAAAGCAACCTTACTAAAAATGAATAAAATATGAACACTAAAATGAAGCTAAAACGGGGTGACCAACCTGGGTCCTAGAGGTCCTCACTACAGTCTCACCCACCAATCTCCCACCCAATCATTGATTATAACCTTGCACTGCTAAGTTCCTATTATTGTTTGATGAATCATTTACAACATTTGAGGTTACAATGCTCAAAAACATTAAAAAAAGAAAAAAGTAAACATATACAGAACTGTTCTGTTTGATATTTAAGGAAGAGCGCTGGGCCACTGATTAGGTGACCCCCTAATTCCAGAAATGCCAGGAAACACATGATTGATACTGGGCACAGGGCACTATTTTCTGGCAGACCACATACCCTCTTGAGCATCCCTTGAATTGGGATAGTCCTGACTAATTGGACAAGCTACTCCGTGTTAGTGCACCACCACAAAGGCCTGGTTTACCAAAAAAAAGTGAAATCAGAAATCAACACATTGGGGCTTTTTTATTTGCACAAATGTCCCCATTTGTAGTGATTTACAAGTCATAATAAGACTTAATCACTGATTTCTGTGTGTGCTCCTCCTCCTCAATGTTTACAGCTCAGGTGTTCCTTCCTGCACATAAACAATCCTGCCTGCAATACAGCCATCCTTGCATCATGACACAAGAGCGTCTGTGTTGGCACTGTGTTGCACACAGTGCACCAGCGCAGAGAGAGACGAGGAATACTCCATATGTTAGTAAATATGGTGCATTCCCGCTCTCTTTATTTGACGCGGCACAGCAAATTGTCTGGCTGCATTACATTGTGTCAAATAATGATGTATCTAGCCCCTAGTTTACACACTTACTCCAACCATCTCTTGTGGCAAGTGTGTAAATAGGATGTCTGAAAACTTCTGGAAAGTATTGTGAATATCCACACATCTATGAGATTTGTGCTTCCTCGTTGGTGAGTCAATTCCAAGGGTGGAACTATCTATGAACATAATAAAATGTATTTTGTTTACAGACCACTAATTCAACTGTGTTGGCACTTACCTGAAAATGTTATGCGACTCGTACCCACTGCATCACAAATAAATGAATACATTCACTTTGTTGACTGTTTGCTTTTCAGACTTTTCTATTCTCTCTGTCCAAGTAATGCAAGGTACCCCAGGATACAGAGCCACGGATCGATAAGTAACGTGTGATGTCTAACTAATAATAATATCCAGTATTTTGTTTAGGGGGTTTGTGTTTGTTTAGGCATTTTCAGAAATTCTTAACAGGCTGCACAACGAAATCATAAACTTTAAAAATAAAGCTCAAGAAATAATTGCTGTAAATAAGAACACTTCTGAGAGAGGAGCACTTAAAACATCAAGCACTTTGGTGAAACAATCTCATGCTGAAAGGAGTGCAAGCCTTGGCAATCAAAAGCCATTATCATGTTCCTCAGCATTTAATTAGATGGTTGTTGCTGCATTCCAGCCTAAATATAGATAGATGTACAGACAGCGACTGGGAAAAAATGTTAATGCATTCCTTCCCAGACCGACCATTGTGGTGAGACATTGGAAGTAAAAAGCAGCTCAGCTCCCCAGAGTTAACCGAATAGTAAGCTGGTTGGCATGGTTGTCTGGTGTCTTCTCTTCTCTTCTCATGACTGGGCAGACCTTTAGGCCCATATTTATGGCGAGATAGTGTCGCCTTAGCGTCATTTATTTTGACGATACATCAGCACTAATTTAACCTTATATTTATACTTTGACGCTAGACCCATCTAGCGTCAAAATATTGGAGTTAGCACTATTTCTGGTAAGCGCCAACCCACCTTGCATCAATGAGCAAGGTAGGTGTTCCCTTCCTAAAAATGTCGCTAGCCCCCCAGTGCCATATTTAACACCCGACGCAGAAACGACACACAACTAGAAGGCAGGCCTAAATAATGGCGCTGAGCCTGATTAGTGACATTATTTAATGCCCAGTCAGACCAGGCTTTAATGTGCTGGTAGGCCCATTTCCATGGGATAACACCATGGAATGGGCACAAAGATGCCCACCCGAACCCCAGGCATCACCACCACCCACAACATAGGGACACTACAGGAGGAGGGAGCCCATCACAGGTAAGTTGCAGATAAGTGTACATGTATGTGTGTGGTCTGACACTGGGGGCCCCTTACATGGGACCCCCTGGCTGGCACTGGGTATGTTGGCGTTGTCCTGTGGACACGGGACCCCTCTGGTGGGCATCGGGGTTGTGGTAAAGACTCCTGTCTATACTTAGAAAGGAGTAATTATTTGGCTGCTTGTGAGTCATAAAATGACGATAGAGTGACTAGTGGCAGATTTCTGTCAGCTAATCAGCCTACCGTAATTTATGACCCGCTAGTGCCATTTCCCCTAACCGGCTAGCTGCTTTTGTTGAGATGCTAGCCATTCCTTAGCACCATTTTGCGTAATTTCTTAAATATGGAGCACGGATGGCATTAGGGAATGGTGTTAGCTCGCATAAAAGAAAATGAGGCACAACTGGGCTAACGCAGTTGTGCGCCATTTTTCATAAATATGGGTTTTAGAGTTTTGAGACCCAAGGCAGTGCCCCTGGTACACGAAGGGATGCATGTCAAAGAAACTATATGATGCTCTTTGTAAATGTATGGGCAAAAGGTTGAAAGACTGTAAGAGGGCTCAAGGATTGTACTGAGGTATAACACAAAAAAATGGGTCCCCCTGCAAAAAGTGCTGAGGGGCCACTAAAAGATCAATATTGCTCAGATATTCATAGGTCTAGGGCTGACTGGGGGCCCACTGAAGAGTGGGACCCCCTGCCCTGCATGGGCCACAGGGTCCGTGTTGCACTCTTGGTGTTGTAGTTGGAGGTCAGTCCTTACATGCACACGTCATTGCACCTTCCTGTCTCTGCCCTCACCCTGGCCACATCCCTCACCCCTTAGCAGCTCAGGTAAGATTAGCATAGCTGCCCTGCCTGGCAGATACAGCCGGGGGACCTTCTCTGCCTGGATCTTCTGCAGGAACAGGGACGCAGCCTGCAGAAAACCTGGCACTTTCATAAACTCCTCAGCCGCATCATACTGTAACCCATATTTGTCTCCACTATGAATAACATTGTTGGGCCTGCGGTTGATACCTCATCTCAAATAAGGGGGGGATGAATGCATATATCTCCTAGCATCAGGTCTCAGCATCTTGCAGCCAACAGACCCAGCCCATTGCATGGAACCTACATCTGTGTGATGCCCATTATGTACTGTGAACAGATATAGCATTGAAACAGGAATGTTAGAGAGGAAAAAAAGGGGCAGCTGGCAGTGAGGAGCTGGTGGTTGGCTGGCTGAAAGGATACCATGAAAGGTGAACTCAGTGGAGAGGTATGTGCGGAGGTCTGGTGGAAGATGCTGCTAAATGACAGTATAATTTATGCAGAGTAAATGGACTATCTCTTCCAACACACGTTCCCAATTGTCTCCTAGTTATTGCTTTCAAATTTACATGGTCAGTCTCAAAATCACAATCTGTCAATCACTAATGCCAGGAGCAAAGCCATTTTTCATAAGAAAGTCCACAGGAATGGGTTGAGGTGCAGAAATCCTGCATCATCTGCCTTGCTCATTAAGAAAACTTTTTCAAAGTTCCGCACAACTTCAATTGACTTAATAAGATGGCTCACTCTCCCTCTTTACTTACAAAATTTAATAATTTTTGATGCCACCTTCACCTGGGGTCTACTGCAATCTGGCCTATGCCCTGCTCACAGGAAAGAGAATATTAATGTCCCTTTAAAATCATGTTCACAGCTAAGGTTGCCAACTCTTTGACCACATCACCACGGAATACTTTCATACCATGAAATCCCTCCTCCCTCAGTCAAACCTTAGAATGATGACAGGTCTCACCCCCTCTCCAGTCAGATACCCTAAATATTTGTTTTGAGTGAACTCATGCCACTCACATAAAAAATCCAAACTATTGCAAAATCAGTATCCTGGCTTAGCTCGCGTGTGGACACTCTTCAGCAAATGTATCTTATTCTCAAATGCCTTTATTGGCTTCCAGTCTCACAAATATATATATATAAGATCAAGGCCCTCTGCCTGATTCAAGAAGCCATCAATGACAACTCTTGAAAGTATATCTCCAGTCTGATCATTAAACATTCTGCATCAAGTTATATGTTATTCTTCATTGTGCTTGATTCAGCCCCTCCTTAGAATCCTCATTTTTGGGAGGTAGAACGTCTGCGAAAAGAGAAGAAACACTTTGGAATGCACTACTTAGTATCTCAGAGACATTAAAAAATATACCCTATTCCAGGACTAGCTGATGACCTAGCACTTTATTTAGGGTTTGGCGACAGGGTACAACATCACAAATGGATGTCTCAACCGTCATTGTACAACTGCATTATGGTTGATGGCACTTGCAATACAGCTGGACTGGACATCCATCACATTTGTGACCGAATTCCTATGAGTCAAACTTGAAATAAGGCCTAAGGTTCTTCATCACAGCTCTCAATAGTATGTTTATATATCCTTTCTTTATTGAGTATTCACTTCCCTATAAGGTTTCATAAGTGTTCCAATAGTGATTATACACATACAAAATCAACAACATGAAGTAATAAATTAAAATATAAAATGCACACTTTATACTTAAATAATAGTTTAATGGATGGTGATTGCAGAACATCACTGTTCTATCCGTTCCATTGGATGAAAATAGTAATGACATATACAAAATATCCAAGCATAACCTGTGAACTATGTGTCAAGTCTCTTGCAATCCTTCACCATTATCAACTGTTTTGAGTACATCCAGTGCACATCAATCAGACTAGCTCTTTAACTTACTATGGCCATGTCACCATTTGCACATTTATCTTGCATATAAAGAATGCCATTTTTCAGTGGTCTGACTATTTTAGCCTCACTCTTGAATATCTTTGGAACCCAGTCAGAGACCTATTTATGAGGTGGTTGGCGTTGCTCTTGCACCACGCAACGTAGTGCAAGAGTGACGCACACTTTAAGGCAGGTTTATGAAATCACGCAAGACCATTTTGCGTGGCCCTTAGTAGCTCCATAAATCTGGAGTAAGGCAACTATGTTTGAGTCATGGCACCAGCTCAACATTCTGTGATTCTGGGAAAATCGCTTAATCACCACATGCCTACCAAAAATGAATGTGTCCTTCTGTAATGTAGCTAGTGCTCATGTTAAGGCCCATATTTATACTTTTTGACGCTAAACTGCGCTAACGCAGTTTAGCGTCAAAAAGTTTTGCGCCGTCTAACGCCATTCTGAAGCGCCAAGCGGGCGCCGTATTTATGGAATGGCGTTAGACGGCGCAATCAGACCGGCGCTGCCTGGTTTGCGTGGGAAAAAACCACGTAGACCAGACAGCGCCGGCGTAGGGGGAAAATGGCGCATGGGCGTCTTAAAATGGGGCAAGTCAGGTTACGTCGAAAAAATCGTCTTAACCCGACTTGCGCCATTTTTTAACGACGCCCATCCCCCATCAACATGACTCCTATCATTGTAAAGATAGGAGTCATGCCCCCTTGCCCAATGGCCATGCCCAGGGGACTTCTGTCCCCTGGGCATGGTCATTGGGCATAGTGGCATGTAGGGGGGCACAAATAAGGCCCCCCTATGCCACCAAAAAAAAATATAAAAAATAAAAAATTATACTTACCTGAACTTACCTGAATGTCCCTGGGGTGGGTCCCTCCATCCTTGGGGGTCCTCCTGGGGTGGGCAAGGGTGGCAGGGGGGGTCCCTGGGGGCATGGGAGGGCACCTGTGGGCTCATTTTGAGCCCACAGGCCCCTTAACGCCTGCCCTGAGCAGGCGTTAAAAAGTGGCGCAAATGCGCCGTTTTTAGCCACGCCAACTCCCGGGCGTCTCTTTTGCCCGGGAGTATAAATACCACGTAAAGGCCTGGGAGTCATTTTTTAGACGGGAACGCCTCCCTTGCATATCATTAACGCAAGGAAGGGGTTCACGCTAAAAAATGACGCACATTCCGGGAACTTTGGCGCTATTCGCCTCTAACGCCATAGTATAAATATGGCGTTAGTTGGCGTTAGTTTTGCGTCGAAATTGCGTCAAAAAAAACGACGCAATTTCGGCGCAAACGGAGTATAAATATGGCCCTAAGTGCTTAAATACATTCAGGTTGAGTTTGTGCTATATCAAACTGCAAACAAAACAGAAAAAATGCAGCTTTGCCTTACTCTGCCCTGAGAAGGAGGGGGTGTTCTGTCCCAAATCCCGTTGCATGCATAATGTGGTGCAAGGGATTACAAAGTGGCACAATGCATGCATTGCTCCACTTTGTAAATAATACATGTTGTTTTTGCCATAAGAGCGTAACATAAGCGTTAAAAAAAAAATACGTTAATATGACGATATATGATACAAGGGGCTCTTAAATCTGCCCCATAGTCTTACTGCCAATTTTGTAATCACTACTCTGCTGACACTTTTTCTCTCCCAGAATCAGTGAGCATCTTTTCCTAATTTCTTATGCTGAAACTCTCCAGATTTCCATGCCCACCCCTTGACATTATTACACCTTTACTACACAATATGTACATAGTACCACTGGACTGTAAGGAACTCTCTCAGGCCACACACATCTCTATCTGGCAGGGTCTGTCGGACTACCACTCAGCAGCTGATGCTCACCCATTCTCCAGCCCTCCCTGCTGGCCTCAGCACCGCAGCCCAGAACACCACTTCCTTTCCAAGGGACTCTGAGGAGACAGGTTCTTTTCAAGGGAAGCTGTGATCTCATGTTTCCTCTTTTCCAAGCACAGACCTTCCTTGTATGCAAATACTGTTCAAACACAGTGCGGGCCCCCATGTGCACACAGAAGAGAAAGCAAAAAAGGAGTCTTACCTGGGTACAGCCATCATCCAGGAGGGTCCCTGTTGCTAGCGGCATGGCTCTCTGGCTTCCTCTGCCCCCTGCTCCTGGGCTGCTGAGGACAGTGAAAGGCGGGAGACCCGGATCCAGAGCTGGTGCAGCCATTTCACAGCAGCTTGCAGCAACTCAACGCTGACTGGAAGAATGAACTGCAGCCCAGTTATGGGCCACACAGTGCAAGCATAGACTGTCTGAGCTTGTGCTGTGTGGCCATAACTGGGCTGCAGACTAGTGCACAGACAAACTGGTGAGCTCTGCTCCGCTGCCGGGGTAGCAGAGTTTTTGACCAAACTCCACGCTCCAAGCATAGCGCAGAGTGCCAAAATCTCTGCCAGCTGAGCGGAGCACACCACCCACCTTTAATATTCAATGTACTTGTATGTCCCTAGTAAAGTGCATTAAATGTGCGGTGGGCCTGTACATTAAGTTCTATTAGTGGGCCTGCAGCACTGATTGCGCCACCCACTACTGTAGCACTTTAAACATGACGCAGACCTGCCACTGCCCACACCATGTAAGTCACCCCTAAGTGATCCCCAAGGGCAGGGTGCAGTGCTTCAAAAAGGTGGACATGTACTTTAAGTTTAAGATGTCCAGGTAGTTTTTTACTATTGCTAGGCCTATCTCTCCCATAGGATAACACTAGGATTACTTCAAAACACCTTTTAAGTGTAGCTCCAAATTGGAAAAAAGATAGAATGTAGAGTTTGGTTTCTCTGGACTTACAATTTAAAATCACAATTTATGGTAAAGTTGGATTTCAAACTGTAAGTCTGAAAATGCCACCTTTAGACATGTGGCCTTTTCTTACTTTAACGATTCTGTGCCTCTGTCTGCCTCTTAATACACATCTGGTTTGGGTGACAGTGGGGCTTTGTGCATTCCCTCTACACAGCCACATACAATGGGAGTTTAGGTGTTACTTGATGAGCCTTAATGGGCCATTCACTGGCTTAAAGGGGAGCGGAGCTGAGCACTGCCTCACTTATACCTGAATAGACTTGTCCTGTCCACCCTCAATAGGGTTTAACAACCCTGTATTGACACTCCAGCCATCTTGGAGCCAGGACAGGGGAGGCAGGGCAGCTGTAAAGTGTAATGGAAGGCCTGGAAGTTTCTCCAACCCTCTAGCCCTCTAGAACCAAGGCAAAGTATAAATACTGGACGACAAACCCCACCAAATCAGATCTTTACTGGAACCAAGGACACTCTGCCAGGAAGAATGAATGTGATGCTGCTAGGAGGGACTGACACTCTGCAGCTGGATTGCTGTGTTGACCTACTGCTGCTGTCTGCTGTGCTGTAGGAGGGACTGACACTTTGCTATTTGCTCCACCGTGTTGGCCTGCTGCCTGCTGCTTTTGTCCTGCAGTGAGAAGGGCAGGACTTGTTCTCTATATTCTTGCGTCCAAGAGTCTCCAAGGCCTGGCTTGCTTGCCCCCTGTTCTTCTGCAATCTCAGGGACATCAAAGAGTGTTTGCAACTCTATTGGTGCTTCTGGACTCTGCCATCTATGAGTACTACCCTTGCCTGAGGTGCCCCCTCCAGTTCTGGGCCTTAGAAGTCGGTTCTGCAGCTACAAACTTCAAAAAGTGACCCATGGCTGATTGCTACAGAAATATTGATGCATTTATGTTCTCATCATTGAAGCATTGCTCCATCAAAGGTAATATTCAGCAGACCCTGCATGAGTTCTGAAGCCGGCCTGCCCTCCACTGCGGTCGGCCTAGATTTTGGATTTGCACCCATCCCTCGCAATCTCAAGTAACATTTTTACAGTTACAGACTTCAATGCATATGTCAACTTCCACTGATTGGATTTTTGTCCTTTAGGTCTTGTTTTATTCAGATAAATATTATCGATTCCTCTAACCTGGTGTTGAGTCTTTTGTGGTGCCTTTTACAGTGTTACTGTAATTAAGTGTTATGGAAAATACAGGGGATTAGCACAGGTTAATTTAGGGTGTGTATCTGATTTACCCTGACTAGGATTGCGGTCCCTACTTTTACGGGGTGCATACCTCTGCCAACTAGAGACCCAATTTCTAGCAACACCTATTAAATCTATTATTTTCAATGGGACCAGATCTGTTTTCTCTTCTTTATTATATGCCCCAATGTTTTAATCTGATTCACTGCCTCTTGAACCTGACCTAGGAGGACCTCCTGCTCCTGATTCAAGAAAAACGTGTCATTCTTCCACAGCCATTGGAACCTGACAGCAGCTGACAATGGTTTCAGCAGCATGGTGAAATGTCATGTTGCGGAGGAAAGACCAAAGGGAGTCTTGAGTCTGTACATCTGCCATTGTTTGCCAAAGGCGATGGAGATATAATCGATATTTGAGGGCTATAGGTACATGCCATCTAATACCTTAGAACCAAAATATCCCTTAAAATAATTACTGTCTCCACCTTGAAATGGTGGTAAAGGACAAACTGATTGACGTCTCCCAAATATATTACTGGTAAGGACTTGTTGTTTTACTTTTGGACCAGAAAAATATTGTTGATTAAACCTCTGTAATGTCTGGAGTAGTGCTCTATTGTCTCCAAACATAAGAAGATCCTTGACCTTTTCCGACATCAAATTCAACCCTACCTGGGAGAAACTCATTTGGACCGGCAGACTGTTTTGGTAGGGTGTGGCATAAACTGTATCTGCAACTCTTTAACTATTTAATGCATCCAGGGAGCCCCTGAATTAATGTTCTACCCCCTTCCCTTGCTTGTCTGCCAACAGACCCAAAGTTTCCACCCCTTCTTCTTTGCAAAAAAAACAGTGGCCTGGAGTGTATGAATTATTTATCGTAGAAGGGTCTTAAGAATTATGTCCGGCTGGCGAAGCAGCCCCTGTATCCACCAGCTGTGGAAGAAACCCATCCAAAAACACTCCTCAAGGATCCTGCACACAGCAACTTATCTTGTTTATAAAGTCATCCTGATATATGTTTTTTTTGCATTTATAGAGACCTCAGACTCTGCCAAATCTGCTAGTTTTGGAGTGATTTGTAACAAAAGATCCCTTCTATCTCTAAAAAGAGAGACCAACATAGCAGTATTTAGGAAACAACCCTCTAGGCCCATCCCAATATGACCGATAGACACTGGACAAGGTCTCCGTGAAGCTGCAAACTTTTAGCATGGAAGCTCAGAGTGGGTGAAATGTAAGCTTCACACCCAGAGAAGGTCTTTCACGAGCTGGATACTGTTGGCACCTTTGCCTAGTGAAGATTTCCACCTTCAAACTTAGTAAATTATTTGGAGCACAGACTATTCCAGCAAGGCATGACTGCAGGTTGTAGTTGAAGAGGGCTCCATGATGGCGTATATGTTCTCCGGAGGTCTTTATTGACAATCTTTTGTAAGTCCCAGGTTTAAGGAAAAGATCGGAAGTGTACATTTTGATACCAGCCAAGGGTCCAGGGCCTTAGGGACATCACTTTATGGTCAACACTTGCTCCAGTAGAGGCCAGCAGCAGGATCCAGGGCAGGTCTAATTGTAACTGGTCAGATGGACAGTTGAAGGTAAGACCTCTTGTAGCTTATTGCATCAATGTAGCTTAATATAAACTCAGCCATATGACCTTTGAGGTACCTTTCTTTATGTGGGTACTACAGAGAGAGCAGGCCCAGTGTTCTAGGTCCCTCTCAGGTCACAGACAACAGGTCCTATCCTCTTCTTTTCTTCCAAAGGTCCGGAAGGTGTTTTGAAGAAGGCAATATGCGTAACACTTTTATGTCTTGCCAAAGCCTGTGGATGGAGATGGCTCCTCTTTCTGGCCCCTTCCTAACCAATAGGGTAAAAGTTCCAAGAAGCAACCCTACCCACCTTTGCAGCACTGCCTGTGTAGCCTACCATAAAGAATCCAATAGTGCCCCTGTACCTAAAACCAAGAAGACAGACCTGTTCTTCCAAACCTTAAAACGTCCCCGTTATTGATATGTCACCCCTAACATAGGCTGTAGGTAGGCTATAGGGCATGGTACATTGTGATTAAAAGGTTGAACATGTACATTGCCGGTAGTAGTGAAAAACAAAATTATTTTTTTCACTATTTTGAGGTCTACCTGTCCCATAGGATAACTTTGGGTTATCTCATTACATTTATTAGGGGCTTACTTTTCATTGGGAACAGATCAGCAGTGCATGTTTGGTATCTATGAAAATGTAATTAGAGATCCTATTCAATGGTAAACTCAGATTTTAAATTACAATTTCGAAAATGCCACTTTTAGAAAGTTGGCATATTCCTGCCCTTAGCCATTTGGTGCCTCCAGCCTCCGCCTGGGTCATTTGACTGAGTGTAACAGACAGTAAAATGTTGTGAATTCCTCCCAGAAATAGAATAGAGGGATTAGGTGTGCCAAAACATGCCATCTCCTGGCAGGATGGGGGGGAGGTGCTGAGCACAGCCCCACTTACAAGTGAATAGGCTGTGATCTGCCTTCACACAAAGGGCTTGACACCTCAACATTGTCTCTCAAGCCATATAGCCAGCTTGGAACCAGGGCAAGGGAGTCAGGAAGTTCCAAGCACTTCAAAGGGACACGTTTAGGAAGGTCTCCCAACTTCAAAGAAGGTAGCAGGTATTCAACACAGGACTACGAGAGTGACCCCTGACCTGCTTTTAAGGTCAGAGCTCGCTCCACACGCTGCTCAGCTCCACCAGACTGTGCCCGTGCCCTTTACCCCGCCCTCACTGCTGCTGCAAGTTCGAGCCCCTCCACCACCGCAGGCACCCGCCTGCACCTCATCCCTGGTGTCTGGTGGGTTTCCTTGAGGATTGTGTGTTTGTTTTGTATCTGTATCTGTTTTGTGCAATTTTCTGAGCTTTTTTCTTCGTTTCTTAGCCTCTTTTCCTTTTATTGTGCCTTTTGTGCCTCTGCGCTCTTTTCCTGCCTGTTTTTGGCTCTTCTAAGCCATTCTTTCCCACCGCTGCATCCCTGCATCCCCACCCCCCTCATTCCCCCATTCGCCCACTGCTCCTGCCTCCCAGCTGCTCCTCCCTCCCGCCTCCCCATCTTAATGGCGCCCGCTGCGCGGTGCTCAGAGTGACCCCTGACCTGCTTTTAAGGTCAGAGCTTGCTCCACACGTGGCAGAGCTCCACCAGACTGTGCTTGTGCCCTTTACCCCACCCTCGCTGCTGCAAGTTCGAGGCCCTCCACCACCCACAGGCACTCACCTGCACCTCATCCCTGGTGTCTAGTGGGTTTCTGTAAGTATTGTGTGTTTGTTTTGTATCTGTCTTTGTTTTGTGCAATTTTCTGGGCTTTTTTCCACATTGCTAGCCTCTTTTCCTTTTTTGTGCCTTTGCACTCGCTTCCTGCATGTTTTTTGCTCTTCTAAGCCGCTCTTTCCCCGCCGCTGTGTCCCTGCGGCCCTGCCCCTCTTGTGCCCCCATTCGCCCATCGTTCCCGCCTCCCAGCTGCTCCTCCCTCCCACCTCCCCTTCTTAATTGCAGCCGCTGCGCTCCTGCACACCAGAGGCAAGCCCGTCTGCGCCTGGATCACGCCCAGCGCCAAACCCCCTGGCTGAGTGCTCCCCACGCTGCCAGATGCTGCTACAGTGCCAACAAACTCCACGCCGTCAACTCAGGCCGCTCCACTGCCTGCGTCCAAGGCACACCCACGAACCCTTCTCCTGTCAGAAATGCAGCTTCACCTGCCCCCAATCCGCCAAGCACCACGCCAGAACCACACACAACCACCTCAGCTGCATCCTCCTCAACACCCGTTCCGTCCACAAGCACGCCATCGAACTGTGGGACCTACTCACCTCATCTTCCCCAGACGTCGCCTTCCTCACCAAAACCTGGATGAACCCCTCCTCGGAACCCGATATCGCCATGGCCATCCCTGAAGGCTATAGGATCACCCGCAGAGACCGCACCAACAGACCAGGAGGAGGTATCGCCATAGTGCACAAGAACACCATCAGAATCTTAACCAACACCGATCACACCCTCGATGCCACCGAACACTTACACTTCCAGATTCACATAAACGCCAACACCACCTTCAGAGGAACCCTTGCCTACAGGCTCCCAGGACCTGACCACAGTTTGGTGACTCCATCGCCGACATAATCAGCTCCCAGCCCCTTGCCTCTACAGACTACATTCTCCTTGGTGACCTGAATTTTCACCTTGAGAACGCCAATGACAGCAACTCCACCGCTCTGATCGACAATCTCGCCAATTTCGGTCTCAAACAACTGGTCACGACACCCACCCACTCCGCCGGCCACACGCTCCACCCCATGTTCTCCGCCAGCAGCCACGTCACCTTCAGCCATACCACCGACTTCCACTGGACCGACCACCGCTGCATACACTTCACCATCCAGAAACCCACCACGCACCACCGCCCACAACAGATCCCCCGCTGCAGCTGGAACAAGATCTCGGAAGACCAGCTGATCTCCACCATTGCCTGTGCCCCACCACCTAGCACCACCGACCCCAACACAGCCGCCCTCAACCTCAGACATTGGATAGACGACTACGCCAACACCCTCGCTCTGCTCAGGAAATCTTCCAACAACCACACCAACTCTAAGGCCATCTGGTTCACTGCCGACCTTCAGGCCTCCAAGCAGGAGTGCTGGAAAATCAAGAAGAAGTGGTGCCACGAACAAACAGAGAGCAACCTCGCCCCCCTCAAGACAGCCACCCGCAAGCACCACTAGCTCATCCGGACCACCAAAAGATCCCTTTACAAGGATCGCATCAACAACAATGCGCACAACAGCAAAGAGCTCTTCAGCATCGTCAAAGAACTCACCAACCCCAGGTCATGCTCCATCGACCCCCCTCCTTCGCAAGACCTCTGCGATTCCCTCGCCTCCTTTTTCTATTGCAAGATCACAGATATCCACAGCAGCTTCAACTCCTCGCCCCCCATGACCACAACGGCCACCACTAACACCAACACACCCAGCCACACCAACCTCCTACTCGCCTGGACCCACATCAACGACGAGGACACCATCAAAACCATAAGCACCATCGACTCTGGATCACCATCCGACCCCTGAACCCACCATGTTTTCAACAAAGCGAGCCCATCATCGTCCCCCAACTCCATACGATCATCAACAGCTCCTCTGAGACCGCCACCTTCCCGGAGAGTTGGAAGCATGCCAAAGTCAATGCCCTGCTAAAGAAACCCAAAGCAGACCCCGAAGACCTCAAGAATTACCAGCCCTTCTCCCTCCTTCCCTTCCAGGCGAAGGTCATCGAGAAGGTCGTCAACGGCCAACTGACCCGCTTCCTGGAGGATAACAACACGCTGGACAACTCCCAATCTGGATTCCATAGGAACCACAGCACTGAGACCGCCCTCATCGCCACAACAGAGGACAGCCACTCTAGGAACCGCACCAAGACCCACCACCCACGCTCGCAATCTAGGTTTTATCCTGGACTCATTGCTCACCATGACCCAGCAGGTCAACGCCGTCTCATCTTCTTGCTTCAACACCTTCCGCATGCTTCGCAAGATATTCAGATGGATCCCCACCGAAACCAGAAGGACGCGCTCTACGCAGGAACCACAGCTAAGCTCCAGAAGAAACAGCAACGTATTCAAAATGCCTCCGCACGCCGCATCCTCAACATCCCATTCTGCGACCACTTCTCAGCCCACCTCAGAGACCTACACTGGCTTCCCGTCAACAAGAGGATCACCTTCAAGCTCCTTATCCACGTCCACAAAGCTCTACACAACGCGGGTCCTGCGCACCTCAACGAGCGACTCACCTTCCACACTCCCATCCGCCAACTCCACTCTGCCAACCTCGCCACCGTCCCTCGCATCCACCGAACTACAGCCGGCGGCAGATCCTTTTCCCACCTTGCTGCCAAAACCTGGAACTCCCTTCCCGTCCACCTACGACTGACCCATGACCTCCTGACCTTCAGGAAACACCTCAAGACCTGGTTATTCGAGCAGTAGCAATCCTTTTCCTTCCCTCCCCCCCATCAGAGCCTTGAGACCCTAGCGGGTGAGTAGCGCGCTTTATAAATGGTTGATTGATTGATTGATTGATTGAAGAAGTGCACTTCATGAATGGGACCTTGTGTGTGGCCTCAGCTGATCTTTCCTGAAGTTTTTGGGCTCTTCCTGACTGTGAACAGGCCCACTGGTGGCAAACTTTTGCCACCTGGGCCAACAGCCAGCACAGAGATTTGGCAAATGACCTCTTCATGCTATAACAGTGACCACATGTGGGGATGGCCAACAGAAAGCTCCATCCCCGATTATTCCGATGCCTAACAGGTTCAACAACTGCCTATGATACCGAGCCTGTTCTTCGCACAACCTTGATGGCCATCTGCAACACTCTCCCTGCTCCATGAAGCCTCTTTCATGTCTAACAGAACTCTTTGTGCTGAACTTTGAAGATAACTCTTTCAGCTGGACTAACCTTGTCTCTGTATTTGCCCTACCGCAGTCGGTCTGAACTTGTGACTTTCCACTGGTCTTCAGTGGCTCTTTGTGCTGCTATTTTCATTTACATCTTTCAAAATTCATGACTCCGGTTCTACTGATTGAACTTTTGTTGTTTTGGTGTCAAATGATTATTGTGTTGTGTTTTCACTTTATCACTGTTTGGGCTGCCTAAATACTTTACATATTGTGGTTAAGTTAAGCCTAAATGTGTTTTTATGCCAAGCTACCCAGGGTTAAGCACAGGTGTTATGACCTGATGTTACTAAAATGCATCTTCTTCATAGGTCTCAGTTACCTGGGGCTCAGCCAGTGTGTGTGCGATGTAATAAAATGTTGCTGAGTGCCTGTGTTGGTACAGTGTCATTTGGCGGGCCAGTTGGGAAGAGTGGGCTGAGCAGGAAGGATGCTGCTCCTGGAGGGGCATTTACCTATTTACCTGTAACCTATGACCTAATTATCTACATCTTTAACTTAGGTGACTGGCTACTTCAGTCCCTGCTTACAAGAGAGTCATTTTCATTTACAACAATGGTGACTATTTAGAAACAAAACCACACATATGGATACTGAAGAAACAAAGAGAAAAGAGGTTGAAGCCTTATGGAGAGAAGAAAAACACCCCAAAAGCCCACCATTGTCTTTCACACAAGACAGCCTGCCATCCACAGAAGAGTAAGGGCGTTTGACTGAAGTATGTAGATTGATCGTGACTAATTTAACCTGTGTCATCTGTGCCAATGTTGTTTGAGTTAACTTGTAGAACATTTAATTTGCTTTAGCAAAACTTGCTGCGGGGAGTGAACCTGTAGTGTGTAAAGCGATACCAGTGGGTGAGACTGACTCTGGTGGAGACTTTACTGGGCAGGCATTGTGAGCATGAGACTGGTGAACTCAAGTATTAATTGTTTTTATGGGGCCAGTGCGATGCGCTGTCAACTAAAACATTAGTGAGCCTCTGAGGGGTGGAACGCGTGTCCCCTTACCATTGTTTTGCCTGTATCTAATGCAGGATTTTAATTGGCTGTGAGGTTGCCATGCGCTGCACCTGACAATCTGAGAGTGTGTTTTGTTGGCGGCGTTCACAAGAGTTGCAATGCTGGCATGCGCTGTTCTTGGAATTCCAGGCATGTGCTATCGCAGCAATAGCAAGGACCCCCAAGGCTGTTCAGCATTCCAGGTGCGTAAGATGTACATGTTGCAGGCGACTCATGGATGCAACAGCAAAGAGGCTGGAACGTGCACTGCTGTGTCAAGAGGACGCGGGACACAAGGGAACTGGAAGCGGATTACAATGTGCGTTACAACCTGAATAAAGGAATAAAGATTTTAACGTGCACAGCACCTGTCAGATCCCGTTTGACCGCAAGTGCGAGTAGAATTAATGGCTTAAAAATGTACTTCATATTTCGCATTGTTTGAAACACTATGTAGTGGTTCCTGTGTACGTGGTCAACATGCAGTCACTTCCTTTTTAACTGGACTGGAGAGCATTTATGAACATCTTTCAGCATTCTGGGAGGTTTATCCAGTGGCAGTTTGTGTTGCTTTTACCACTTCCTGGTGTTTCAAACAATGCGGAACATGAAGCGCGCATTTCTACTCGCACTTTCGGCCAAATGGGGTGCAATCGTTTTATATTTTCTTTTTTTTCTCTGAAGGAAGGAGGTGTGTGATGACCTGATGTTTGCGTCCTCTCCAAGGATCTCAGTTTCCTGCTGCTCAGCCAGTGTGTGTGTGTGACGTAGTGGCATGTTGATGGGTGCCGGTGCTGGTAACAGTGTCAGTTGGAAAGAGTGGGCTGAGCAGTAACGATGCTGCTCCTTGTGGGGCATTTACCTACTTACCTGTAACCTACGAGACTTCTTCATAAGTCTACATCCTTAGCCTACGTGACTGGCTACCTGACTATCTTCTTGCAAGAGAGTCATCTTTATTTAAAACAACCGGTTAATTTGGTAACTTTTTGTGGATCACTGTGCCAAGAAGTATTGCTGTTGCTTGACCAGGGCTCAGACCCCAGTCAACCAACAACCCAATTTGTCACAGAACCGCTCCATACTGCTTCCACACATTATGGTTAAACACTGGATTCTCCTCTGCATCCATCACAGATGGGTGGGTTTTACCCATCTTTCCTTCATCTTTCCTTGGACACATCATCTTAATCATAATGCGTGTTGCCATAATATAAATCATCAATACACAAATCATTTAGATCTTCAAAACGTTGTTTATTCTGGCCACATGTAACCGTGCAAGAGCTATCCCAGCTAGACCTTTGGTCTGCTTCATCCTTCAGAATTAAATTACCACCAAATATGCCATGCTCCTGACCATCCAGCACTACCAAGTGCTTGCTGTTAGTGAACATTTTGCCACCTGCCCCCTCCCTGGCATAGTGAGAGTATAACTCCTCGAGGGTGCCAGAGAGCTTCAAGTATCATTGGTGACATTTTTGTTACAAAGAAGATGCCGCTTTGAAGATAGAATTCGACAATGAAGCATCTGAAAACTGACATAGGTTTCTTCCAAGTATTTCCTCCACATATACCACAACATTCTCTGCTCGGTTTTTACTTCTATACTTCCCATAGTGGCTTGTTAGTCACAACTCCGGGGAATTGACCCTCCATAATAGCTTCATGTGTTTTCTTTAAATCACACAAAGGGATATGTCTGGTCATTAATTGTGTCCCCAGATAATGTTATAACCTTTAAAGTCTTTTTTCCACAAAATATGCAAACGTGAAAATTCAAAACAAATAAATATTTTGAATTTCAAACAAAAATCAAATGTATCACAAAAGTAACTTATTTTCTTTAAAAAACATTTAGCTGAAGTGTGTCATCAAGTAGAAATGCCTCCGCAAACCCAGACCTCTAGCTCAACTCAAATTCACCACGTGTTCAGCTCTTAACGAGGGCGCCCCGTTCATGACCCCCCACCCCTCAGATAAACGCATAAACCAGTGAACCAGCTGAAGGTTTAAATTATATTACAGCAGGGCCGTGCTACTCCTACCACACGTCCGGGGGGACACAAAGTATCATACTTACTCAGAATCAAAACTCAGCAAAAGAGCTCCTGCTACAAAATAATACAACAGGTCACACAAGGAACATGACTCTGCCAACAAGTGAATCACCCACAATCACATCAAAATACTATGTCCTTAAAATTGTGCTTTCATAGCAACACTGTGCACAAAACGACTTTTCACAGTAGCAAGAAGATGTCACTTGCAACTGTTGCAATTTATACCAATCAATCAATCAATCAATCAATTAATCACTGCATTTGTAAAGCGCGCTACATACCCGCAAGGGTCTCAAGGCGCTGGGGAGGGGGGTGCTACTGGTCGAAGAGCCAGGTCTTGAGGAGTCTTCTGAAGGCCAGCAGGTCCTGGGTCTGTCGTAGGATGGTGGGGAGAGTTTTCCAGGGGGACTGTGGCGAGGGCGAGGTTGGCTGAGCGGAGGCTTCGGGTGGGGGTGTGGAAGCTGAGTCGGTTGTTGAGGTAGGTGGGTCTGGTGTTGTGCAGTGCTTTGTGTGCGTGGATCAGGAGCTTGAAGGTGATCCTTTTGTTGATGGGGAGCCAGTGCAGGCCTCTCAGATGGAGTGTGATGTGGCTGCGGCGGGGGACATCGAGGATGAGTCGGGCCGAGGCGTTCTGGATGCGTTGGAGTCGTCTCAGGAGCTTGTTTGTAGTTCCTGAGTAGAGGGCGTTCCCGTAGTTGAGTCTGTTGGTGATGAGGGCCTGGGTAACGGTTTTTCTCGTGTCGCGGGGGATCCATTTGAAGATCCTGCGGAGCATACGGAGGGTGTTGAAGCAGGACGCAGAGACGGCGTTGACTTGCCTGGTCATGGAGAGAGTGGAGTCGAGGATGACCCCCAGGTTGCGTGCGTGGTCCGTGGGTTCCGGGGCTGTGCCTAGTGACGTGGGCCACCAAGACTCATCCCAGGCTGATGGGGTGGGTCCGAGAATGAGGACCTCCGTCTTGTCTGAGTTCAGCTTCAGTCTGCTGTCCTTCATCCAGTCGGCTATGGCCTTCATTCCTCGGTGGAGGTTAGCTTTGGCGGTGTCGGGATCTTCGGTGAGGGATATGATCAGCTGGGTGTCGTCGGCGTAGGAGATGATGTTGAGGTTGTGATGTCGTGCGACGTGGGCGAGGGGGGCCATGTAGATATTGAACAGTGTCGGGCTGAGGGAGGATCCCTGTGGGACGAAGCAGATGATCCCAGTGGTTTTGGAGCGGAAGGGTGGGAGGCGGACGCTCTGGGTTCTGCCGGAGAGGAAGGATGTGGTCCAGGCCAGGGCCTTCTCTTGGATACCGGCGTCATGGAGGCGTGCTGATAGGGTGCGGTGGCAGACCGTGTCAAAGGCTGCTGATAGGTCCAGGAGGAGGAGGGCAGCTGTTTCTCCTTTGTCCATCAGGGTCCGGATGTCGTCAGTGGCGGCGATGAGGGCGGTCTCGGTGCTGTGGTTACTGCGAAAACCAGATTGGGACGGGTCCAGGATGTTGTTGATTTCGAGGTAGCGGGTCAGCTGTCTGTTGACAATCTTCTCGGTCACTTTTGCCGGGAAAGGAAGCAGGGAGATGGGACGGAAGTTCTTGAGGTCCTTGGGGTCCGCCTTGGGCTTCTTCAGAAGGGCGTTGATCTCGGCGTGCTTCCAGCTTTCTGGGAAGGTTGCTGTCTCGAAGGAACAGTTGATTGTTTTCCGGAGGTGGGGCGCGATGGCTGCGCTGGCTTTGTTGAAGACGTGGTGAGGGCAGGGGTCCGATGGGGATCCGGAGTGGATGGAGTTCATGGTTTTGATGGTGTCTTCGTCGCTGACGCTGGACCAGACGGTCAGGCGACTGGTGCGAGTGGTAGTCGCAGTGGTGGTGGGCTCGGTGGTGGGTGAGGGGGGTCGGGGTTGAAGCTGTCGTGGATGTCGGTGATCTTGCGGTGGAAGAAGGTGGCCAGGGAGTCGCACAGGTCTTGAGATGGCGGGATGTCGTTGGTGATGGAGCTGGGGTTGGAGAGTTCTTTCACGATGCTGAAGAGCTCTTTGGTGTTGTGTGCGTTGTTGTCTAGGCGGTCCTTGAAGGCGGTCTTCTTGGTGGTCCTGATGAGTTGGTGATGTCTGCGGGTGGCGCTCTTGAGGGCTGTGTGGTTGTCTGGTGTTCGGTCGTGGAGCCATTTCTTCTCCAGCTTCCGACAGGTGTGCTTGGAGATCCGGAGGTCCTCGGTGAACCAGGCGGCTTTCTTGTTGGTGTGGTTGGTTGTAAAGGTCTTGAGAGGGGCGAGGGTGTTGGCGCAGTCGTTGATCCACTGTGTGAGGTTGGTCGCGGCAGTGTCTGGGTCGGTGGGTGGTCTAAGGGCGAGGGCGGTAGTCAGTTGGTCCCCGGTGACCTTGCCCCAGCAGCGGCGTGGTAGCTGTTGGGTGCGGTGGTGCGTGGTGGGTTTTCTGAAGGTGAAGTGGACGCATCTGTGGTCGGTCCAGTGTGGTTCGGTGGTGTGGTTGAAGGAGACGTGGGGGCTTGCGGAGAAGATGGGGTCAAGCGTGTGTCCAGCGGCGTGAGTGGGTGTCGTTACTAGCTGTTTGAGTCCGAGGTTGGCGAGGTTGTCGATCAGGGCGGTGGAGTTGGCGTCGTTGTTGTTCTCGAGGTGGAAGTTCAGGTCCCCGAGGAGGATGTAGTCCGTGGAAGCGAGGGCGTGGGTGCTGATGAGGTCAGCGATGGTGTCACTGAACTGTGGGCGGGGTCCGGGAGGTCTGTAGATGAGAGTTCCTCTGAGGGTGGTGTTGGGGTCGGTGTGGATCTGGAAGTGCTTGTGCTCGGCGGTGGTGAGGGTGTCATCGGTGTTCGTTGAGATTTTGATGGAGTCTTTGTGGATGATGGCGATTCCTCCTCCCACTCCGTTGGTGCGGTCTCTGCGGGAGATCTTGTAGCCCTGTGGGAGGGCTATGGCAATGTCTGGTGCTGAGGTGGCATTCAGCCAGGTCTCCGTCAGGAAGGCAACGTCAGGGCCAGTGGAGTCTAGGAGGTCCCAAAGTTCGATGGCGTGCTTGCGAGCGGAGCGGGTGTTGAGGAGGATGCAGCGGAGGTGGTTGGGTTCTCTGGCTGGTGGTGTGGAGGGTTGGATGCTGGTGAATCTGCAGTTCCGGCAGGTGAAAGGCCCCTGGGTGCGTTTCGGGGTGGCCCGGTAGCAGGGGTGGTCTCGTCTGGTGTTGAGTGCGTGGAGGGTGCTTGCGTCGTAGTGCAGTCTGGCGTTGCGGGGGGTGCGGGTTCCAGGGGTTCTGGTGCTGGGTGCGGTCCAGGTGCTGGACGGGCGCAGACGGTCTTGCCTTAGGCGCGCCCCCTGCGCGGCCTCCATATGAGGGCAGAGGGAGGGAGGAGCAGCTGGGAGGTGGGAGCGGGGCGGCCAATGGGAGTGAAGGGGGCGGGGCAGCAGGGGAAAAACCCGGGAAAAAACCCAGGGGAAAACCCGGGGAAAAAACGGCGGGAAAAGACAGCGGGAGAGGGACAACAGAGCACAGGGTTACAGAAAGCAAAACACAGGGGCACAGAATGGAAAAAACAAGTGGCACAGAAGCACAAGCTCAGGGGAATAGAAAAAAGGGAGCGAGTAGTCAGGCGGCAAAAGTGGCAACGGAGGTTCAACCCACAGGGGGCTGCGTGGCAGATGAGGGGAGCGACCTGCCTGGTGACAGGGTCATAGGTCGCTCTCTACCACCGCTTCGCGGCCTCCATATGAGGGCAGAGGGAGGGAGGAGCAGCTGGGAGGTGGGAGCGGGCGGCCAATGGGAGTGAAGGGGGCGGGGCAGCAGGGTCTCAGCAGCAAGGGAAAAACCTGGGGAAAAACCCAGGGGAAAGCCCGGGGAAAAAAGCGGCGGGAAAAGACGGCGGGAGAGGGACAACAGAGCACAGGGTTACAGAAAGCAAAACACAGGGGCACAGAATGGAAAAAACAAGTGGCACAGAAGCACAAGCTCAGGGGAATAGAAAAAAGGGAGCGAGTAGTCAGGCGGCAAAAGTGGCAACGGAGGTTCAACCCACAGGGGGCTGCGTGGCAGATGGGGGGAGCGACCTGCCTGGTGACAGGGTCAAAGGTCGCTCTCTACCACCGCTTCGCGGCCTCCATATGAGGGCAGAGGGAGGGAGGAGCAGCTGGGAGGTGGGAGCGGGGCGGCCAATGGGAGTGAAGGGGGCGGGGCAGCAGGGGCTCAGCAGCAAGGGAAAAACCTGGGGAAAAACCCAGGGGAAAACCTGGGGAAAAAAACGGCGGGAAAAGACGGCGGGAGAGGGACAACAGAGCACAGGGTTACAGAAAGCAAAACACAGGGGCACAGAATGGAAAAAAACAAGTGGCACAGAAGCACAAGCTCAGGGGAATAGAAAAAAGGGAGCGAGTAGTCAGGCGGCAAAAGTGGCAACGGAGGTTCAACCCACAGGGGGCTGTGTGGCAGATGGGGGGAGCGACCTGCCTGGTGACAGGGTCAAAGGTCGCTAGCATAGTTAATTGTTAAGATTTATGTCACTTCCTGACTGGCTGTGCGGATTATGAGTATTGTGGTGCACTCAGATGCTGTGCAAATAAACACTAAGTAAGAGAAGTGACTGCATAAAATGACCCTCTAGTCCTGTAACAAAATTGTGGGCAGAACTTAAATGCAGAAAGGAGAGTCCAATTACACAACCTGTATAAACATAATAGAGTCATTGAAATTAAGAAAGGACTACAAGCAACGGTCCTGAGAGTTCTTTTTACATAAAGAATCCCTTGGTGCAAAGGAGCATAGAACAATTCCATCTTCTTGTAATGAACCTTATACACTTTGGGGCATATTTAAGAGCCCCTAGTGCCATTCCAACGCCACATTACCGTAATTTTTTCAAGCTAATGTGGCGTTAGAAGGCAAAAAATGCAACACCATATTTACAAAGTGGCCCAAGGCATGCATTGCGGCACTTTGTAATCCTTTGTGCTACATTATGCCTGCGCCAGGCATAATTTATGCAAAGGGGGCGTTCCTCCGTTAGTGGGGCCAAAACAATGGCACAAGGAAAGCTAAGAGATTTCCTTGTGCCTTTTTTTTGGCACTTTTAATACCTGCTCAGAGCAGGCGTAAAAGAAGGCTTCCATCGTTTACAAGGGGCCTCTGGGTGCTTTGAAGGATCAGCATCAACATTTTTTAAGCTAGTCGTGCTGCAAAGCGCCAGACTAGCATCTAAAATGTTGATGCTAGTCCCCTAACTACCGCCATGGTGTGCCATATTTTTAATAAGGCGCCCACATGGTGGCGTTATGGGGGCTCTAAGGGGAGCAAGAAAAGGGGCACTGCACAGTGGCACTGTACTGTGTGCAGTGCCACTTTTCTTAAATATGCCCCTTAATGTCTATAGTAAAGACACGGATTTTATAAGGTCGATCACACTAAAAGGAACAATAATGTGAGCTCACAATGATTGAATAAAAAAATATAACAAATCAGTTTCAAATAAATAAAACAGAGGCATCAGTGGCTGCACAGAGAGCACCAGGACATAATCACATTTTGATCAGTCAGGGTGTTTGACAAATGTCTTGTTTTTTTGTTTCTTCCCCAAGTTATATTTGCATTGAATGAAGATGACTTGTTTTTGATGATTACTAAAATGTTTTTTTTTCTGAACATTTGCAATTACCTCTACATCCCTGGTCCTCGAAACTGCTCATAAACAACATGAGGTAGTATCCAATCCCAGACAAGAAACAAAACATTAAATGGAGGCTGACCCCACCCACTCCGGCCAAGGGCTATGATTAGCGAGCCTTACATCAGCACTTCCTGGTTTGTTTCCTGTCTTCGATAGCAGTGGCTCTTTAAAACCTTTGTAATCATTTATTGGGTTGTGGTTGATTTTGACATTTCTTCTTGGCACTAATGTTTTTTATGGGCTTTTCTCTAAGATAGATGGTGCTTCTTTTGGAGCTCAGACTTAGCAGCCCCCCTCTCATTCTCTTATTCCTACTGCTCCACAGTAATACAGCTCCCTACTTCAACAGACATGCCTCTTGTGTCGCAGCTCCAAAAAACCCTCATGTGTACGCAGAGCTTAGGATGACATCCATGGCTCTCGTCTATCGGGTCCCTCTCCTGCTCACACAGGCCACCATGCCAAGCCCACACTGCTGCCAGACCCTGTTACGAAGGCTATGACCGACTTGTAACTCAGCTACTGAAAGGCCATATGTTTCAATACTACGAGATGTGTTGTGACGTTTCTAAGAGTGCAGGAAGTTTGCATGAATATCTGCTTGGCTCTCTCTTCTTTGTATGGGTTGGGTCTCTCACAAATGGACATTTTGACTAAAATCTGCACAGACAGGAGTGCTAATCTTGCACTGCATGGGACCGAGCTGTGCTCCACCCATTGCACCCCGACTGCTCGGAGCGCTACATGTGCTATCTTTTTCTGCCACTGAATCCTTTGGACCTGCATTATATTGGTTCCTGCTCTCCGTCTCCTGTTTATCTGTGCATCCTGCTTGTTTCCTGGCCTTCCATTGCACACTACACTTTGGACTGTGTGTTCCATCTTTCACCTTCTACCATCCCTTGCACAGTTTACCCCCTATACTTTCCAGCTTAGCAATGTGCTTCCACTGCTTGTATACTACTATCTGTCTTGCACACTTCACTCATCCTTGTTTTCTGTCCTACCCTGTGATCCCTGTGTTCACCTCTGACACTCAGGGTCATATTTTTGGGAAAGTGGCGCTGTGCAGCTCAGCAAGTCACCTTGCTGTGCTGCACTGCATCACTGGGAAAGGGCAGGAACAGCCTACATTTAAGCCATACGTCGCATTCCTCTCTCTTCACCCTGCACTGGCACTCAATGGGCTGATAAGCACCAATGTAGGCCCCCTTGCACTATGATGCGAGGGTGCCTTCAGTGCATGCAGAATTGTTTTTGAGCTGGAAGGGACACCTTTCTGCCCAAAAGCAATCCTGGGGGGCAGCTTCCTCTTTCTATCTGTGCTGCAGAATGCAGTGCAAATAGAAAGAGGAAGAAACAAGGGGAAATAGAGATATATCTCCTTGTTGCGCCTCCCCTGGGAAGGCGTAAGATTTTGGTGCATTCACAGGTTGAGCAGTTCTGCTATATCTGGGAACGCATAAAGAAAATATGGGAGTTGTGTGGGAACACCCACTCAACGCCCATGGAATGCCTTCCCAGGGCAGAGTAGCACAACGCAGGGATTTGCACTGTGCTGTGTTACTCCAGGTTTTTGGAGCCAATCAGAGTCATGCAAAGTGGCTTTGCATGGGTTCAAAAATCTTACTTAAGGTTTGCATGGTGCATGAGCGATGCAACCTGGTCATGGATATGACCCTCGGTGTTTTCTGTAACACCCTGCCCTCCAAGCCTCCCTTGCACTCTTACAACAATAATTCACTCTGCTTCCTGGACAACTCTCTTGCATCTAGCACTCCCCTTGTACTCTGCACGACCCCTCAAGCTTTCCCTCCCCGTGTACCCAGCCTTCCTTCTATCTCTTGAAATCCTCTTGCACTTTACAATGGAGGGGCCCGCGGAGAGGGAGACTCGCTCTAGTTTGTCCGCGGGTACATTCAGGGGAGTAGGAAGTGATGCAGTAGGACAGGATAGGTGGGGGTGGGTCTAAGGGTGGGCGTTTAAAGGGGTGTGGGGGAAGGGATTGGCCTCTTTCCGTGCCGACTATCGGAACGGAATTTGGCTGAGGGAAGTTTTCTGGGGCTTGTTGGTAGGCGGTTTTCTTTCTCTAATCACCGGCTTGAGGCGGTAGGCCTAGCCGGACCATTTTCTGTGGCATTTCGCCGCTATTGCTTCAGTGCCATGGCAACTAGCCACAACGCTGAAGCTGTGAGGGACGCGCTTTGCATCATTGGCGAAGCCGGCTGAGCCGATCTCCTCAGGCTTGGTGTGGCCGACGCACCTCGAGCCGGGTAGCGGCAATTGTAGCCACATGTACTTCTCCTGAAATGGGGGCACGGGGGGCCAGAAAGCTTAAAAAGCGCCGGGAGGGCGAGGCGCGTCCAGCCCTCCCATTGATCCTGAGGAGCTGGGCACTGGGCAGCAAGAGCAGGGGATGGTGGGGGAGACAGGTCCTGAGATTTAGGGGAAGAGGCCCCTGGGGGCACCCAAGAGCTGCTGGTTTTTGATGGGCCTGAACTGGCCACAGACCAAGAGGACCAATCTTTGCCTGGGCCCAGTACTGAGTGGGCCCCTTTAGATCTGTCTTGTCCCATGGGGGTGCAGCACAGGTTAAGGGCCCCGGGCCCCCAATAAGAAGAAGGGGCAAGTTTGCAGGCAAAGCAAAAAGGTGGGACTGTCAAGGCCAAGACAGGGAATGGACAGGTAAAAAAAGCCAAAGCAAGGGTTGAGGTGGGGCCAGCAGGGTCAGAGCTGGGTGGGGGGAATGGGCAGGGCAGGTGGGACCTTGGCGAAGCTTGGAATTTGGAAGCCAGGATTAAAGAACAGCGCCGCATTGTAGCAGAGACTGAAGCAAGGTGGGCCCAGCTGTGCAGAGATCGTGATGAGGCCGGGGCACGAGCAGGCAGCTTAAAAGAGTGGCTGAAGGTAGTGATGGGATGGGGCCTCCAACTACTGGAATGGGGTCAGGCAGTTGGGTCTGGGTGCCGCAGGTAGAGGACGGGAGGGGTCTGGAGACTCATGTTGCCGGAGGTCTGATTGGCGTGGAAAGTCTCAGTGGCGCACACGGCCACGTTGGGCGAGGACGGACAATGCCAGTGTCTGAGGCTGGCAGAAAGAAGGTGACACCAACGGGGTGCAACACGGCCCGGCACGTTGGTCTGAAGCACTAGAGGGGTCTTCGGCAGCCTTCTCTACACCGCAGGATCGTGGGTTACGCAGAGATGGCGTGCGCCATGAGGGCCCGGAAGAAGTCTTGGCGAGTAATTTCCAAATGAAGGGTGGTGTTGGCAACAGGGGTAAGATAGATGACCAAGATGTGTTTGACCTCGATTATGAGGAGGATGTGGATGAGTGGGAGGAAGGAGAGATTTGTGAGGCGGAGGTGAGCATTGTCAAGGGGAGGGGGCAAGGGCGCAAGTGCGGCGAAACCCCTTCTTCTGTTGCTATTTTATAGGATCCCATGTCTGTTGATGGGCCACAGGAGGTGCGGCATGGGCTGGCACGTGGTTGAGGGTCGAGGAAGGTCACAAGGCCTTTGGGGGAGCAAGGCAGAGTTAAGGGGCAATGGTGGTCAGTTTGGGGGGGCAGTGCTGGTTTTAGTGGTTTGTGCACGCGTAAATCCATAGGGGTAGGTGATTTCTTAGTTCACAAAGCAGCTATGGAAGGGGTAGTGCGGGGTGGGGACACGGCAAAAGCTAAGGAGGCCGGCATAACAACAGCAAGTGAATATGTAATCAGACGTCTGGGGAGGTCACTGGGTTGGAGGACAAAGAAGGGAGGGACACAAGAAGCAGCTTCCATACATGGGTTTGGCCATGCCTTTGGGCTCGCAAGTTGCGGAAAAAACAAAAGCTAGGATTTGGAAACACGAATATGTGGACGTTTTTAAGCTCCTACATAGGGACATACAGGCCAAAGAGGGATCCAAGGAAGAGGAGTGGGAGTTAGCATGTAGGCCAAGAGTTCCAATAACGATGGATAACTGGACGTCAGCCTTTTTGATTTTTGCCAGCACATACTGTGAGAAGTTCCCAGACAGGGCCATAGCACTTTTTAAGTATATGGACATTATACGGAAAGCCCCGATGCATTTCGGAGGTTTTGCGTGGCTGAGCTATGACAAGGAATTCAAGGCTAGTGTGAGTGTCAATCCAGATAAACCATGGGGTGACGTAGACCCTGAACTATGGTTGCAGTGGATGGCATCAGCTCAGTCCACGTCGTCTACGCATACTGCAAGTAGCTTGCCTGTAGTTTACAAGACTTTTCAGGCCCGTCCCGCCCAGGGAGGCATCGGACCCCGGTGTCCACAACAAGAGCATGATGTAACTTCAATAAAGGCTTCTATTCCAGACAGCCCTGCAAGTTTATACATGACTGCTCCAAGTGCGGGGGTCGTCATCCTGTCACACAATGTTTTTCCCTCTCCAGCCCAGCAGAGCAATGGAGGGCGTCCAAAGGACGAGGCATGCAGGGCGCTCCTGCGCCAAAAGGCTCCTACGCCAGTCAGGCTGGAGCCCCTTCTGCCCTGTCTACATAGCTATCCACATAGTGACACGGCTTGTAAGTTAGCGTGGGGTTTTCGGGAGGGTCTCCGGGTTGGCTACCAGGGTCCACGGCTGAGGAGATGGGCAGACAACTTGCGGTCCACCAAGGAGATGCCACAAGTGGTGTGGGCCAAATTGGCTAAAGAGGTGTCTTGAGGCAGAATCACGGGGCCTTATTATGATTGGCCAAGTGCGGATTGCATGATATCTCCTTTGGGGGTAGTGCCCAAAAAGGCGCCGGTGAATTTCACCTGATTCATCATTTGTCCTGGCTGGAGGGTACCTCTTTTAATGACTTCATTGCACCCGAGGACACTAAGGTGTTTTACGCATCTGTAGGTGTTCCCTTCAAGCTGGTCATGGGGTGTGGGAAAGGTGCTGAATTGGCAAAATGCGATATTCAGTCCGCCTTCAGGCTGCTGCCAATGCACCCAAAGGATTTTGATCTGCTGGGTATGCAATTTGACTGGGTCATTTATGTCGACAGGGTGCTTCCTATGGGTTGTGCCATTTCGTGTGTACTTTTCGAACCTTTCAGTTCCTTCCTACAGTGGGTTTTTTGTCAAACAGAGTGGTCATCGGACAGCGACAGGCTATTTGGATGATTTCCTTTTTGTAGGGAAAGCCACTTCTGGGGCTTGTGGGAGGGCGCTGGCGGCTTTCAAGAGTTAGCTCAGCAGGTGGGGGTGCCTTTGACTCCGGAGAAGACAGGGGGGCCACAATCAGTCCTAACCTTTATGGGCATAGAGTTGGATGCGAATGTCCTGGTGGCCAGATTGCCCGAGCCTAAGTAGAGGAGATGCTGGAATTTGTGGGCACCGTGCGAGTGCTTCGCAAGATTGTTCTGCGGACAGCTCAGAAGCTGTTAGGCTACCTTAATTTGGCTTGCAGGGTAGTAAGGGGAGGTAGGACTTTCTGTAGGCATTTGGGGTTAGCCATGTCAGGAGCAGTGCTGCCACACCATAGGATTCGTGACACTGTAGGTTTGAGGGAGGATAGCAAGGTGTGGGAAACCTTTTTGGCAGATTTCAATGGTGTGTCCATGTTTTTCTGCGACGCCGATACGGTTCGGCAAGTACAGATTATTTCTGATGCAGCAGGAGCCACAGGCTTCTGGCTTTTCTGGGATGGAAGATGGTGCGCAGAACCATGGTCCACACAATGGCTGCAGAAGGGGAGGAGTATTGCTTTCCTTGAGTTTTTTCCACTTTTGGTGGCCTTGGCAGTATGGGGACATGAGTTAGCCAATAGGACGGTGGTTTTTTCGGGTTGACAACATGACAGTTGTTGACCTAGTTAACAGACAGAGAGCGAGGGACCTCAGAGTTTTGCGCTTGTTGCACCACTTTATGCTTTGTTGTTTATCATTAAATGTTATTTTCAATGTTGCGCACATACCTGGGGTATACAACGAGATTGCACATTCCCTGTCGTTCACAGTGGCAACGTTTTCGCACATTGGCACCAGGAGTGGAGCGAAGCAAGACTGTGGTCCCGGCAGACATTTGGGAGTGAGGGGGCGTGGTGCTCACTGGGCTGGTGGAGATGTCCTGCGCAGAATCCACTCGGCGGAGTTACAGGTTGGCATGGTTGGATTTTCAATCCTTTGAGTTGTGTTCTGGCAATTTTTGGTTACAAAGACATGAGGAGCTAGAGTTACGCGTGTTGCGTTTTGTGCTTTTCTGATTGGGGAAGGTTTGTCACCGGCGATCATTGGTGGTAAGTTGGCAGGGGTCTCTTTTTATGGGAAACTCATTTTTGGTTTTGATCCAGCGCGTAATGATTTGCTGGGAAAGATGCTGAAAGGCTGGGGCAGGGTTACATCAAGTTCAGGTAGGGCAGCTAGAGAGCCCATCACTTTTGAGTTATTGTTGGAACTCTTGCATGTTTTGCCGGTATGCTGCACTGATGAATACGAGTTGGCGTTGTTTCCTTTATGCATGGTGTGGATGTTTTTTGGGGCGTTTCCAGTGTCCGAATTGTTGGGGGGTGGGAGAGGAGTAGGTGTGAAGATTAAGGAGGTTTGCCTGCATGGGGACTGTTTGGGGATTTGGCTCAGGTGCTCTAATACTGATCAGTTGGGGAAAGGGAAATGGGTATGGCTGGACAGAGGTGGTAATGTGGCTGGGTGCCTGGTGTTGGAATGGCTGAGATTTCTGGTTGTGCAATGCTTGACAGGAGAGAGTGGAGTTTTTGTGCGTAGGACGGGGGCAAAGCTTACTAGTTTCCAGTTGTTGCAGATGTTAAGGATGGCCCTGAAGCGGACGGGTCGTCATGCCCTTGATTTTGGCAATCATTCCTTCAGGATTGGGGCAGCTACTGCTGCGGCCCATTTGGGTTGGGACTGGGCGAGGATTAGGGCAATTGGTGGATGGAAGTCTAGATGCTGCGAGTGCTACGTGAGGCCGTAGAAAGGTTTTGTTCTGGACCCATGCTGGCTAGCTAGTTTAGCACATGTTTTTGGGTGAGGGTTTTTAAATCTTGAGGCATCCGTTACAGTTCTTTTTCTTTTCAGGGTGTGTGTCCAGCCCACAGAAAGACAAGATGGTCACATGGCTGGTCGGCCATTCTTTTATCTACTGGGAGGCGAAGTTTGCAGAAAAACAGATTTACGGACGAGCTTTGGGACTCCCTTGCAGCCAACATGAAGTTTTCTGGTGGGGAAAAAGCGGCATGAGGTGGGGAAGCCTGCTTCCGTTTATTACTGCTAGCTTGCCGAACTGGGGTTGTCCCGACTTGCTGTTGATTCCTCTGGGGGAAAACAACCTTGTGAAACTGTAAGGGCTCACACTACAGCAACACATGCAGAGAGATTTGGAACTCCTCAAACAGAGGTGACATGGTACCTGCTTGGTATGGACTGAGTTTGTGCCTCGACGAGCGTGGAGAGGGGCAGTTAAGCGTGGAGCCATGGAGCGGGCTCGCAAAAAAGGTTAATCGGGCTAGGAGGGTTTTCTGTTGGTCACATGGGATAAAAGTTTTAAAGCATGAAGATATCAAGGAACAAGATGAGCCACTTTTTAGGGCAGATGGAGTGCATTTGTCACAGTTGGGGAACGCATATTATCTAACAGATTTGAGGTTACTGGTGGGGGATTTGTGGGGAGAAGAGATGTGGCTCAGAGAGCAGGCGTAAGGCAATGAGGTTGCAGCAGTGTGTCTTTTTTCCTTGGTGGGGCAGCAAAACACAAAGTGGGTTTATGCTAGATGGCAGTAGATGGGGGAGGGTGGAGAGCCAGATGCAGGCTTGGCCACCCTTCCAGGAGAAAAACAAGCAGGTGATGGATCAGAGTGTGGGGGATGCACAAAGCAAGTAGGGCATAGAAGGGAAAGGGGAGTGTCTAGGGTAGTGGAAGCAAAAATGCAGGTTTTGAAGTGACAAAATGAGCAAGGAAATCTTAAAGGGTGGGCTCTGTTAAAGTTGGGGTATATACTTTGAAAAGTTACATTATATACTATTGTTAAAATCCTGTCCTAAATAAATGACCTTTTCCGCTAATGATTGGTGTCACTGAAGTATGTCCCAATTGCAGTGCAAAGTTGTTTCAACCTTCAGCACAAGTGAGGCTGTGTCAGCGGAAGAGCACACTTTTCTAACTCTAGGTGGCAGCACAGTCTACTTCCTCCCTCGCACAACAGATGCAGCATGGGCAGCAACAGTGTGAAACTGTCTTTGTGTGAAGTGCATTTACGTCACTGCTACCCATACGCTGCCTATTTTACTTATTAATTAAGTCAAGTTAATACTAATCAAAATGTTTGGCATCGCCAATTGGGTCAACTTTAGGGCAGAGAGAGTGGTGCGACTACACCGGGTGCTGACCTGGATTGGGGGGCGCTGATCTCAAGGGGATGCTGTGTTTAGCAATGACTTACGAAACTTGCAATTTAAAAGCACCTGCTGAAAAGTTATTTGTGCGTCCAGCCTTCAGAAAACAATTAAAATGTCAAGATACCTCTTGTGAATAACGTTCTTGCTAGGGAGAGAGATGAGAGTTTTGTCTATCAGCAGACTTGACTCGCCATAAAGTAGCACAGAGGGTTAATGTGCCTGATGCAAAGAACAGCACTATATCTTATGTGGACAGCTGAGTGGATTAGTAAAGCCAGCCTCTACATACGCTTTAAAACAAATGAATGTATGTCAAAGGGGGAGATGAGGAGCACATTTGCAGGGTGGTAGTGAGTGAATCCGAGGAGGTGGTCGTCGGGGGAATGGCGCCAAAAAAGACTGTCGCGCTTGGCACCATCAGTGCTAAGGCCTGCCCTGTCGCCAATGGTTGTTTTTCTTGCAGACATGTAAAAATGTGTAACCTAATGACAGAATTGATGCAATTTAACAATGAAATGAAATGTTTAAGAAAAACAACCACACATATTTATTGTTAAAGTTTTCTTGAATCCACTGAGCATAGGCTTCGGCTGCTGAATGTACTGTTTGTTGAGCTTTGAAACCCTCTGCAGGGCTCGTCTGCCCTTTCTCCTCTGTGTACCCATACTGATTCGCTGTTTGCTGTTGCATTAGCTCACTGCTTGCCCCCACTTCTGTTTTCATTTGTGATATTTACTGTGAGCTACATTTCATCCTGCAGCTTATTGAAATGCGGTTCGCGGTTGCTTCTCGGAGGGTCGCCCACTGAAGTTATTTCCCATAAGCCAACAAGACGTGGGCTATACATCATCTTCGAAATATGGAGCTGGCTGTTGGTTTTCCTATTAAACCTAAAACCATAAAATATCGTTATCCATATTAAAGACTGACTGACTGAGGCGGTTACGCCCAGCTCTGAGCTTGCAGACGCCTCCCCCCCTCCATGGGCCAATAGACAGCAAACGATGATGCTACCGCGTGGTAGTACCCAGTTCCTGCTGGATCGCTGGTGTAGAGCACAGCACAGACGGGTGGTGGATTGCTACGGAGACATACTTAGACTGTGGTACATGCTGTTCGACCTATGTTCCTGCCACCCTCCTCAACATGTTTTCCTCTTTGTAAATAACTCATTCAGCTGCCTCCCTTTTTCTTTAATTTTACAGTGTTTTTTATCTTATAGTCTTGTGTTCAGATAAATATTTGGCTGTGTAGCTGAGTAAAGCTCAAGGGTTTTGACAAAAGGGGTCAAATTTAAGAGCACCTCCTTGCGCCACATTAGAGTATTTTTTGTACGCTAATGTTGCCCAATGCGGTCAAAATCGCAGCGACAAATTTACAAAGTGGTACAATCAATCAATCAATATTTGTAAAGCATGGTTACTCACCTGTGAGGGTCTCAAGGTGCAATGCATGTATTGTACCCCTTTGCAACCTTTTGTGCTACTATATGCCTGCACCAGGCATAATGTATGCAAAGGGGGTGTTCCTCCGAAATCTAAGAGATTTCTTTGCATCATTATTTTGGCACTTTTAATGCTTGTGCAGAGCAGGTGTTAAAAGGAGACTCCCATTGATTACAATGGGCCTCAAAGGGCTTTGCACAATTAGCATCAACATTTCTAATGGTAATCCTGCAACGCTCCTAACTAGCATCAAAAATGTTGACCCTAGTTCCCCTAACTACCGCCATGGTGCGCCATATCTTAGATACGATATACACATGGTGGCATGGGGGGGGGCGCTAAGGGGTGCAAGAAACGTGGTGCTGCACAGGGAGCAGCAGCACTTTTCTTAAATCAGGCCCAAGGTTTCAAGATTTGACCTTGTCTCCCAGGACAGGTATTTGAGGGCGTTAAATCCAGCCTGTTCTCTGGCAGTGCAGCGGTCCTCATGTAGACACAAAATATCATGTGTGTTTTTCAAAATAAAAAGATACGCAGTGAGGTAAGGGCCTATTGTGGTGCTAACCAAGCCCGCACAGAATACATAAACGTTACAAGTGATGTTTAAGGTCACATGACATATTCCTAATGTGGGCTGTTATGGTGTAAAAAAAGTGTGTAGGAAAAAATATTACCTAATATGTTTTTCCAGGAGCGGTTTGTCTCAGTTTGCTTCCTTTGTGCAGGTGGCAGTGCTGCTGGTTGGTTCCTGGCCCTATCAAATGAGAAAGCTTTCAATCTGAGAAGATGGTGTTGCTGCGTAAGTAATGCAAGGGATAGCGCTACTGTCCCACGCAATAGTGAGAGCTTTGTAACCTGCGGGCTAGCTCCGCTGCTGTGCTGATAAAGCTGTGTGTCTTGAGAGATAGCATTGCTACCTAAGACCGACTGAGGACTGTTTCACCTAGTTCTTGTTTTAGGGATAAAAATAACTTTGTTATACAGCAGTACCATAAGTTTAAAACGTGGCACCCTCCAGGCTGCAACCGACACATGAAAATCAACAGGCAGAAAAATTTAATACGCAGATAATTTTTTACAAATTCAAACTTAATATAAAAAATTCCTTGACCAACGCCCTGGTTAAAAACCCCGTCTAGTATGGGTTCTTTGCAACACTTGTCCTGCCTAGTGTTACGCATCTCGCATTAGAATAACGCATTTCCAGTCATTTTCCCGTATTACCGCTATGCCTGAGATTGTCACGCAAGGCCTGAAGTGCGGTAAAACCTTCTTGTTCTAGTTTCTCACTTTGCTAGGTAAGCTCGAAGTAGTGTTTATCAAAGGCCACAAGGTTGCGATGGTGTAAAACGAGAAGTATAGAATTATCAATATATTACAATATTTATATGGTTCCCTCGTCTTCATTGGTTGATTTTGCTTGCAAAAAAGTGTCACTCTATAGTGGTTGATATGTCACTCATAATCACACTAAAATTTTGAAAATGCCATGCGTACCAATCTGAAACCTTGCCAGCTACACAGCACTAGAGTATTCTCAAATGTACAGAGGAGGATCCATATATAAGGTGACTAGATTTTGAATCCTCAAAACCAGGACATTTTGCAAAAGTATAAGAAGAACTACAATTGTATTTCCACAGAGCACAAAGAATGATAGCCCTCATCAACCTGGAATCACAGAGGCCCTAAGGAAAAAGAAAATGCAGCATTTAAAACCCGGTGAGATATATTTTAATTACATTGCTTTCTTATAGTAGTTGCTGACTGGTGTTGCTATGTAAAACTCAGAAACACGCCTGTCTCCGTTTTCAGTCACTCTCCCCAAAAACCGGGACACAAGACAAATTTGCCTAAAACAGCTGGGGAGAAACCGGGGCTGTCCCGGCAAATCCAGGATGCCTGGTCACTCTATCCCTCTACCCGTTGCTGAATAAAGCAGAGGCATTTTAACGTGAGCGAGCGCTGAACTCTCTATAGATTAAAGAGCGCTGGAACCTCACACCCAGTTCTGCTACATAAAACAGCAGCGAGGGCCGAATAACCTGAGTGATAGCTCTGCTGTTGTAGGTTCCGCAAAGAACAGCAGAACCTGAGCAACAGCTCTGCTTTGTTTAGGGACGCCAAACCCCAAAGGATAGCTCAGCTGTCTTACCGCAAGTCGAGTCCTCACACGTTAGTGTGAGATGTGTAACCTGCAGCGTGGCTCGGCTCGCTCCAGAATTACTGCGAGCCGAGCCTCCTGTGGGTGACCTCTGCCCTTTCAGCCATTACTGAGACCTGTGCAGGCTGGGTGATGGCTCTGCTGTCCAAAGGAATGTAACTGAAAGTGAACTAAGGGGCTTACTCAAATCATCATTCTGCAGTATTTAGCTCTATTCACATATAGGGCCAGATGTAGCAAGCCCTTTGCATGTTGCAAACTGCGAAAATCGCAGTTTGTGCCATGGAAACGGCCTCACGCAATGCTTATTCCCAAATTGCGAATTGGTACCGACTCGCAATTTGGGAATGCGACTAGCACATAGGAAGGGGTGTTCCCTTCCTATTTGCGACTCGCATCACAATTCAGAGTTGCTTTGTGACCGCGAATGCAGTCGCAAAGCAACTCGCAGTTACCACCAGTGTCACACTGGTGGTAACTCATTTCCAAACGGGAAGGGGTCCACATGGGACCCCTTCCCCTTTGTGAATGTCGACAAAAATATTTTTTCAGAGCAGGCAGTGGTCCAATGGACCACTGTCTGCTCTGAAAAAACAACGAAACCAAATGGTTTTGGTATTTTTTCATTTTGCAACTCGTTTTCCTTTAAGGAAAACGGGCTGCAAAATGAAAAAAAAAAAAAAAAACTGCTTTATTTAAAAAGCAGTCACAGACATGGAGGTCTGCAGACCTCAACAGGCCACATCCCTGTGAGTGCAGGGACTCGCTATGGGGTCCCAAAAAGCGACCCACCTCATTAATACTAATGAGGTGGGTCTTTGCGACCCCATAGCAAATCGCAGAAGGTGTCTGAGACATCATTCTGCATATGCGTTTGCGAGTCTGAAATTGCGAGTCACACTGACTCGCAATTTCAGAATCGCGAAAGCATATCTTGCTACATCTGGCCCATACTTCGGTGTCCTTGGAATTGGCCACTAAACATCTAAACTGGCCGCAACATGGGGATGTTCGGGGAACATTACTCTACAGCCAGTACAGACTGAAAGGATTATGCCCTCTGTGAACCTTTACCATTAGGATTCTGAATGATTCAGAAAGACGGGTAGGGGTTCATAGAAGAGTACTTCTACGCCCCAGCATCACGTGCTCATTAGCACATTAAGGAACTATTCTGCAGGCCTCTACTGAGAGGTGTGTAAACTGTGTGTCCTCAATGATGTCTGCTGTATCCTGAGACTGAATAATGATGTCTGCTGTATCATGAGACCGTGTGTTAATGTCCGCATTACCCCGAGACTATTGATATCTGCTGTATCCTGAGACTGTACATTAATGTCTACTGTACCCCGAGAATGTATATTGATATCTGCTGTACCCTGAGACTGTATATTCATATCTGCTGTATACTGAGACGGTGTATTAATACCCGCTGTACCCCGAGACTCTATATTAATATCTGCTGTATCCTGAGACTGTATATTCATATCTGCTGTATACTGAGACTGTGTATTAATGACCCGAGACTCTATATTGATACCTGCTGTGTACTGAGACTGTGTCTTAATGTCCGCTGTACCCTCAGACTCTATACTGATATCAGATGTATCCTGAGACTGTATATTCATGTCTGCTGTATACTGAGACTGTTTATTAATGTCAGCTGTACCCCGAGACTCTATATTGATATCTGTTGTATACTGAGACTGTATATTAATGTCCGCTGTACCCCGAGACTCTATATTGATATCTGCTGTATCCTGAGACTGTACATTAATGTCTGCTGTACCCTGAGACCGTATATTAATGTCCACTGTACCCCGAGAATATATATTGATATCTGCTCTATCCTGAGACTGCACATTAATTTCTGCTGTACCCCGAGACTGTATATTAATGGCCACTCTATCCAGAGAAAATATATTGATATCTGTGTATACTGAGACTGTATATTGATATCTGCTGTATCCCCAGACTGCATATTTATATCTGCTGAATCCTGAAACTGTGTACAGATGTCTGCTGTGACTTGAGACTGTATATTGATATCTGCTGTATCCAGAGACTATATTTTGATATCTGCTGTATCCAGAGACTGCATATTTATGTCTGTTGTATCCTGAGACTATATATTGATATCTCCCAAGACTGTATATTTATATCTGCTGTATCCTGAGACTGTATATCGATGTCTGCTGTATTGTGAGACTGTATATTGATGACTGCTTATTCTGTGACTGTATATTAACATCTGCTGTATTCCAAGACTGCATATTTATGTCTGCTGTATATTGATATCTGCTGTATCCTGAGACTGTATACCGATATCTGCTTTATCTTGAGACTGTATTTTGATATCTGCTGTATTCTGAGACTGTATACCGATGCCTGCTGTATCCTGAGACTGTGTATTGATATCTGCTGTATCCTGAGACTGTATAACAATGTCTGCTGTATCTTGAGACTGTATATTGATATCTGCTATATCGCGAGACTGCATATTTATGTCTGCTGCATCCTGAGATTGTATATTGATATCTGCTGTATCCTGAGACTGTATACGGATGTCTGCTGTATCTTGAGACTGTATATTGATATGTGCTGTATCCTTAGACTGTATATTGATATGTGCTGTATCCCGAGACTGCATATTGATATCTGCTGTATTCTGAGACTGTATATTGATATCTGCTATATCCCGAGACTGCATATTTATGTCTGCTGCATCCTGAGATTGTATATTGATATCTGCTGTATCCTGAGACTGTATACCGATATCTGCTGTATCCTGAGACTGTATACCGATATCTGCTGTATCTTGAGACCGTGTATTGATATCTCCTGTATCCTGAGACTGTATACCGATGTCTGCTGTATCTTGAGACTGTATATTGATATCTGCTGTATCCTGAGTAGATTGATATCTGCTGTATCCACTGACTGTGTGACAATGTCTGCTTTATCTTGAGACTGTATATTGCTATCTGCTGCATCCTGAGACTGTATATTGATATCTGCTCTATCCCGAGACTGAATACTGATGTCTGCTGTATCTTGAGAGTGTGTATTGCTATCTGCTGTATTCTGAGACTGTATACCGATGTCTGCTGTATCTTGAGACTGTACATTGATATCTGCTTTATCCTGAGACTATATATTGATATCTGCTGTATTCCAAGACTGCATATTTATGTCTGCTGTAACCTGAGACTGTATATTGATATCTACTGTATCGCAAGACTGTGTATTGATATCTGCTGTATCCTGAGACTCTATACCGATGTCTGCTGTATCCTGAGAGTGTATACTGATATTTGCTGTATCCTGAGACTGTATTGTGATATCTGCTGTATCCTGAGACTGTATACCGATGTCTGCTGTATCCTGAGACTGTATATTGATATCTGCTGTATCCTGAGACTGTATATTTATGTCTGCTGTATCCTGAGACTGTATACCTATGGTTGCTGTTTCTTGAGACTGTATATTGATATCTGCTATATCCTGAGACTGTATATTTATGTCTGCTGTATCCTGAGACTGTATATTGATATCTGCTGTGTCCTGAGACTGTATACCAATGTCTGCTGTATCTTGAGAGTGTGTATTGATATCTGCTGTATTCTGAGACTGTATACCGATGCCTGCTGTATCCTGAGACTGTATATTGATATCTGCTGTATCCTGAGACTGTATAACAATGTCTGCTATATCTTGAGACTGTATATTGATATCTGCTGTATTCTGAGACTATATGTTGATATCTGCTGTATCCTGAGACTGTATATTGATATCTGCTATATCCCGAGACTGCATATTTATGTCTGCTGCATCCTGAGATTGTATATTGATATCTGCTGTATCCTAAGACTGTATACCGATATCTGCTTTATCTTGAGACTGTATTTTGATATCTGCTGTATTCTGAGACTGTATACCGATGCCTGCTGTATCCTGAGACTGTGTATTGATATCTGCTGTATCCTGAGACTGTATAACAATGTCTGCTGTATCTTGAGACTGTATATTGATATCTGCTATATCCCGAGACTGCATATTTATGTCTGCTGCATCCTGAGATTGTATATTGATATCTGCTGTATCCTGAGACTGTATACAATGTCTGCTGTATCTTGAGACTGTATATTGATATCTGCTGTATCTTGAGACTGTATATTGATATGTGCTGTATCCTTAGACTGTATATTGATAGCTGCTGTATCCTGAGAGTGTATATTGATATCTGCTGTATCCTGAGACTGTATACCGATATCTGCTGTATCTTGAGACCGTGTATTGATATCTCCTGTATCCTGAGACTGTATACCGATGTCTGCTGTATCTTGAGACTGTATATTGATATCTGCTGTATCCTGAGTAGATTGATATCTGCTGTATCCACTGACTGTGTGACGATGTCTGCTTTATCTTGAGACTGTATATTGCTATCTGCTGCATCCTGAGACTGTATATTGATATCTGCTCTATCCCGAGACTGAATACTGATGTCTGCTGTATCTTGAGAGTGTCTATTGCTATCTGTTGTATTCTGAGACTGTATACCGATGTCTGCTGTATCTTGAGACTGTACATTGATATCTGCTTTATTCTGAGACTATATATTGATATCTGCTGTATTCCAAGACTGCATATTTATGTCTGCTGTAACCTGAGACTGTATATTGATATCTACTGTATCGCAAGACTGTGTATTGATATCTGCTGTATCCTGAGACTCTATACCAATGTCTGCTGTATCCTGAGAGTGTATACTGATATTTGCTGTATCCTGAGGCTGCATCTTTATGTCTGCTGTATCCTGAGACTGTATATTGATATCTGCTGTATCCTGAGACTGTATATTTATGTCTGCTGTATCCTGAGACTGTATACCTATGGTTGCTGTATCTTGAGACTGTATATTGATATCTGCTATATCCTGAGACTGTATATTTATGTCTGCTGTATCCTGAGACTCTATATTGATATCTGCTATATCCTGAGACTGTATATTGCTATCTGCTGTATTCTGAGACTGTATATTGATATCTGCTGTGTCCTGAGACTGTATACCAATGTCTGCTGTATCTTGAGAGTGTGTATTGATATCTGCTGTATTCTGAGACTGTATACCGATGCCTGCTGTATCCTGAGACTGTATATTGATATCTGCTGTATCCTGAGACTGTATAACAATGTCTGCTGTATCTTGAGACTGTATATTGATATCTGCTGTATTCTGAGACTATATGTTGATATCTGCTGTATCCTGAGACTGTATATTGATATCTGCTATATCCCGAGACTGCATATTTATGTCTGCTGCATCCTGAGATTGTATATTGATATCTGCTGTATCCTGAGACTGTATACCGATGTCTGCTGTATCTTGAGACTGTATATTGATATGTGCTGTATCCTTAGACTGTATATTGATAGCTGCTGTATCCTGAGAGTGTATATTGATATCTGCTGTATCCTGAGACTGTATACCGATATCTGCTGTATCTTGAGACCGTGTATTGATATCTGCTGTATCCTGAGACTGTATACTGATGTTTGTTGTTTCTTGTGACTGTACATTGATAGCTGCTGTATTCTGAGACTGTATATTGACATCAGCTGTATCCTGAGACTGCATATTTAAGTCTACTGCATCTTGAGTCTGTATATTGATATCTGCTGTATCCTGAGACTGTATACCGATGTCTGTTGTATCTTGAGACTGTATATTGATATGTGCTGTATCCCGAGACTGCATATTGATATCTGCTGTATTCTGAGACTGTATATTGATATCTGCTATATCCCGAGACTGCATATTTATGTCTGCTGCATCCTGAGATTGTATATTGATATCTGCTGTATCCTGAGACTGTATACCGATGTCTGCTTTATCTTGAGACTGTATTTTGATATCTGCTGTATTCTGAGACTGTATACCGATGCCTGCTGTATCCTGAGACTGTGTATTGATATCTGCTGTATCCTGAGACTGTATAACAATGTCTGCTGTATCTTGAGACTGTATATTGATATCTGCTATATCCCGAGACTGCATATTTATGTCTGCTGCATCCTGAGATTGTATATTGATATCTGCTGTATCCTGAGACTGTATACGGATGTCTGCTGTATCTTGAGACTGTATATTGATATGTGCTGTATCCTTAGACTGTATATTGATAGCTGCTGTATCCTGAGAGTGTATATTGATATCTGCTGTATCTTGAGACTGTATATTGATATCTGCTGTATCCTGAGTAGATTGATATCTGCTGTATCCACTGACTGTGTGACGATGTCTGCTTTATCTTGAGACTGTATATTGCTATCTGCTGCATCCTCAGACTGTATATTGATATCTGCTCTATCCCGAGACTGAATACTGATGTCTGCTGTATCTTGAGAGTGTGTATTGATATCTGCTGTATTCTGAGACTGTATACCGATGTCTGCTGTATCTTGAGACTGTACATTGATATCTGCTTTATCCTGAGACTATATATTGATATCTGCTGTATTCCAAGACTGCATATTTATGTCTGCTGTAACCTGAGACTGTATATTGATATCTACTGTATCGCAAGACTGTGTATTGATATCTGCTGTATCCTGAGACTCTATACCAATGTCTGCTGCATCCTGAGAGTGTATACTGATATTTGCTGTATCCTGAGACTGCATCTTTATGTCTGCTGTATCCTGAGACTGTATATTGATATCTGCTGTATCCTGAGACTGTATATTTATGTCTGCTGTATCCTGAGACTGTATACCTATGGTTGCTGTATCTTGAGACTGTATATTGATATCTGCTATATCCTGAGACTGTATATTTATGTCTGCTGTATCCTGAGACTGTATATTGATATCTGCTATATCCTGAGACTGTATATTGCTATCTGCTGTATTCTGAGACTGTATATTGATATCTGCTGTGTCCTGAGACTGTATACCAATGTCTGCTGTATCTTGAGAGTGTGTATTGATATCTGCTGTATTCTGAGGCTGTTTACCGATGCCTGCTGTATCCTGAGACTGTATATTGATATCTGCTGTATCCTGAGACTGTATAACAATGTCTGCTGTATCTTGAGACTGTATATTGATATCTGCTGTATCCTGAGACTGTATATTGATATCTGCTATATCCCGAGACTGCATATTTATGTCTGCTGCATCCTGAGATTGTATATTGATATCTGCTGTATCCTGAGACTGTATACCGATGTCTGCTGTATCTTGAGACTGTATATTGATATGTGCTGTATCCTTAGACTGTATATTGATATCTGCTCTATCCCGAGACTGAATACTGATGTCTGCTGTATCTTGAGAGTGTGTGTTGATATCTGCTGTATTCTGAGACTGTATACCGATGTCTGCTGTATCTTGAGACTGTACATTGATATCTGCTTTATCCTGAGACTATATATTGATATCTGCTGTATTCCAAGACTGCATATTTATGTCTGCTGTAACCTGAGACTGTATATTGATATCTACTGTATCGCAAGACTGTGTATTGATATCTGCTGTATCCTGAGACTCTATACCAATGTCTGCTGCATCCTGAGAGTGTATACTGATATTTGCTGTATCCTGAGACTGCATCTTTATGTCTGCTGTATCCTGAGACTGTATATTGATATCTGCTGTATCCTGAGACTGTATATTTATGTCTGCTGTATCCTGAGACTGTATACCTATGGTTGCTGTATCTTGAGACTGTATATTGATATCTGCTATATCCTGAGACTGTATATTTATGTCTGCTGTATCCTGAGACTGTATATTGATATCTGCTATATCCTGAGACTGTATATTGCTATCTGCTGTATTCTGAGACTGTATATTGATATCTGCTGTGTCCTGAGACTGTATACCAATGTCTGCTGTATCTTGAGAGTGTGTATTGATATCTGCTGTATTCTGAGGCTGTTTACCGATGCCTGCTGTATCCTGAGACTGTATATTGATATCTGCTGTATCCTGAGACTGTATAACAATGTCTGCTGTATCTTGAGACTGTATATTGATATCTGCTGTATCCTGAGACTGTATATTGATATCTGCTATATCCCGAGACTGCATATTTATGTCTGCTGCATCCTGAGATTGTATATTGATATCTGCTGTATCCTGAGACTGTATACCGATGTCTGCTGTATCTTGAGACTGTATATTGATATGTGCTGTATCCTTAGACTGTATATTGATAGCTGCTGTATCCTGAGAGTGTATATTGATATCTGCTGTATCCTGAGACTGTATACCGATATCTGCTGTATCTTGAGACCGTGTATTGATATCTGCTGTATCCTGAGACTGTATACCTATGTCTGTTGTTTCTTGTGACTGTATATTGATAGCTGCTGTATTCTGAGACTGTATATTGACATCAGCTGTATCCTGAGACTGCATATTTAAGTCTACTGCATCTTGAGTCTGTATATTGATATCTGCTGTATCCTGAGACTGTATACCGATGTCTGTTGTATCTTGAGACTGTATATTGATATGTGCTGTATCCCGAGACTGCATATTGATATCTGCTGTATTCTGAGACTGTATATTGATATCTGTTGCATCCTGAGACTGTATACCAATATCTGCTGTATCTTGAGACCGTGTATTTATATCTGCTGTATCCTGAAATTGTATAGCGATGTCTACTGTTTCTTGAGACTGTATATTGATATCTGCTGTATTCTGAAACTATATATTGACATCTGCTGTATCCCGAGACTGAATATTTAAGTCTGCTGCATCCTGAGACTGTATATTGATATCTGATATATCCTGAGACTGTATGCTAATGTCTGCTGTATCTTGAGACTGTATATTGATATCTGCTGTATCCTGAGTAGATTGATATCTGCTGTATCCAGTGACTGTGTGCCGATGTCTGCTTTATCTTGAGACTGTATATTGCTATCTGCTGCATCCTGAGACTGTATATTGATATCTACTGTATCGCAAGACTGTGTATTGATATCTGCTGTATCCTGAGACTGTATACTGATGTCTGCTGTATCCTGAGACTGTATACTGATATTTGCTGTATCCTGAGACTGTATTGTGATATCTGCTGTATCCTGAGACTGTATACCGATGTCTGCTGTATTCTGAGACTGCATATTTATGTCTGCTGTATCCTGAGACTGTATATTGATATCTGCTGTATCCTGAGACTGTATACCGATGTCTGCTTTATCTTGAGACTGCATATTGCTATCGGCTGTATTCCGAGACTGTATATTGATATCTGCTATATCCTGAGACTGTATATTTATGTCTGCTGTATCCTGAGACTGTATATTGATATCTGCTGTATCCTGAGACTGTATACCGATGTCTGCTGTATCGTGAGACTGTATATTGATATGTGCTGTATCCCGAGACTGCATATTGATATCTGCTGTATTCTGAGACTGTATATTGATATCTGTTGCATCCTGAGACTGTATACCGATGTCTGCTGTATCTTGAGACTGTATATTGATATGTGCTGTATCCTTAGACTGTATATTGATAGCTGCTGTATCCTGAGAGTGTATATTGATATTTGCTGTATCCTGAGACTGTATACCGATATCTGCTGTATCTTGAGACCGTGTATTGATATCTGCTGTATCCTGAGACTGTATACGGATGTCTGTTGTTTCTTGTGACTGTATATTGATATCTGCTGTATTCTGAGACTGTATATTGACATCAGCTGTATCCTGAGACTGCATATTTAAGTCTACTGCATCCTGAGACTGTATATTGATATCTGCTGTATCCTGAGACTGTATACCGATGTCTGCTGTATCTTGAGACTGTATATTGATATGTGCTGTATCCCGAGACTGCATATTGATATCTGCTGTATTCTGAGACTGTATATTGATATCTGTTGCATCCTGAGACTGTATACCGATATCTGCTGTATCTTGAGGCCGTGTATTGATATCTGCTGTACCCTGAAACTGTATAACGATGTCTGCTGTTTCTTGAGACTGTATATTGATATCTGCTGTATTCTGAGACAGTATATTGACATCTGCTGTATCCCGAGACTGCATATTTAAGTCTGCTGCATTCTGAGACTGTATATTGATATCTGCTATATCCTGAGACTGTATGCCGATGTCTGCTGTATCTATGAGACTGTATATTGATATCTGCTGTATCCTGAGTAGATTGATATCTGCTGTATCCAGTGACTGTGTGCCGATGCCTGCTTTATCTTGAGACTGTATATTGCTATCTGCTGCATTCTGAGAATGTATATTGATATCTGCTGTATCCCGAGACTGTATACCAATGTCTGCTGTATCTTGAGAGTGTGTATTGCTATCTGCTGTATTCTGAGACTGTATACCGATGCCTGCTGTATCCTGAGACTGTATATTGATATCTGCTGTATTCTGAGACTCTATGTTGATATCTACTGTATCCTGAGACTGTATACCGATGTCTGCTGTATCGTGAGACTGTATACTGATATTTGCTGTATCCTGAGACTGTATTTTGATATCTGCTGTATTCTGAGACTCCATATTTATGTCTGCTGTATCTTGAGACTGTATATTGATATCTGCTGTATCCTGAGACTGTATACCGATGTCTGCTTTATCTTGAGACTGTATATTGCTATTGGCTGTATTCCGAGACTGTATATTGATATCTGCTGTATCCTGAGACTGTATATTTATGTCTGCTGTATCCTGAGACTGTATATTGATATCTGCTGTATCCTGAGACTGTATACCTATGGTTGCTGTATCTTGAGACTGTATATTGATATGTGCTGTATCCCAAGACTGCATATTGATATCTGCTGTATTCTGAGACTGTATATTGATATCTGTTGCATCCTGAGACTGTATACCGATATCTGCTGTATCTTGAGACCGTGTATTGATGTCTGCTGTACCCTGAAACTGTATAACGATGTCTGCTGTTTCTTGAGACTGTATATTGATATCTGCTGTATTCTGAGACTGTATATTGACATCTGCTGTATCCCGAGACTGCATATTTAAGTCTGCTGCATCCTGTGACTGTATATTGATATCTGCTATATCCTGAGACTGTATGCCGATGTCTGCTGTATCTTGAGACTGTATATTGATATATGCTGTATCCTGAGTAGATTGATATCTGCTCTATCCAGTGACTGTGTGCCGATGTCTGCTTTATCTTGAGACTGTATATTGCTATCTGCTGCATCCTGAGACTGTATATTGATATCTGCTGTATCCTGAGACGGTATAACAATGTCTGCTGTATCTTGAGACTGTGTATTGCTATCTGCTGTATTCTGAGACTGTATACCGATGCCTGCTGTATCCTGAGACTGTTTATTGATATCTGCTGTATTCTGAGACTCTATGTTGATATATACTGTATCCTGAAACTGTATACCGATGTCTGCTGTATCCTGAGACTGTATACTGATATTTGTTGTATCCTGAGACTGTTTTTGATATCTGCTGTATTCTGAGACTGCATATTTATGTCTGCTGTATCCTGTGACTATATATTGATATCTGCTGTATCCTGAGACTGTATACCGATGTCTGCTTTATCTTGAGACTGTATATTGCTATTGGCTGTATTTCGAGACTGTATATTGATATCTGCTGTATCCTGAGACTGTATATTTATGTCTGCTGTATCCTGAGACTGTATATTGATATCTGCTGTATCCTGAGACTGTATACCTACGGTTGCTGTATCTTGAGACTGTATATTGATATGTGCTATATCCTGAGACTTTATACCGATGTCTGTTTTATCTTGATAGTGTATATTGTTATCTGCTGTATTATGAGACTGTATATTGATATCTGATGTATCCTGAGACTATATATTTATGTCTGCTGTATCCTGAGACTGTATACCAATGTCTGCTGTATCTTGAGAGTGTGTATTGATATCTGCTGTATTCTGAGACTGTATACCGATGCCTGCTGTATCCTGAGACTGTATATTGATATATGCTGTATCCTGAGACTGTATAACAATGTCTGCTGTATCTTGAGACTGTATATTGATATCTGCTGTATTCTGAGACTATATGTTGATATCTGCTGTATCCTGAGACTGTATAACGATGTCTGCTGTATCTTGAGACTGTATATTGATATCTGCTTTATCCTGAGACCATATATCGATATCTGCTGTATTCCAAGATTGCATATTTATGTCTGCTGTAACCTGAGACTGTATATTGATATCTACTGTATCGCAAGACTGTGTATTGATATCTGCTGTATCCTGAGACTGTATACCAATGTCTGCTCTATCCTGAGACTGTATACTGATATTTGCTGTATCCTGAGACTGTATATTGATAACTGTTGTATCCGGAGATTGCATATTTATGTCTGCTGTATATTGAGATTGTGTATTGATATCAGCTGTATCCTGAGACAGTATATTGATGTCTGCTATATCCTGAGACAGTATATTGATGACTGCTTTTTCTGAGACTGTATTTTGATATCTGCTGTATTCTGAGTCTGCATGTTTATGTCTGCTGTATCCCAAGACTGTATACTGATATCTACTGCATCCTGAGACTGTATACCGATGTCTGCTGTATCTTGAGACTGTATATTGATATCTGCTGTATCCTGAGACTGTATACCGATGTCTGCTGTATCATGAGACTGTATATTGATGGCTGTTCTTTGTTGTAACTGTATGTTGATGTCTGGTGTATTCAGGGACTGTATATTGATAGCTGTTCTTTCTTGTAACTGTATCTTGATGTCTGCTGGAATCTGAGACTGTATATATATATGTGCTACAATTTGAGACTGTATATTGATGTCTGCAGGATATTGGTGCAGGCTGTAAATTCTGTAAATTGTTAGCTTGCTACTCTGAAGGCTGCATCAAGTTTAGGTCACTATAAGTATATTGAATAATCTCTGGTTTATCTACTGTGTGAAGTTTTAATGACAGTTTATTTGTAAGAAAAATAATTCTGTATATCATGAGGGTCTCCACTGTGGTTGTCGTCACCTGGAATGTTCTTCTCTTTCCAATATTTGAGACAGCTATGCACCCAAGTGAAAGAGATTTTGCATAAGAAACCTGTGTCATACTACATATTTCTCTCTGCCTCAAGTTATACCGAGAACCACAAGGCATATCAGAATATCTCTCAATATAATGCTGTTATCAGAAACCAGAATATGGGAGATAAACTGGCTGTCTCAAGTGTTGCTAGGAAGATTGTAGCCGGAAGTACTCCTCTGCTGATAGGGATTTAAGGAGCCACTGTAATCTAAAGGATATCCTTCTCTCTGGCATTATGGAGGTGCAGAACCAGAAACTGCTCGGCAATATCATTCAGTGCAAATAGTGTTTTAACATGAAGGACAGATCAAAATGAATATCATCCCTTCTGTGTTAAGTGACAGAAAGCTAAGATGGATAGGTCCATCGTGTGATGAATCACAGGAATATGTACAGCTTGATAGAAGTGCCATGTAAGCCATTGCTGAGAACCTTAAAGCCTAAGGTGTACATCTGCTATTAAATGCAGTATAGAAGAGTTATAATCCTGCAAGTCTGCTCTTTAAATCTCTATAGAAAGCTGTCCAAATTGAAAGACACGTCTGCTCAATAACAACCTGTTTAGCAAATGGTTTTAAATGTCTTAGGTGTACAATTACCCCAGCAAAATATAGATTGTTGGATGAACAACACTTATCCTGAGTCAGAAAAGCTGGATTTGAGTAATTCAGTGTGCCCAAGTCTGCAGACTTGTGAGGTAAATCTACATCCGCAGAGCTCTTCAGCACAATAAGGGCAGCTAAAGGACAGTGAAAAGGAGTAGAGAGTTATTTCAAGGGAGAAAGTCCTGTTTGGAATACACACTAAGGTGTCATTACGAGTTTGGTGGTATTGTGGTAAGACCACAGTGGTGGCGGCCATCAAAAGACCCCCAATGTTGGCGGTATCCCCCCTGCCGTATTAAGAGCCCACAAAGTATACCACCTACAAACAGCCACAAAACCGATACCAGGACATAGGAGGGCGTGAAAGAGGTGGTTGCACCACCAGCACTGCCATGCCGAAACTTTTCACCCACCAGATTATGACTCACAAATCAGTACAGTGGTCCTCCCATGGTGGAAAACCATTGGCAGTCTGACCCGCCGCACTCAGAACTCACTCCTATCAGAACACACCACCACATTGGACAGTTCAAATACCCCACACCGGACACGCATCCACACACCAGGAACGCTCACTTGCAGCACTATAAAACACACCCCCACACAACCCACATCCTTTGCACAATTATCAACTCACACAGACCCCGAGAAGCCACAAATCAATCACATAGAACAGATACACCATAGGCACACATACACTTCACACCCACCACACATCGCACCACGACCACCAACACCATACACACATCACATCTGAACACAACCACCACCACCTATCACCACCCACTGCTAAACGTCCAACCCCACAAAGCATTCTAAACTGCATCCCACACACACTCAACACCCCCCAACCACAACACAACCACCATTTCACAGCAAAAGCACCCACGCTTCTCCAAATAGGAGTTGTGGGTCATGGCTGATGCAATCCTCAGGGTAGAGCCATAACTCTTCTGAGCACAATTTCAGAAGACATCCATTGCCAGGAAAATTGAATTATGGCAGAGAATAGTTGACAAGGTCAACTCAGTGGGCAGCCGTCCAAGCACAAGGGAGGACATCAGGAAGAGGTGGAACGACCTACTGGGGAAGGTGCGATCCATGGTGTCCATGCACCAGCTGGCGGTAATGAAGACGGGCAGTGGGGCCCCACCTCCTCACCCAGAGGGTCTTGGACATCCTGCATCCTGATGGCCTGACTGGAATACCTGGAGGACTGGACTCTGGTGAGTAACTAACACTCCCCTGCCAGTAAGTCCTGTCCAGCATGTTTCCTCACCACCCAATAACTACCCAAATCACTCCATCTACCACTACAACTCCCACCTACTCACCTATTGCCCCTCTCCTGCATGCCACCCCTTCACCCCCCAATGCCCACACACTCCCTGCAAGTGTATGGATAGCATTGCCAATAACAACCACTACGACTCCCACAATGCACTAGCCCATCCACCATGAAATGTGCATTGTGCACGTCACATCACACCTCTTGCATGCGTGACAATTGCACTTCCCATAGCAACTGGATGCTTCGACTGAGGACCACTACATGGCAATGACAGCAATGCGATGGCACCACACAATGGAAAACTAGCCCAGACACAGACTCAGCACTGTCATCAGTTCAAAGGGCCACTAATCCTGGCACACCACCCTGACATGAACTAATCCTGGCCATAAAAGTAAGGAGGTATACTCCATGTACAACAGGCACAGACAAGATTAACAACCTTGCATACACACATACCCACCTCCCATTTGTACACCGTGCTGCAATGTACAGCCATTCCCAATCACATATGCCAAGCCAGAATGCCCACCAGCTGACAGGGCAAACCTGTCAAGTGAACCATCACACTGGAACAGAACCCCCCACCCCCCACCCAGCCAAAGTGACCAAGCCTGATGCACCAAGCCAAAGGAGCATGGTACACATGTATAAAAATCCACTATCCACAATGTTAGCAGGGCTGCACCTTTCAATGCCATTGCTGGGAATCAAGTCAAACCACTGTATGCATCAGACTAACAGACAACCATACACACCTACAATATGTAACTCTCTCACTCCATCCACAGGTACCCCTGCCACAGCAACAACAGAGAGGTTACCAGAGACGGCCATCCGTCCTTAAGATGACGTTCCAGTGAGGACAACACTGCTGGATGTCTGGACAGAGACGACCTACCTAGTCCATCTGGGACCCCTGGTCAGTCCACCACTCCAATCCTCACCCTGCCCACAACACCCCCCCCCACCTTGTAGCAACAACAATTGAGCCAACCCTTCATCCTCAAACTTGTGTCCCAAGGACTGGTCAATCAGTATTGTGCCCCACAGTGCAGGGACCTGAGTCGATCCCATCATATCCCAGACAATAAAGGTCCTGGTGAAACCGGGAGTGGGCACATTGGGGTAGGGGGCGTGGGAGGGAACCTGTGGTCCAGAGGATAAGGCAGCCAAGGGAGGCATCCGACCAGGAAGCCATCTCCCAAGCCCTGGGAGCATATCAACTATCCCAGGACAGGATGGGCCAGATCATACCCATAATTGGGGAAAACCCAGAGGCTGCAGAGGGAATTCCACCAGGAGGCCTTGCAGCAGTGGCAGGCCATCAATACTACCATGGCTTCAGGGACATTAACACCACCCTGTGCGCTTACTCCTCCCACCAGAAGGCCCCTTCTACTAGCCACAGCACATCAAAGCCCTCAACATCTGAGGCTGCTAGTGGAATGGAGGCCCAGACAGAGAAGGGACAGGCCCCAGACACTCCTCCCACTGTAGCTGCAGAACCCCCCACAAACGTGGACGTCCATCCAGACATCTGGCAGGAGCAGATGCCAAGAACAAAACCACAGCCAGGAAGTGACCCTCACCTCATAGCTCTCCCTTGTGTGTCACTGAGACACCCTGTTGACTGTTCAATGCCTAAACTCAATTTTCCCATGGGCCGTGGACACAGGACCAACTACTCTGTGGATGTCTCCTACCATGACTCATCACCTGCTTTTCACTCAAGTCACAATACACACAATTGATCATAGCCACTGCATATGTGTATTTATTTGTACAGTAACATATGTATTCATCAACACAAACCAACTGGCATGTAAAGGATTGCTAAGGGAGGTATCATCTGCAGCAGTCACTGTACAACAGGTATGTGCCAGGGCTGATATAAGGGAGTCACTAGTGTTGCCACACACATGAGTAAATCTACACATCCAAGCTGCAAAAAGAGCATTACAGAGATCACCATCAGGATAGTAGGCATGGTGAGAGTTAAAGCACACATGTAGGTCATAGTGGACGTTCCCCATGTCGCAAACAACTAAACAGGGCACAACAGATAACACATCTTCAGCACCAGCCACAGGACTTACATCACCAATCACTGTACATGGCACCTCTCATTTGCTAAACTCCACTTTGTGCACAGTAACCAAATGATACAGAATGTGCAAGGCTCAAGCAATAGATAGGAGTGTCAAAGATTAATACGGCACAGTCAGGAGCTGGAATGACATGAGAACTGGACTACGCAGGACACACTGCACAATACTGGCCTGTATATGAGAGATGTGATTCTTCCAACATGCAGACAGCACACAAGTCCTAGAGAATACATTACTGCACTGCAGCTTACATGTAGTCAGTCACCTCCCACAACACATACATGGGGAAGGGAACACATTACACCTTCACTGACATACCAAATCAGGGGGACAATAGATAAATACTTATGTTGAAATACCTGGCCTTCAAATACACAGACAACATACCTGTATATCACTGGAAGTACTGATTGATGAGCTCAGCCCTTGACTCAGCTCCACCTTCTTCATCTGCCTCCTCATCACTTTCCGTGTCAGCATCACCAGCCACTGGTCCAGCTGCCTCCTTCTCAGCCAATAAGGGTATCCGACGCATCAGGGCCAGATTGTGGAACATGCAGCAGGCTACTACGATCTGGCATACCTTTTGGGTACTGTAGAGGAGGGCACCTCCTGAGACTTGCAGGCACCTGAATCTGGCCTCTAGGAGGCCAAATGTCCTTTCAGTCACATGCCCCGTCCTGCAGTGGGCCTCATTGAAACGGTTTTCCACTTCAGTGACAGGGTACTTCACTGGTGTCAACAGCCAGTGAAGGTTAGGATAGCCAGAGTCACCTGTGTGCACAGAAATAGGACCTCTTACAGGATGGGTACAGCCACAAGGAACAATGGGATGATAGGTGCCATAACAGGGACATACAACTAAATGTATACATACCTATGAGACAACCCCTCTTTCTCTGTAGACATGCCATCATTTGGGGTACACCGCTGTTCCGCAAAATGTAGGAGTCATGCACAGATCATGGATACTTGGCTGTCACTTGGGAGATGTATTGGTCGGCCACACACACCACCTGCACATTGATGGAGTGGTAGTTTTTACGGTTCCTATAGACCTGTTCATTGTCACTGGGAGGGACCCAGGATCAAGGGTATATGGGTGCCATCTATGGCCCCTATCACATGAGGGATGTGTCCCACATCATAGAAGGCAGCCTTCACATGCGCCAAATCCCCTCGTTGGGGGGAACCTGATGTAGCTGTTCATGTGTTTCACGGAAGCCCACAGTACATCCTTCAACAGAAGACTGAACATGTGCTGTGACATGCCTGCTGTCAAGCCCACTGTCATCTGAAAGGATCCTGTGGCAAGAAAGTGTAGCACTGACAGAACCTGAATTGCTGGAGGGATGGCACACGGATTACGTATGACAGACAATAGATCTGGCTCCAACTGGGTATATAGTTCCATGATGGTCTGTCGATTCAGACAAAAGATCTGAATTATGTGTCTCTACTCCAGGGTTGCAAGTTCCAATAATGGCCGGCACACTGGTGCATGTCTCATTCTCCTCAGGACAGGGTATCCAGGATAGAGAGGAGAAATAGCACAATGTGAAATGCACACCAAACATATGGGTACAACACATCCAGCATACACATACCTAACACTGTCCACATGGAGCACACTGCTGGCACATATGACATTGGGCATGCTGAAGCGGCATGGACTTCTCCCTTGATGTACATTGCTGGCCCTTATCTTCAGTGTCTGACATACTTCACATGTGTCAAGTTCCATTTGTGGTACACTGACCTGTCCTGCACTGAGCATGTATGTAGTCATGCTGAAACCTATAAGGTGACAAAGCCATTCATCCGACGAGAATCTGGACATGATGGTCATCAGACACCCAGCCACATAGGATCACTGTTTCATGCATCTCACATGTATGTGCCAAAACATGATGGCACCACTTAGGCCTGCCCCGCAAACTGCTGTGTAAGGTGTATGGCGCACTTTTAATTCAGCATTATGGCATGATGTGCTAAAAATGGCACCCGCCAGACCTGCTACACTAGATAGGTAATAGTGACCTTATTCCACCTACGTATAATGTCCTGGTGGTAGGCGGTCGCAACCGCCGTGCAACATCTCATAGTGGGTAACATTGCTGCAAATGGGAGACTCGGGCCAATTGTGATCACCACCGGCAGTGACGGTGCATTACGCAGCAGCTGTGACCGCCAGTTTCTGCAGCCTAGCTCACTTGACTCCTGACACTCTAGCAAGCAAGACCTCCACGAGCTGAGCTGCTGTGTTCTGTCTCAGGAGCCATCATACCACGTCCTGCAGGTGATAGACCCCTGCATTCACCCCAGAAGAACTGGAGAAGCTGGTGGATGAGGTCCTACCCCTGTATAAACAGATCTATGGGGCACCAGAAGAGCAGGTGAGGGCAATCCCAAAGTCATGTGTGATTGGGGTGTGTGTGACAGTGAATGGCGTGCGGGTGCTGGACAGGAGTACATGCATGCAGGGGGCATGGAGTTTAGGCATGTGAACTACAAGGATAGGTTTGTGTGGGCAATTGATGGGTCTGATATTTATAGTCCACTGCTGTTAGTATGGTGCCAGTCTACATAATGTTTGCCTTCTGTTTGTGTTACCCATTTAGGTCAACGCCCATCAAAAGAAGGGGATGTGGCCTGCCATCGCCAAGCAAGTGCGAACCCTAGGGGTCCATATCCACAGGAGCACCCATTGTCGGAAGCGGAGAGAGGACCTGAGACGCTGGGCCCGTCAGACCGCGGAGGCCCAGCTGGGGTTGTCCTCCCAATGAGGAAGGGGTGCCCGTAGGACCCTGACACCCCTAATGGCCTACATTTTGGCGGCAGCCTACCCTGAGCTCGATGGGCATTTGAGGGCAGCACAGCAGCCACAAGGGGGTGAGTAATCACTGTATCCTGGGATTTGGCTGGCCATAATTGGGAGTGGGTGCCTAAGTGCTACCAAAGTGGCATTTCAATCAATGCCACATGTGCATCAACATTTGGTAATGGCCAATAGGCACCCTTGCTGTGTATCTGTTGAAGTTGTGTCCCCATGCTCTATTGTGAGTGGATTGTCATCTCTCGGTTCCATACCTTTCAAAGTCTGTATTGTGAATATGCACAAATGACATGGAGACATGTGTGACTCCATTTTGGCCCTATGATGGATTTGAGTGTCAGTAGTACCCTAAGCATTGTGTATGAACCATCTACAGCCATATGCATCTGTGGCTCAGAGGTGTTAATCCACTCCCATCTATGTAGCCAATATGTACTGGAACTGGTATAGATGGATTCTGGGGCTGGCATTACAGTTCCAGCACTGCATTGCCCTTCATGGGACAGGAGTAATAGGCTGAGAGCTAACGAGGCATGCATAAGTAATGTGAGTACTATAGGGGAGGTATGCAACCTGGGATACTGATACATGTAGATTGGATGAGGTTATGATTGCACAGTTCTGACATTCCTGGGAGCTATACTTGTGGGATTGTGTCCTTCCTAGGTATGGGTTGGTACTGGTGATGGTAAGTGCCCTGGGGGATCCAAGACATGACACCATGGTGTGTATATGGCATGCATAATGAAGCCTTGGCTTGTCCTCTGCTGCATTGCTGATTGACTGCCTACATCATATCGACATGGATAGTTGGGGCACTTGTGTTGGCCTGTGACTCTTACAGCTTGGCTTGGCGAATAGGTTGTGGTAGATTGAGAGTGGTTTGATTATTGCATTACACATCTGATGTGAAGTATCTAGGTGTATCACTGGTTTTGGGCAAATGTGAGTTGTCCTCCATGATGGCCTAACTATAATAAGTGGCCAGCCATGTGTACCGATAGGTAAATGTTATGTGTTCAGTGTTTGGAGTTGTCTAAACTGTGATGGACATTTGACAGTGGAAACGGACTAATCAGGTGTTGGCACTGTACAGGACTACAGTGTATTGTTGCGTAACCTATACATCCAATGAGTGATAAGGGGGATTGTGAGGTAAGATGTGAATTCATGCATGGTATTGGTAGGGCATGCTGTTCCAGCTTAAGAGGGCATAGGTTGGCATAATGGGAATAGATCTAGTAGTACTGTCCTACTTAGGTATTGGTGTAGGTGTGAGGGTTGCCAGGCAGGTGTGGGGGAATTAGTGCTATGTCATGACATGATGTAGGTAATGTGTTCTGGAAAATGAGATTGCCTAGCCATGATGTGTATGATGACAGAGGTACATGATTAGCTGTGTCAATGGGAGATGTGTGTTAACCATTTTGCCCCTATCTTTCTCTCTCTCTCCCTCTCTCTCTCTCTCATTGTGTGCATCAGCATTGTCTCACGGAGGAGAAGGGGCACAGGTAAGTGGGGAAGCAGCAGCCCACGGGACCCAGGAGGCTAATATCAGCGAGGCTGAGAGACCCAGTGGGATGGAGGGCGAGGGGAGTGCTATGGATGGCACAGGATCGACCACATCATCTTCAGATTCCCCCTCCGATGGACACTCCCTGGCAGTGGCGGACCCATCTGGGACCACCCCAGCAACATTATTGTCTGCCACCCCTTTCCTAGCCACGTCCTCCCTGTTGCTCCCCACCCAGTTGCTGTGCCTGCTCACCCAGGAGGGCGGGCGTCTCATTTGTCGCAGGCACCACTGCACCTGCCCCAGTCAGCCCTGTTGCCTGAGTGAGGAGGCTATTGATCTCCAGAGGACCATCTCTGTGCGTCAGTCCACCATCGTGAATGCTATCCAGGGACTGGCAGCTCAAGTCCAACAGAGCAATGCATTCTTGGAAGGTATTCACATTGCAGTGGCTGCCCTGCAGAGATCCTTTCAGGCTCTGGCCTCCTCACTGACGGCAGCCAGTGTCCCTTTGTCTTCTGTCCCCCCTCCACCTACCTCATTCCAATCCCAAACCCCTCTCCTCACACCCATCCAGAGCACACATTCACACAGGAATTCATCCACCTCATTAGACACGGTTCACAGTGAGAAACCCAGCCAACACAAGACCCACCACCAGCATGCACACAGACAACACCCACCTTCAGACACACCAACATCCACTCCCTACACTGACTCACCCACCACCACAACCATCACAGACACTACTCCACTCACATCTGTTGTCACGACATCAACACTCCATGATCGAGCCACATGTCCCATCATACCCACATCAGCACAATAACAGACCCGCATACATCCACTCCATTTACTACATGCACACTCACCACAACCACAAACACCACATGCAGCACATGTACCATACCTACAGACACCACCCAAACAGACAGTCACCCATCCAGCATGGCATCTTTAAGACACCTAAACACCCTCACTCACCCACCCAACAGACACCTAGCACACACATTCTATCCAGGCATGCACCTGCACCCAAAACACCAACAAGAACACATCTTCCAATCGCTCCCTCTCCCTCCACTCCCACACGTTTTCCCATGACCACCCTTGTGTCTCTAAGTAATGTTTCCTTTATGAGTTTTCCCTGCTCCCTACCCCTTCCCCACCCTGTGGTTCCCCAAACTGCCCTGTGTCCCTACCCAAGTCCAGCCCTTCCAAATCCCAGTCCACCCCTGTCAACCCTGGTGTTGCCAATGCTCCGCCCCCTGCTAAGAAGTCGACCCCCCACCCAAGGTCCCCCCTCCCAAGGCAAAATCTAGGGCCCCCTCACCCAAATCCAAACCCAAGGACCCCCCACCCAAACCCAGGCCCAAACCCAAGGACCCCTTTCCAAGCCAAAACCCCCACCTCCACCACCCCAAAAACCCCTGTGATGCCTGCCTGCCCCCTTGATGCCTCTACATTGTGGAGGTCACTTTGCAGCCAGGAGTCAAGTTGGGGCACTGTGTTGTGCCATATGTGCCATGGGCACGATTAACTATGGACTGGCCAATGGACTAATTTTGTATATAGTTGATTTTCTAAAAAAAAAAAACACTTTTTTTTATTACGTCTGGACCAACCTGCTGTTGGCATCGATGGTGACATACTTGCCTTGCCTTTCCTTCGACATGGATGCGTGTGTTTGTGGGATTTGGTTTGTGTGAGTTGTGTGTGTGGTTTGTGCTAGCTTTTGTGCCTGGGCTGCATGCGTGTGTGTGGGCCTGCCATTTTTCTCATTGCTATTGGTGTGTATTGTGTCTGTGATATGAGGGTGTGGCTCCATGCATGTGTGTTGCAGAGTTCTGTATGTACGTAGTGTGATGTGTTGTAGTGGTGTTGTGGCCATTGTGGGGTTGCTGTGTGTGGGTCCGTGTGTGTGGTCATGGCTATGTAATATGCGTTATATATTGTGTGGTTGTTTTGTGACATTGCATGTCTGTGTGTTGTTGATTGATTGTGCATAGTCTTTGTGTGTTGTTGTCAGTACGTGTTGTCATGTGTTGGTGTGCAATTCTATGGGTTGGCAATGCGTTTATATAGTTGTGATTGTGATGTTGTGTAAGTCTGTGGTGTTGTGTACATGTGTGCTAACATGGGTGCTGGATGGGGTGTGTATGGCACATGTGCTGGGCGTGCTGTGTGTATTGTTCGTGTGCGTGTGTGTGTGTGTGTCGTGGTATGGGTGTGTGGTTGCATATGTGTGTAGCAGTCGCTAGCCGTCCTGGCTGTGTGTGCATGTGTTCTAATGGCTTTCTCTCCAGTGTGTGCTAGGTTGGGGTACCTATGGTTGTAGTCGTCTTTGTCACCGCCGTCGCTGGTTCCGGAGATGCAGGGCGATCAGGAGCAATGGGAAGACTTCAAGTTCTGGTTCCATGGTGGCTCCAAATGTGTCTGTGTTTCTGAAGGTGAGTGCCTCCTTTTATAGAGTTTGTTTATGCCATGGTTTTGGTGGCGGTACGACTGCGTTGAAAACCCTAGTGGTGTGCAGCCTCGTAATATGTCGCCAGAAACATTGTCCCCTCCGAACTGAAGGTGCCTACCGCGACTGCGACAGGCTAACTGCACTGGTGGTACTGGCTTTGTGTTGGCTGTAGACTATTGGCAAGACCGCCATGGTCATAATATGGTGGTCTTCACCACTGGGCCGTCGATGATACAACCACCACCGCCAACATGGCAGTCTGGGTCCCGCAAACTCGTAATGAGTGCCTAAGTCATATCTTCCTAAATACTCACATATATTTTCCAAGCATGTTTCCATGTTGAAAATGCACAGAAAAATACTTCTGCAAAACTAAGGAGTATGCTATTTTTCAGTGTTGGTTGGGCATGCATCACCCTCATGTTTGAAGGACTGTATGGAGCAAGAAGTTTCTCTAAAGTGATTTTAACTTCTACTCCATTGAATTGGAATGTACCTGGTGTGATTATATCTTCCAATTACAATGTTTTCCCAATAATGTGGAATAACATGCAGATTTTAATAACATAAGAACAAAAAGCCTGCATGTCCGAATATTTTTTTAGACAATAAACATGGGCATATTTCACCTGCCTAAATTTATGAGAGGAAAGCAATTCTTATTACAATACTGGTAACTCTCATATCAGAGTTACTAGTAAGTGAGTTATTGCACATATCAGAATTTAATAGTGAACTTGTTTTGAAGGCTTTAAAGAATTGGTCCATCAGCTTTAACCTGAAACTCTGCTGCCTAGGAGTTAGAACTACCATCTGTGTGATAAATGAATCTTTTTTTTAACTGTGGGCAACATCTGCGGTGCAAGGCTTTAATATACAATATGTAATTTAACCAATGGCTTGGCCATCAAGACATTATAATAGTAAGAATGGTTGGTTTGACAGAGAAATAAAGTAGCATGGAAAATGAGGTTGTGTGGCTATAACTCTTAAAAGTCCTAAATTATCCAAATACCTGCTAAGTCATGTTTCTAATAGGGCCAACAAGTATCTGAGAATTAACTTAGTATCGCTGGAACGGGAATCTCAGTTTAATATCAGTGTTCAAGGTAAAACTAAACCAACTCATCATGGAGAAATTCCCCCGTCTCAGGCCGATGGACCCTGGACGTAAATTGAGATTAACTAGGAACTGTACATCGATGAAATAATCATTGCAATATCAAGTATTATTATTGGTCAATAATGAGAGTTGGTGCGTATTCAAAATCTTTATTTTATCATTCTTTTTAATAGCTTTATGGAAAAGCAGCATGTGATGTCATTATTATCACTCACTAGTTCCACTAGTTATTAAATCAAAATAACAAATCACTAGCAGAATAAATGTATTAGGTGTTTTCCATGAAGAAAAGAAACCCTATTCTAAGATTAAGGATGGGTTGGGGAGAATGAGAAAAAGGTGTCAGTCAGAACCCATAAAGAGCTCCAAAATAGAGAATTTAAAACATAAAGGCCCATATTTATGAAATGTTTGCGCCACCTTTGTGTAGTTGCGCAAAAGCGGAATCAACCTACCTCCACATATAAATTTTTACGCTAGACCGTCTAGTGTCAAAATACCTCAGTTAGCGTCATTTTTTGGGAGCACCAACCCACTTTGTGTGGTTTTGCGACAATGATATGCAAGGTAGGCGTTCCCTTCCAAAAAATGATGCTAGCCCTCCAGCGCCTTATTTTCACCCTGACGCTAAAATGATGCATAGAAAGTAATCAGTCCCCAAAAATTACGCAAAGCCCGATTTGCATCAGATATTAATGCCTGGTCTGATCAGGTGTTAAAATGAGACCCACACACTACTACTTAAGGAAAACACACAGAAGGAGTACTGGCAACCTCCTGGACAACATAAAACTGTTAATGCTCCAGCTTGGCACATGCCACAGAGGACAGCAATGGCAACAGGTCCCTCCAGCACCACCACAGCATCCCCAAACACCACCAAAGCAGCCATGAAGGCAGCACAGAAGGTGTGAGAGGATATTTTGACAGCGTACAACCATCCTTGGGCTCCGGGAACAATATGTCATCAGAATCTACCGTCTGAAGCGGAAGTCCATTGTACGCCAGCTGCTTCACATAGTGCCAGACATCCCTGGTAGGGTGGAACCTCCAACAAGTATTCCACCCATGACCAAGCTCCTCGCATCCTAGCCCTATATCCTGGCAGCATCCATGATGCCTACTTATTCTGGCATTTCACCATCAATGAGCAGTTCCAGGATGGACAATATTGCAATGGGCTACTTGTAGGTAAGACACCATACTACTCAGCACACAGACAACACACCAACCTTGTAGAACAAACAATAAATACACCACAATAAACACACATGGACATAGGAACACAGATGTACAGACAACAACACATGCAACATGCCACACTACACCCCATTCACTGCACATCGCACACACACACACACACATCCATATGTACATAAAGAGCCACGACCTGAATGGCACACCACATGAAAGACAGGTGGAGCTATGTCCCCTTTGCATACAGAAGCTGGGCCAAAAACACTACAGGTGTCCACTGGTTGACAACTAAATAAAGATTTCCCCCACACACACACACACATTATACCAAGCAATGAATATCTCAGCCATGTCAATGTAAAAAAAGTCACATAGAGGCACAGCCCCACATTTGTCATGGTGTTCAAGCCTCTGGCGGCATCAATATCAAATGCCATCCAAGTGTTGCCATTACCAACTACATATCACCTACACATACCTGACATACCTGTATTGTGCACCTTCACCTGTCTGTTGCATAGTGATGCACACATAGGAATCACCAGCCATGGAAGTCCATGGGGCAGAGTAATGAGAAGGAGTGATGCACCTAGTCCAGTGCCACTTCACATGCGACCCTTAATACCTCCTAATGCCACCATGTCTGTGCTGTACAAGAAACGACCTACCATGCAGCAGATTAGGTGCAATACTGTCAAGATAATGGATGCCAAAGTAGGACTCTGTAGGAGGAATGAGAACACACCTGACCTTTAACGCATCATATATAGGGACCCATGGAAAAATATTGTGTGCCCCCTCCCAATGCCTGCACTGTGCATGTTTTGAAAGTGTCTGTGATAAATCATGCCTAGGACCCTTGGAGATTCCACTGCACATATTTTGCTACTCCTCCAATTGTGTGAATCACACCCTTGTACACATGATGGCTGGCACAGCCATCATTTCCAACAAAGGGTCACTAAGTGTCGCACTGCATGCGTAGTGCCACATGGTAACATGGAGACCTGAGTTTGACTTTGTAGGGCTACCATGGTGACAATATAAATGACACCATTGTGGTGCAATGACGTGGTATGTTCTTCTAACAATAGGACACAGCCTTAATTGTGGGCAACACAAAACATATTTGGCATGGTTGAACTGTCAGTTTGGATATATTTTGACAAACGCCAGGTCTCTGAGCCACAACCCATGATAGTAATGTCCATCAACACAAACCAATGCAACCATTCCACAAAACAGGAACACACACATACCAGAAGCAAATTGGAGTCACCACTCCACCTAAAACTAACATTTGCCATGGGACATACAAAATCACAAATATGCATTACCAACACGTTCTCTCATTTCTTTGCAGCTGACCAAGGTTACAGCATTCGCCCATGGGTGATGTCTCCTTTTGGAAACACAATGGTAGAAAAGCGGGAATACCATGAAGGGGACAAAAGTTGGTGAAAAGGACATTTGGGCTCCTGAAGTCAAGGTCCAGGTGCATGGCCCTGACAGGAGGAAGCATGTTGTATGCCTCACCCCTGGTATTCTAGATGATACTTGTATGTGCTATCTTGCATAACATAAGTATACAGACCAATGCTCCCTGCGCTGACCTGTTAGATGACCCCAATGAGGAGGAGGGTGACAATGGTGCAGCATAGTTGGAGGGGGAACCACAAAGCACTGCTGTTGGATTTCACAGGAGACAACAAAATGTACAGAACTTCTACACCTAGACACTGTATGAATAATATCACTTTGTAAATATCCCCAATAACTCACTTTGCACCAGAATGTACATGGTCTACTCATTCTCCTACCCATATGCCATTGTAATGTTGCTCGTACCTCAGAAAGCAGGAAGGAAACACAGCAGTTACAAAGATGGATAGAACATAGGCTGTGATGTAAGAGGGTCTAGCGCCTCCATACCACACATCAGTGTCACCTAACTCATGGCCATGTGGCTCTTGAAGGCCTAGATCCACATACCATAAAAAATATGCGGTGTTAAGTGGGCAATGTGCAAATCCCTACACCTTGCAAGATGTATGCAAGGGGGGCATACATACAATAGAGGATGTTTCCAAATGGTGCAATAGGATAATAGGAACTGAACTATATCACATCTTAGGTGGACAGCTGCTATGCCAGCACTGATCATGTGCGACAAGGGGGAGAACATTGGTATCAATTGACCTTCATTAACTGTTCGGGGTTAGGAACCAAAGTTTGAGCATAAGCCTGACCGTGTATCAATGATGTTACATTCCGGCACTGCCATTGTTCACCAACGCTGCACATGGTGTGCTGTACCTCACATATAACACACACATGTTGGCTGTGGAGTGTGCTAAGGGTTGCTAGACAAGTGAAGCAGCAATGGGTGCTGATCCACTCCCTATACATACGAACCAAAGCCAGGATTTAACAATAAAATAGGAGAATGCACCACCTAATGACTGTCTGGCTCAAATGTAGACTGAGTCTGTCCTACTTCCTATGTACATTCTAACACACTTGTCACACACATCCGCTGTCTTGACTCATGCCTGCAGCTAATCCAGATATATATGTGAAGACTGATATAGAGGTCTATGGTCTTAGTAGGAAAGGGTTTGCAATTTCCTACAATGATTGACATGTATCAGGAAGGTAACCTAGTATAGTCTGTATGATACCATCACACACCACATTTGAAAACACACCTCTGATTGACACTCACATGCCTGACCAAGAGAAAGTTACCAACAGCGAAAAAATTCCCTAAAATGTCTAGGTCCACAACATGCTACTCAGGTGTGGGACCACGCCTGACATCAGGTGTTCTACCACTGCACCACCACTGAACCACCACTGTTGTCCCCACTGCTGTTGCACTCAATGAACCTTTGCACTAAGCTGTACTCCTGAGGGAGGGTGCTACTGCCTGCAGTCAAACTGCTCTGGGGAGAGATTTTTTAGCAGTGGACTGTCCTGCTGAACTCTGTCCTGCATTGGCTCTGAGAATCAATACTGCTGTAATACACCATGTTGCTGGAGTGCCTGGGAGACACAGGACTCCTCTGCTATATACTACGGCCCTGATTTATACTTTTTGACGCATATAAAATTGTAAGTCCCTAGTAAAGTGCACAGCATGTGCCCAGGGCCTGTAAATTAAATTAAATACTACTAGTGGCCACTACTAGTGGGCATGCTGCACTGATTGTGCCACCCACATAAGTAGCCCCTTAACCATGTCTCAGGCCTGCCATTGCAAGGCCTGTGGGTGCAGTTTCACTGCCACATCGACTTGGCATTTAAAAGTACTTGCCAAGCCTTAAACTCCCTTAGGTAACCCATAGGGCAGGGTGCTATGTTGGTAAAAGGCTGGGCATATACATTTGTGTCTATATGTCCGGGCAGGGGGAAACTCCTAAATTAGCTTTCCACTACTGTGATGCATGCTACTTTCATTAGCTAGCATTAGGGCTACCCTCATATACTATTTGAGTGGTAGATTCTGATCAGAAAGGGGTAACCAGGTAATATTTAGTATGGCCAAGCCTTAAACCCCTCTTTTTCTGCACATAAGTCACCCCTAAGGTAGGCCCTAGGTAACCCAGAGGGCTAGGTGCTGTGTGGGTAAAAGGCAGGACATATATCTGTGTGTTTTAAATGTCCTGGTAGTGGAAAACTCCTAAATTCATGTTCCACAGCTGCGAGGCCTGCTCCTTTCAAAGGCTAACATTAAGAGTACTGTTTGAGTGGTATATTCTGATTAGAAAGGGGTAAACAGCTCATATTTGATATGGCCAGAATGGTTACACAAAATACTGATGACTGGTGAGGTTGGATTTTATATTACTATTTTAGAAATGCTACTTTTAGAAAGTGAGCATTTCTCTGCACTTAAATCCTTCTGTGCCTTACAGCCTTTCTCCATTCAACGTCTGGGCTGGGCTGGTTGACAACTCCCTTGTGCATTTCACCCAGACAACCACAAACACAGGATGCTAAGTCACACCTGCACACATCTGCATACTGAATGGGTCTTCCTGGGCTTGAAGGGTGGAAGGCCTGACACTTACATTTCAAAGGAAAGTGGCCTGCTCTCATGCAATGGACTGCCAAACCCCCTACTGGGATCCTGGCAGACAGGGTTGTACTGAAAGGGGACCGTGTGCACTTCAAAACCACTCTTTGAAGTCTCCCCCACTTCAAAGGCACTTTTGGGTATATATACTGGGTCCCTGACCCTACCAGCTTAGACACTTCTTGGGAAAGACACTCTGCACCAGAACCTGCAACCTGCCAAGAGAAGTTCCTGGCTGCCCAAAGGACTCACCTGGACTGCATTGCTGGAAAGGACTGCTGCCTTACTGTTGCCCTGCTGCCTTGCTGGCCTCTGGCTCTGCTGAGAAGTGCTCTCCAAGGGCTTCGATTGAGCTTGCCTCCTGTTCCTGAAGTCTCAGGGCCAGAAAAGACTTCATCTCTGCCAAGAAACTCCTTGTGTGCCAGAATCGATGCACAGCCTGTCCAACAGTGAGGAAATCCCTGCTTTGCCGAACTGGAATGACGCAGCCCGGCTCCCCAAGTGCAGATCGATGCAGCGCAAACGTTGCAACCAGAACCTCGATGCACAGCCCACCAGATCGATGCATCACCGAGCTAGAATGACGCAGCCCGACTTCCTGCGAGATGAATCCACGCAGCACCCGCCGTGCGACAGAAATTCCACTGCATCACCCACCGGATTGATGCAACAGCTGTGACTTCGTCCCATACGCCCAGGATTTCCATGCATCTCCTCCTCCTCTGCGGTCTTTGTGCGTGTAATTTTGACTCAAACCAGGTACTTTGTGCTATCAAGAGACAATTGTTGCTTTTATGAACTAAAGACTCTACTTATCATTACGGAAGTGATTTCAACTTGTGTTTGTCAAATCTTGATAATTTTGACCTTAATTTAATCAGATAAATAGCCTATATTTTCCTAAACCTGTGTGGTGTCTTTTTGTGGTGTTCTCACTGTTTTATTGCATGATTTATTGCACAAATACTTTACACACTGCCTTCTAAGTTAAACCTGACTGCTCAGTGCCAAGCTACCGGAGGGTGGACACAGGATAATTCAGATTGTGTGTGAGTTACTCTGACAAGGATTGTGGTCCGTACTTGGACAAGAGTGTATACCTCTGCCAACTAGAGACCCCATTTCTAAAAATATGGAATTGTTGCGGGGTCCTTTCTCACTTAACATGCTTTGGTTCTAGCTAAAGGGACACATGGTCAGCAGGTGGCAGAGAACCCACACTACACCGGGGGTTACAATGTTTTCTTACTAATGGAATAGGGCGTAGAGCAGTATCTGTCCTTTACACGGCATTTCTGAAAATGGTGCAGGCTGTACATTGAAGGGTAAGTCATGCTGGGAGGAGGCCTTGGGTATTGTACCCACAACCAAGCAATGGAGGATGGAACTAGCACATGTGAAAATGGTATCTAGATATACTTGTCTCAAATCCATGCAATTCACCTACCTCCACCAAACATATCTCACCCTGAACCAACTTCATGTGATGTTTCCCGGACACCCCCATATGCCTCAGATGTGGGCATACTGATGCTACATTTCTACACATGGTGTGGGAGTGCCCACTGCTTGCACAGATCTGGGTACGGGTGCTGGACCACATCTCCGCAACAATGGACGTACAGCTGACTCCAGGCATACTGCTCTGCGTGCTAGGGATCACTAAGTGCAAAAAGTGCACTAAATTTCACCTGAACTTAGTTTACCTAGCTCTGGTCCTGTTTAAAAGACTGATAGCCATGTACAGGAATGCCACTCAACCGCCCACAGTACCTACCTGGCTTCACATAACGCATAGATTGGCACTGGCTGAGGTTGGCTACTTTATTGACTCCAGCAGGGTGGGGCAGATGTGGCCACTCTTTGTCATACTTATGCCATCAAATAACATGATAAAGCTTTACTTATCTGAGATGCTCTATCAATGATGATGGTATCCATCAGCCACTGGCTGTTAACCATTGCCAGTTAACTATCCCCGCTGCATGTGAGATATAGATGTTGTACTGTACATTCCCTCACCTTTCCTCCTCCCCCTCTCATTCCACTGGGGGGTAGTTACCAGCCAGAAGTTCTTTACATACATGTTCATTAGATTTTTGTTTGCTTAACACGTTGGTAACTGCTCATTGTACGACATCTGCACACACTGTCGGTGATAACATTGGCTGAGTATATTGATAGGTTGCGTCGCTTGCTGGGCTGCACCTTCTACTCTGGTTCTTCATTTTGTCCGCCAAAGATATAATTGCAGTTGATATTTCTTGGGTTAATCAGTTATTACACCTGGAGCTGTATGTTTTGCTGTCCAATTTTAATGTGATATTTTAATCTTGAAAAATACAATACAAATATTTAAAAATAATAAATAAAAGGCTGGTTTTGCCAGGCTCTGTTTCAAACTTGTGACATGCCGGTGTCTGGATAAGTGTGCAGCTTGTAGTAATAATATCCTACCGGCCCATCCAGCTATTCTGCATAAGTGCACAGTATATCTACATCACTAACCAGATGTTGTACATTCTGGCCAACTATAATTCAATCTCACATTCACTTTTACCTATAAGTATTCTGGAGAAGGAGGCCAAAGCAGAAATCTATTGTTATTTCACTGGATGACCTCAGCCTAACCATGCGTGATGATGAGGACATGATTGCCCTCCTGCTTTTAGATATGTTGTCAGCCGTTAATGTCATTAGCCATTCTGAATGGAGTTGGGAGTATTTACAGATTTACAAAGACTTGTTAACCTGGGAATGTGTCAAAGTGCTATGCCTTCCCAAGTGAGGCGTAATGAGGAGAAATATTTGTATTTCCTCGTTATTTCCTCTTTCCACATGTTCTGCAATCAGCAGCACATATATGAATGGGGAAATGCCTCTAAGAATTGTTTTGTGCAGGAAGGGACACCCCTTCCTGCACAAAAACAATCTGCCTGTACAGCAGACACATTAGCACTATGGTGCCAGGTTGCCTCTACTGGCAATGCGCAGCACACAGTGAGCCAGCACAGGGAGCGAGAAGACATGCGTTATATCTTAGTAGGCGTGGTGCACTTCTTCTCTCTCCCTATCAATCCACGGAGTGCAACAAGTTGTCTTGTTGTCTTCCATTGTGCGACTTCTTAGTAAATCTCCCCTCTAGTTTTTGTTGCTGTATTACACCTGCCATACACTTGATAGATGTATTCTTCTGTATCTCTACATGAAAGCCAGCCATCTACACTTTTAATTGAGGCCGGAATGATGGAGAATTGTGACATTAAAACAAGTGGACTTCTTTGACCTTGGGTAGATATCCTGAGTTTTAACCAAATCAATATCTGTGTCCAATCTAGGAAATGATTCTCTACTTACACAAGCTCCCTCCAGTAGTGAGGTACCTTTTTGTTGCCTGGACCCGCTATTATTTTTATACTAAATGGTGGACATACAATGCAACCATCTCAAAGAATTGAATTCACTGGGCTTTAATGAAATTGTCACTCTGTAAGGGTGTCCCCTTTACAAACGATCCTGGTGCATAAAGGCACCATGATACAGCAGGCTGCACTAGAAGATGCGAGCATGCTCCGGTGGATTGAGAAATTCTGACATTTTATGTTCCAGTGCCACCCTGTCCATCAATCTGCAGCAGAGAAATTCATCATGATCAGGATCTCCATCAAGACCTGAAGGGGGCGAGTGAGCTCAACAGGTTCCTCCCTTCTACTTGGTCCAGCGTGACCTTCTCTTATAGCCATTGCAAAATAGCCTTACGAGAGAAGCTCTGACATCAGCATCCTCAAAATACTTATTGAAGGATAATGGATGAACATTAAATACTTGCATGTGGTCTATGGACAACAAAGAACTAACTATCTTCAAGTTCAGCCATGTTTTAATAGAACTCAGAATACACAGGTGGAAAAGCCAAGCAGATGGCTGCATCCCACCCGTAAATGGCCTCAGTGCAGGTGAGTGGTCCATCGCTATTTTCAGTATTAATGGTCACCTTCCTTAAAGGAAAAGCTCATTTTATAGTGCTTTATACTGCATGGAGCTAATTTCAAAGTACAGTAAATTGCACAGCCTATATAATGTATAAGGTGCCCTGGTGTGTGCCGCAGCTTACTTTTATTGGTTATGCCCGGCACATATTGTGTCAGTGCAGCCCATTATAGTTAATGTGCTGCCCCCAGCACAGACGTGAACTCACACCTACCCTAGTGGCAGTGTGATAGTGAAGGTGGACCAACTGTTTGATGCAGCTGTCTACCTTTCACTTTAGAAAGACAATCTGGTCTGCTTATGAAAGGATAGCAAAGATCCCCCTGACGATTACAAGGAGGAGGGTTGATAGACCTCACTTTCTCCCACTTCAAGGAGCTTCATCAGGAGGTAAATTGAGTTTGCATCATCTCGTCACCACACAATCAGTGTGTCTCCTAAATGGTCTTGTGCCTCTGTACCCACATTTGTAATAAGGCACAGAGGCAAAGTGTTACCTCGTTTGTTCAAGTGCTCCCTCAGGGAGTCCCCTATCTCCAATGAGATTCACAACTCATAATCATTTGTGATAAGGTTGCAGGGTTTTTCAGAGATAAAATTCTAAGCATTCATGCAGACTTTTCCACTCTGCTGATAGAGTCAGCCAAGTTAGAAGAGTGCCAGAGGGTGAGGAAGATAAGGGGCCATTTGTGACAAAATTTGGTCCTCTGCCTGCAGACAAAATTAAGACCCTTATTACAGGAATCAACTCGGGTCACCAGATGACCCCTGTCCACCGAGGGTACTACACATGACCACACAACCCATTGCAGAGTGACTGGAGATAGTAAATTGAGAGCTGCTGAAATCGGGGATGTTTCCACTAATATGGAACCAGACAATTGTCAAGCCCCTGAAAAAGAAACCGGGAGGGGATCCTTGTGGTCTCAAAAAGCTACGGCCTGTCTCCCTCCTTCCTGCCCCTGCCAAGGTGTTAGAGAAACACATCAATGAAGATCTGGCCAGTTATATGCTTGGCCGTGGTTCCCTGGATCCTACACAACATGGGTTCAGGAAGAATCCTAGCATGGAATCTGCCTTGATTGCCACTACAGACATCATCCGCAGGCAGGTAGTTCAGGGAGCGGCTGCCATTCTAGTGTTGTTGGATCTATCGGCGGCCTTTGATCCCATCTCTCCCCAGCTGGTACAATGACTGTATCATGCAGGTGTGAGGGGATAGGCCCCAAGGATTCAGGAATCATTTCTCCACGGCAGATCAACTACGGTCAGGTGTGGAGACTTCAGATCTGCTCTCTTCCAACTGCCCTGCGGAGTCCCACAAGGATCGTCACTTAGTCCGACCCTGTTTAACTTACACGTGGCTCCTTTGGCAAAACTGGTCCACATTTTTAGATTTCAAGTGTCCTGATATGCGGATGATACCCAGCTGAGTGACTCCATCAAAGATGACTGGGAAACAGTGGCAGACAGATTCCAGGCCTGTATGAGGGAAGTAAGCTATTAGATGAGCCAGAATAGGTTGAAAATGGAGAGAGATAAAAGTGAGACACTGATTTTTTGGACCAAGACGTCAAATTGGAGTAGCAGATGGTGGCCCAAGTCCTGTGGCACTCTGCCTATCCCCATGATAGTGGCAAAAAATGTGGGGGTAATGTTTGACTCCTATTTGACTTTTGATATGCAGTTCAATAAAATAGTGACATGTGCTTTTCTACGATGAATACTCTGGAAAAGGTTTGCCATTCATACCACTAGAGCTTAGAGTGACAGTGGTTCTTGCTCTTATAACATCAAGACTGGACTATTGGAATGCACTGTTTCTTAATACAAATTAACCCTCAAAGAATAAAAAGTTGATCCAGAATGCAGCTGCCTGGTTGGTACTAGGCTTGCCAAGGTATTCTGCTGTCAAAGAGGGGCTTAAGAAGTTTCACTGGTTGCCGGGAAGGAAATGTGTTTCTTTTAAGGCAGTGGTTCCCAACCTTTTGACTTCTGTGGACCCCCATTTTATCAATACTGGAGCCCGGGGACCCCCACTGAATCATTATTGGAACACGGGACCCCAAAGGAGTCATTACTGATAGCTAGGACCTAATATTATAAAAAATTTTAAGCAGCCGCAGACCCCCTGAGGAGGCTTCGCGGAACCCCCAGGGGTCCCCGGCCCACAGGTTGGGAACCACTGTTTTAAGGTATTGTGCCTGACCCATAAAGCATTACACTCTAATGGTTCAGGACCTTTGCAAGTTCTCAAATGGCACTTTCCACATCGTCCGCTAAGGTTGACAGACCACAGGCTGGCCCTAGTGCCCCATTGATATAAAGCTAAATGGGGAGAAGGGGCCTTCTCGGCGGATGCAGGTAAACTCTAAAAGTCCTCACTGGTTCAGACTACAGGGACAGAATCCCTGCTTTTATTTCGCAGGCAATTTAAAACTTGGCTGTTTTCTCAATAGACTCGTGGAGGGTTATGGGCTCTGCTTACCTTAGCGCTTCGATCCCTCTGGTCTGAATGCGCTGTATAAATACCAAATACAAATACAAATTTGCATAGGATCTCAACCCCATGCAAATGAGGGTAGGTGCCCTTGAGACTGCGCCAGCAGTACCTGGCGCGATGTTTAGCTCAGAGGTGGCTGCACAAGCGCCTGCTGTTTCTTCGGTAATACTAAAGTACTCCGAGGGTGCTGAACGTGGGTTCTGATCCCCTCTGCATCACTTGACACCTTCCAGAATACGGTCCCAGGTGTTACTTTTACTCAATTGAACAACCCTTCATTTGCAGGCTTTAGACAGATTGGATGTTGCCTTGGACTCATTAGGACATGAACTGAAGTCTGACACATTAGAGTAGGTGTCAGCAGCGAGGGTTTAACTCAGTGGGACGTGTCACCATCTTTTGTCCTGTCTGAGGACCACAAGGGAAGGAGAGTGCTCAGCTCTGTTTCTCAGTATCTTTCTAGGAGGGTTGACCGCCCCTCTGCCCAGGCTCCCCTGTCTCAGTCCAAGGCTCTGTTTCCTTTTTGACACCTGAAGCTCACGTGGTCAGATGCTTGTGAAGAACCAGCTCTGCTTCCAGTGCACTTGTCATCGTTGTATCATAGAGTTCCCTAGAAGAGAGGTACACAGAGGGGTTTTCCAAGAAGTGCAGGAGTGTTGACATCATAACAGCTAAGTCCTCTAGGATGTAGTTTCTACTCTCGCCCCCCAGGAGACACACATGCACAGAGCGTGAATGGTTTTAACGCTGAAGCATTGCATAATTATGAAGAGGCATTAGGCAGATTTGCATAAATCTTTGTAAATGAGTGTTTTTCTGCAATGTGCTTAATGAATTCTGAGCAGCGTGCACACGGTGCACCGTGACCTTCTGCCAGCGCGGCCCACGGAGCGATGTTTACATGTGGCACTATGCCGCATCTGCTAGGTAGGAACTTCCTGTCCCTTGCTCTGGACAGTGAGACCTGTTCAGAACAGTGTGTGCTCCCTCACACCTCTGAGATCTGATCCACAGCTTGGCCCCTCTCTGCCAGCCCTCCCTCCACACACCTCCACTCCAGGAGCCCTCCTAAACCCCTTGAATATTGAGGTGAGAGCTTTATCCTTTCATCACTTCTCCCCTCCCACAAAAATGCACCTTTCTGTGAAACTGTGTTTTTATTTTTCTTGTGAACATGGCTATTCAATCAATAATTCAGAAGACGTGGGGGCAGATTTCCTATACACCTGTGTGGGCAAAGCAAGGAAACGCTTCTGGACTCAGGCAGCACTAAACAACTTTTACGCACAAGGGCCGAGATTTACACACATTATGCGCTCAGTTTCCCTGCGGATTTGTTTTTACATTTATTTTTCAACACAATTTTTTTTTGTTGCACTGGCTTCAAAGTAATGCAAAGCTGTGCTAAGTACTGTTTTGCGTTACTCTGCATCAACGGGTGTAACATAGGTGCTACGTGGACATTCCCATGCAACCACCCATGGATTCTGATGCAAACACCGATCCACTAACAATAGAAGACACAGGGGGTGATTCTAAGTCTGGCGGGCGGCTGAGGCCGCCCGCCAGACTTCCCCCCTCCAGAATACCGCACCGCGGTCGGAAGACCGCTGCGGCTATTCTGTGTTTTACACTGGGCTGGCGGGCGACCGCCAAAAGGCCGCCCGCCAGCCCAGTGTAAAACTCCCTTCCCACGAAGACGCCGGCTCAGAATTGAGCCGGCGGAGTGGGAAGGTGCGACGGGTGCAGTTGCACCCGTCGCGAATTTCAGTGTCTGCAAAGCAGACACTGAAATTCTTTTTGGGGCCCTCTTACGGGGGCCCCTGCAGTGCCCATGCCATTGGCATGGGCACTGCAGGGGCCCCCAGGGGCCCCGCGACACCCCATACCGCCATCCTGTTCCTGGCGGGAGAACCGCCAGGAACAGGATGGCGTATGGGGTGTCAGAATCCTCCATGGCGGCGCAGCTTGCTGCGCCGCCATGGAGGATTCATTTGGGCAGCGGAAAACCGGCGGGAGACCGCCGGTTTTCCACTTCTGACCACGGCAGAACCGCCGCGGTCAGAATGCCCAGCGGGGCACCGCCAGCCTGTTGGCGGTGCCCCCGTCATTTTAGCCCTGGCGGTCTTGGACCGCCAGGGTTAGAATGACCCCCACAGTTTTGTGCCAAAAAATAACTTTACTTGAAAACAGGCAAGAAAAAGTAGAAGTGCTTTATTTCTTCTAACCTTTCTACTTTACACGTGTACAGCACTTGTCTGAGCGGGACAGGTTTCAAAGTTAGTCTGATCATGAGATTTTGTAATGGAAGGTCCCCCTCCCAGTACCACACCTATGCTAGACTCACACAGGCATCTTGGAGCTATGGTGCAAAAGTGTGTGCGTGGCACTTGGCAGCCGGGTTATGCACAATCACTAGGGAGTGAGGAGGATAATCCCACACCTTAGCAGATGTGGCACGTTCTTGCTCTCTCCTCAAACAATGCCCTGCAGAAGCCTTGGTTGTTGTGCTACGTTTTGTGGCACCTTTGTAGATCTGGGCCACAATCTATTTTACGTTCAAAGATGACACGGATGCAGCACAAAGTCACTTTGTACTGCCAAGCACCAGCCCTCGCCAGCTATTATCGTTGTATAAAGAGCAGTAGCAGTTCCTTCCCACCCCCACCCCCCTTCAGCGCCTTGAGACCCTAGCGGGTGAGTAGCGCGCTTTACAAATGTTTGATTGATTGATTGATAACACAGTGGGAACAGCGAAAAACCCATAGGTTTGAAAACAGAGCCAGCTGTACTGAAACAGCGGGACCTGACTTTGAGTAAAAATCCATTGTGAAGTCAAATGAGGCGAAAAGAAGTGACAAGCAGAACATTGTGTCATATTCTTTTTGGGAACTTGCAACTTCCTTTGAAAGATGTGTAAGTTTGTGTAACTTGTACAAATGTACACATCTTATGAAGCTTACACTTGGGGACTTGTTTTTGCACTGAGATTTGCACTCACGCAGGGTATCACTGACTCACCATTGCGTCATAGCACAAAACTTAGCATTGCTCTAAAATTATGGCGGTCATTCTGACCCTGGCGGTTGTAAACCGCCAGGGCAGAGTGCCGCGGAAGCACCGCCAACAGGCTGGCGGTGCTTCCGGGGGCATTCTGACCGCGGCGGTAAAGCCGCGGTCAGAAAAGGGAAGCCGGCGGTTTCCCACCGGCTTCCCGCTGCCCCAGGGAATCCTGCACGGCGGCGCTGCAAGCAGCGCCGCCATGGGGATTCCGACCCCCTTCCCGCCATCCTGTTTCTGGCTGTTTTCACTGCCAGAAACAGGATGGCGGGAACTGGTGTCGTGGGGCCCCCTAACAGGGCCCCATTGAGATTTTCAGTGTCTGCTTGGCAACTGCACCCGTCGCACACCAGCAACTCCGCCGGCTCCATTCGGAGCCGGCATCCTCGTTGCTGGTGCTTTCCCACTGGGCGGGCGGGCGGCCTTTTGGCGGTCGCCCGCCAGCCCAGCGGGAAAGTCAGAATGACCGCCGCGGTCTTTTGACCGCAGTACGGTCTTCTGGCGGTCAGAATGACCCCCTATGTGTTTTTAGTGTGAGTATGGCCAACAATGACATCGTCGTCGCATAGCTCTTTATAGATATGTCCTGGGCTTAATTTGTAAATAAAAATGTGCTGGTGGCCAAAGCCTTCCCCTGAAATACACAGCTGCTGGAATTAAAATTGTGAGCACAGAATACTGAGGCAGCGTAATCCTGAAGCCAGCTTGTGCCTCTTTAATCGATTTACAGCCACTCCCTGCCCCTTCAGCTCAGGTTTCTGCTTTCTCCCTTTGTGATGCTTTTTCGTTTTTCTCTTCCTCCGTCTTTCAAATATGTGCCTTTTGCTCACAGTAAATGTTTGAGGCAGAAAAATAAGTGCTGCCCCACACTGGAAACCACTGGCTCAAATTAAGCATTGGATATGGCGCTAAGCACGTTTTTTCCATTTGGACAGTGATGATTTCAGTAGAGGACTGTGCTTCATGAATGTTATTTTATCTGATTCGTAGTCCTGTGTCCCACTTGTTGCCTCTGGGTAGGAGACATGGGTGCATCTCCACCAATTCAGCACATTCATTACCTCATGCCAGGTTACTCATTCTATTCACAAACGTAGTGCTTACAAATGTAACTACCCTCTGGTGTTCAGCGTTTTATAGAAAACTTTAAATTTACTGCTATAAATAACTAGGCCCTTGTTTAGGGCCAATGTATGAACGTTTGTAATTGCGATTTCCTAATTGCGATACCATGCCAATCGCAATTAGGAATTCGCAATTACAAATGTAAGAAACTCCATTGGGTTTCTTTTGCCATTCCCGGTGGCTCGCAAATAATATTAATGAGGTATTTGCAACCCACTGGGAATCACAAAAATAACAGGGATGGTGGACTGCTGGTGTCTGTGATTGATTTTAAACAAAGCAATCTTTTTTTATTTTTTAAATGCAACCCATTTTCCTTAAAGGACCACTGACTGCTCTTAAAAAACTTTTTCGCTACCATTCCCCTTAGAGACCCGTACCCCTTTGTGAATGAGTTAGCACCAATTTGAAATTGGTGTTAACTGCGATTCTTTTGTGAATGCATTCAAGGTCACAAAACAATCATACATACCATTTATATTCAGTATAAGGGAGGGACGCCATGAACACGCTCCTTCCTAATAACAAATTGCAAAACCCAAATTGCGATTCTTTAACAAGTTACGGAATCGCAGTTTGGGCTTTATACATCCCAAAAGGCATTTTTCTAGTCGCAAACAGGCCGATTCACAGATAAGTGGAAGGATGAATAGAGGGAAAGGGTGAGTGGGTGATTTGAAGGATGGATGGATGGATAAATGGATTGATGGATGATGGATGGATGGATGGATGGAGTGAAAGGGTGTGTTGATAGATGGATAAATGACTGAAATGATGGATGGATGAGTAAAAGGGTAGAGTGAAAGGACGAGTTCATGGATTGATGGGTCGATAACTAGGTATTATGGATAGATTTGGGTATGGGTGGATAGGTCTGGATACTGATGGTCGGGCAGACCCACAGAGTGGTGAAAGACTGAATGATAGATGACTGAAGAAATGACAGAATGTAAAGGTGAGCTTGTGGATATCGACAGGTGAATGGAAGGATGAATGGATGATGAATGGATAGATGCGTGCATGGAAGAGACAAGAGGGATCTTTTGGTTAGGGCCATGATGACTTGCTTTGCTTCCTTGGTGTTATAAGAGCTTTGGTCTGAAGTGGGAGATATTTTAATTTTCTGGCTACTTCCTTGTGTAGAGGCCTCATTATCCAGCCAGTTCATGCCATCGGGCTCACATAAACATACAAAGAGTGTGGATAGAAGACAAGCATGTTGCAGTCCACAGGGGAGTGCCCTAAAAGCAGAAAGGAAGAGAGTGATTAAAATTGCCTGGGCTAGTGCAAGGATTATTGCACAGCCTCTCATCCTGCAAGTGGTATGATGCAGCAACATCATGGCTTTAAATGTCATCACATTTGCTGTGTGTTCAAACACAGATGTCAAATGACAGGTTAGGTGTTCTGTCAAATTAATGCTTATTCTTCTAACATGGAAAGTGGTATTTACTTTTCTTTCCCTGACTGCAACTTTAGAGGATTTGGTAGATTGAACTATTTGCAATCTTGCTGGGGTACAGAAGAGTAAAAGGAAAGGCTGCAGGATGCCATTTTTTCTAACACACAACATTTAAATACCTGTAAAAGAACTGCACAAATTATTCAAAATACATCAGCAGTTAGGAAAGCACAAATAAAGCACATTTTATGTAGTTTTGAAGAATGATGGAAACAAAGATTTCAGTACGATTAAAACAAATCAAGGCACCTTACTTGAGCAAATGAGAAATATGTTTAAACATAATTTTTACTTATTATCATTTGTCCACTGTATAGTTTATTCTGTAAAGCTGCAAATCTGTGCAGTTTAGTGGCCTTCTAAATAGAAAAATTGCTGTCTGTAAATGTCAGTGTGCCACGATACCATGCTTTAGTAATATATGCATGACAGTGTGCCCTAAAAGTATCCAGAGCTATGCACTAGACCTGTCCCACGCTGCTGCTCCAGCATGGTTCATTGCTGCAATTGTACTAAGTGTGAAGCTTGGCTGTTACATAATCCCTATGACTTCAGTGATGTCACATTGATGGCCGCATGACTGCAGTTGTCATTAGTGTTGCATATTCTATGCCCCAGTGGTTCAGAAGTGGTAAGGAACCAAGGGCCTGATTTATACTTTTTTAGCGCCGCATTTGCGTCTTTTTTTACGCAAAAGCAGCGCAAACTTACAAAATATAATTGAATTTTGTAAGTTTGAGCCGCTTTCGCATCAAAAAATGACGCAAATGCGGCGCTAAAAAAGTATAAATCAGGCCCCAAATTTACTCCAATCATGGGTGGCTTTTCATGCCCAGCAGGGAGGGAGGGTCCTGCTTTGCTTGCTTGTTTTGCAGCACATGACACCCTGCTGCTTTCAAATGCCACTGCTAACAGACTAATGCGGGAAGGAATCCATTGACTGATATTTTTATTTTTTTAATGTTATCAAATATTTTTTTTTCTCATTAACATACATTGATGCATCATTCATGCGATAAATACTACTAGCAATGATTCACGCCGAGAATATTACTAAGCATGAAAAAAAGGATTTATGCTGTTGTTAATGCAGGTGACAAATCAGCAGAAACAAAAATCCTCCCTGACCTGCAGTTCACAGGGGAATTTACTTCCCCTTAAGCAATGCTCATCACTGAAGTCTGCATTTCATTTTCTGCCCTCTGAGTGAAATTGATCAAAGAAGGCTCCCGCCTCATCTCTTTCCATAGGGAATACAGATGGGGAGGAGATGTATCATCAATAAATAATTATCAGCAAACATTAGTGCAAGCTGCACAATCTAATACCACAAATGTGTGCATCAGCTCTTTAATGAGAGCATGCATGTGCGAGAATGACTACACGCAAAGGGCCCAATTCACAAACTGTATTTTGTAGTACGTAAAGCAGTAATACATTATTCCTTTGTATTTTTTTAAAGTTTTATATAGCACAAACTTGACCCAAAGGTATTGGAGTGCTTTACATGAGCACCAGTAACATCACATAAGGACATTTATTTTTTAGACACGGAGAGACTCAGTAATTTGAACAGAATCACAGGCAGGATGTTGAGCTGACGCTAAGACTTGAACCTGGTTTCCCAGTTCCAAAGTTGTCAGCTTTGGCAGTAACACCACATCCTCTGTCCTTCTTCTTACTACAGAATGCAGTTCACAAACCTATAGGTGTAAATTTCCACCTAAACCGGCCTTATATTTTCTGAGGGGAGAGTTTCACACGTGTATATTTTCTACTTAGTCATAAATGCGGGAAGCACGAGGGGGACTGGTGGGAAAATGGCTAATACCTGTTAAAAATTTAGAAGTTGGTGATGAGAAAGAAGGGGTTTAGAGAGAGGAACAGAGGGGCTTTGGTTTAGAAATGCTACTACAAACACCCATTCACATAAGAGTATTATTGCTATTCAGAAACTACACTTCTAAAGTTACTACAGACCAAAAGGCCTCAAAACAGTTGTAAATGTACTCCAGCCTTGTAGTAGGTTTAGCACCATACACAAAATAAATATATATATAGAGACAAATATATAGATAGATAGATAGATAGATAGATAGATAGATAGATAGATAGATAGATAGATAGATAGATAGATAGATTACACAGTAGCGGTCACCACTGCATAGTTATAGTTAGGTTAGCTGTCCTGTAGGAAAAGCGTTCTTTGTGTTGAAAATAACGTTGTCACTGCTTGAAGAATTTCCACAAAACTTTCCAAAAGTTTTGACTAGTTTGTGTATGGAGAGTGCTGGGATGATCCGTCAAGTGGGGGCAAAGAAAAAGACGGGTCCCAAAATGCAAAATCTCCATTCATTTTCCATTGACGTCTTTAGACAAGGCTACAACAAAAACTGCTGAGCGAAATTACACCAGTTTTGGCAAGAAGATAGATCTTAATCTGTAGAATGTGCTTTTTGGGATTTGGTGTACATCGGATCAGTAGTTTTGTTTCAAAAATTGAGGTTACAAAATAATTGTGTATCTGGACGGTTGGGTCCGTGAGAGGCTTGATTGACCCTCGCAGGGATTGCCAATTTAAAAAAAACTAGCCTTCTGGTTGGCCCAGGGAGCTTTATTTCCCTTGGGACATCTTGTTCTCTCTGGAGTCAGACTGCTGCAGAAGCAAGGGCTCTGATTGGCTGCCAGCAACATCAGAAAACATTTCCTGGCAGTCATTATAGGACTCAGGGACTTAGTCCCCCGTCCTGAAGTAAACAATTAAAACTAATATAAGGGAGCAGGGTAGGGATATCCTGACCCTCTCTGCCCCATGGGACCCCATCTGCCGGGGACGGCTTACATGCTATTTCCCAGGAAACCTACCCCAGGGACATAGTGGCATCTCTGTTTGCACTGGTGAATATATATATATATATATTCCCCAACTCAACTCCTCTAACAGAGACACAATGCTTTGACTAGAGTGATTCAGGGCCACAGCTCTCTTTGGCAGAAATTAGGGTACAGATTTAACAGAGAAAAAGACGGCAAAGGAGGTGGCTTCTTAATAAGTAATTTTTCATCTTGGTTATACATATCCTAGCAGCTATGGATGGTAAGCTCACACAATTCACCACAGTACACCTTAATTGGATGATGAATGTTAGCAATAGAGACAATTGTACTCAAGAGCAGCACAATCACTACTTCAGTCCAGGATTTATCAGGTGCTCAGTGAGAGCAAGCCAGTAACAAGCAGCTGGGTAGCTTAGTCGGTAAGACGGGGGGGTTAGCTTCAGAATATCCAATAGTCATGCTGGCATATAATGTTAAAATGCATTATAGTATATTAGGGTAGATGAGAGGGGAAAAATAAGCAGTGGAAAGGGAGACAAATGCAGATTGGTAGGGGTACTAAGTGAGAGAAAACACAATAATGTGTAAAGCAACCAGCATTTGTAAGTCATTCAAAGCATAGAGGAAGTGTGTGTGTGTGTGTGTGTGTGTATGTGTGTGTGTTGTCTGCATTTATGCAAACATTTCTGGTGAAATCTGACAGTCATTTCACCATACCCAACTAAAAGCCCCCATACCCAACTATTTACCAGACAATACATTTATTAGGGGGTTGTAACATCACTGGTAACAAGCCAAGGAGTTCATTGTTCCTTGCTGCTATACACAAAGCCTGCAAGCAGAGTCAGATGATATGTTGGTGTGTGGATGATATGGAGCCACAAGAATGTGCAGATTGGAGAATGACGGATAAAGATGGGGAGCAAGTTCAAATAGGATGGTGACCCACTGTAAGCATCAGAATGCATGAAGTCATAAGACAAATGGACTTGCAGAGGTAGAGAAAACAAGGAGAGAGTACAGTAAAAGAATGAAAGGTGCATGCAAGAAAACACCGTGGGCCAACTTTGAATGAAGAGTCATGCAACTAAGCAGTTGCGATGCAAATGGCCACTGCTACTGCTGATTCTTAATTTCACCTGAAAGTTCCCACCTCCTCTCTGGGCTCCATTCTAATTGGTCTCTTAGTACCTCTAACCTGAAAAACCCAACTTATACCCTTGTTCTACAGGCACACACTGACCATCCCTGCAAACTGTTTAATCACACTTCTTTCTTCTTCTGCTTTGTCAAGTTTTTCTCAGGACTGTGTTGTTCTCAACAATCTTCGTACCCCTCACCTTGAGCTCTTGAGCTACTGAGAGGCATGGAATTACCCAACTGATCTAAAGCAACATCTCTTTTGGCATAGCACCTTCATCTCAAGATTGTGTGCAATGGATCATAACTATTTGTCAAAACTCTCACATGCCAACACACTTGACTCAGGCGAGAGACTTCTGATTTTTTAACCTAGAAATTGCCTTCCTTTTGCTGATTAACATTGTCCTCACCTCACCTCACTATGTTAATGAGGAAAGTCAATTCCTCCTTCCCTCTTTTCTTTGCAAACATTAGCATGGATGAATAGACATATGGATGCCAAATGAGGTGCAAGGATTTCACCAAGTGCCTATGACATTCTCCTCGGCCTTAGGAGATGCTTCAAACAACATCTTCTTATTGATCCCCAGAGTTTGGAAAGCACTGTTTGATACCTCTGTGGAGTGTTCTGGTGAGCTTCTGACTCTTGTGAACATCTATGTGCAGGAACATAGCAATCAAAATGGGGGCATAAGATCTTAGACACTCTCTGAGCACTAGCATGAACTTAATAAGAGGAATGAGAAGAACAGATTTGTGGATTTTAATAAATAAGTGTCTCTTAGTTGAAGGAGTCCTATTATACTAAACTAAACTACAAGGAACATATTTGAATACCTGACATTTTTTAGGCAGAAGATCTAAAATGTAAGTGGAAGATGTACGTTTGTGTGTGGGAGAGGCTGGAAGAGGCTGAGAATTATATGATTCAAACAATTGATATGTTTCTAGTGGATAATAGAGAACCCATCAGTTTTGATGGGGCATTTTATGGTTATTATTTGTGTATCCATTTAACATTAGCTCATTAAAGATGAAGGATGGGGTCATGGTGATGAGTCATGCTTCTGGACTGGCTAAAAAATATGTGTCATATGGGTTATCTTAGTTGTAAATTGTGAGTGCATGTGTGGTTATGTGGATGTGGTTAACTGAGGTAGAACTACAGCTCTATGTTTTCATTGTTTTTGTCTGTGCCCTGCAGGACATTAATTGCTGGGTGGTTTAATGAGCATTGCAGTTAATGAGGAGCGTGAGATATGTTTGTCACTATTACAGGTCATTATGGACAAGCTATGGTCAACATTGTTTGTTGCCTTTTTTTTATTTTGTCCTACCTAGGCCAGGCGGCTTTGGGTGGTACCTAAAGATGTGGAGGTGGATAGGAGCTCCCAGCTGTGAAAGTGATTGAAGGATGCACTAATGCTTTGAAGTTCCACATATACAAGGTATACTTTATCATTTTACTCATTTTATCTCAAGGGAGCAACATCAGCCATCATTGTTTGTTTGCCATCCTTTCCCACTTCATTTTACCTCTAGTTTGAGCCCTCGTCTGCTTAGGTTGGCGAACCAATTTCGTCTTCTGATTTCGTAGATGTCCTGAGCAACTAGTCATGTTCAGAGTACTTCATCAGTGGGGCTCATCAGAGAAGATGTAATCTTTTCAATACCTCATCCTTGATGGACTGTCAGGATCACTTGCTGCGACTTTGCAAGAGAGTGAGTTGCCCATTTTCCCCGAAATAATGTGAGCCTCGTTCAGAAGAACCTACAGTTGGTTAGAAAAACAACATACCTGATCAGCTTGTCTGCATGTACAAGAAAGAAACAAAAACTGAATTGTAAGTGCAGCACTTGAAGGCAAGGCCCGTTGTTGTGACAGTTTTTGCAAGTTTGTGAATGTCAGTTTTGGGCTGCCGTACAGAGATGCAAGCAAATCCTAGTCAGCATCTAAAGAACATATATCTGAGCCTCCAAGCATTGCTACGCTGTCACAAAGTGAGGCAAAATAAATTGTTCTTCTAGTAGGACTGTGAGGATCCTTGGAAAATTTGAATGGTCAAATGACCTCCTCAGATAAGATTCCTACCAGTATCAGGTGATGGAGAAGTAAGTTAGGCACTAGAGGGCAAGTATTACGTTGCCAGGAATGCAGTAAAAAAGAAGGTAAACCTCTTATCTTCCATGGTTGAGTATGAATAGATAATCAGGCTTTGTCGCAAAATATAAAAATAGTGTATGCTTGATGGCAAACTGCCTGTACCACTTTATAAAGTAAGTTATTGAGGAAGATACGATGTATGGACCTCAGCTTATTCTTTATATTCATTTCCTAGTGAATTTCACTATCAAGATTATTACCCTTCTCAGGGAGTTTGTACCTCAGATCAAAGTGGAGATAATCCTTTTTAAGGTAATAGTTGAGATGCAGTTTTTGGTGGAATGGTATGCAGGTTGGGAAGATTACTTTAGATGAATGTTTCCCAAACTGTGGTTCAGCAGCTGATTTTGGTGGGCTAAGAAAATCAGAGCAACAAATAAAGATGCCTTTAAATTCTGTTTTTAACTTGTCACACATGGGTGATTCAAGGATAGAGGTCAAATGTCAGACAGCTTTATTTTTTTAACATGAGGATTGGTGTTTACTTTTCTTCTCTGCAAAGTGAGGGGGGATTTTAAAGTGAATTATGTGACAATGCGGGATGTTTTTTTGCAGTACACAACAGAATGTAAATACCTGTTAATGAATTGTATGCATGCAGCAGTTAGGAAAGGCCTCAGGGTGAGTGATCACAGTTAAAGAAAGAATCTCAGCAGATGTTTCTGCATCACTCACTGTTCATATCCGATGAAAATATACATATACATATTTGGCTGATTTAGAGAAGGTCTCATCCATGGAGTTCTTAACGATTTGAATACCTAAGTTATGCATGCCCAAAAGGCAGACTCAAAGGGGCACCCTGCTTCCTTCATTATCTCTATGTTTGTGATTGATTGTAAGACAGAAGCAGCAATATTTATAAGCTTCCTCCCTGTGTGTTTAAATGCATCAATCCGACAGTGGTCCTTAATATGTCACATCATAAGTTGAAGCTTAAGACTCCTATTGACAGATCTACAAACCCTTCTGGATAATTCATGAATCTACTCAACAAGAATTTTTGGTTGAATTCATATTGATGCCCTTCAATTTACACAGAAAGCCACACAAGCTGCAGATCTTCATGCATAAATTTATTCTCACTGGACTTGTCCTCGTGACAGATAATTCAGCAGATTACATCTGATGGAAGTGGGCTTCTGCACCTTTTTAGGTCTGGCCTAGAGAAAGATTTACCTGCTTAAACAGCCCCATGTAATCAAAGAAAACATAAGGGAAATATACATATCTGTACATAGAGGAGTTTGGGACAGCCCTCTGCATCCATAGGCCTGTTCAGTGTTTGTCACATTGTGCTTTTCCTTCTGCCCATCACAGGGTATGCCACTGGGCAATGGGTCAGCTTACCTTGGTGCAGGAGGTGCAGTGGCTCCGGGGCATAGAGCCCTGAGGGCCCACAGGACCCTGATTATTGATGTATTTCACAGTTCAAACAAGTGCTGGGGGTTGGGGGCTAGAGGGTATTTCCTTCCTTGCACTAGGGTCCGTGACACTCTGGATAGCCACTGATATCTAGTGTCTTTCCAGCATAAATGTCCTACAGGTTTTTGTGAACATTCAAGTTAAGCATGTTTTTGGTTGTTAACTGAGTTTGGCATGGCTAGTAACACCCATTTACTTGGTTCTACTTGTAAATAAGATTTTTTAACTTGGTGGAACATAATTACATCTGTTTCCACAAGTTTTATTGTATTTGTTTTTATTTATGGAATGTCTAGTAAAAATAATGCAGAGGCTGAAGGGCAGTGTTAGTTGAAGGTTTTGCAGCGGCCGAAAAGCGTGCTGAGTCTGAAGTCAATTTGCAGCTAATTGGGAGAGGAGCAAACTGAGTACTCCTTAGAGTGATCACTACAACCACATCCACATATTTATGGAATGGTGCAAGCCGGTGCAAAGTGTAGGCTAGCATAAAAAAAAAAAAATGAAGTTAGTCGGGTGGGGCTGGCTTTATGGAAGAAGGGGGTTTGTACCAAAAAATGACATTAGGCAGGTTAGAGTAAAAAAAAATTAATCCAACCTGCCTAGAGTCGTTTTCTGACGTAAAACCATCCATACCACATAACTCCTGTATTAGAAAAGACAGGAGTCATGCCCACCACCCCAGTGGCCAGCACAGGGGACCAGGGTCCCCTCGGCATGGCCATTGCACCCAGTGTCATGTAGGGAGGCCCATTTCAGGGCCCCCAATGGCACTTTAAGGAGAAAAAAAATATTTACCTGTACTTACCTATACTTACCTGGGATGGGGTCCCCCATCCTCTGCTGTCCCTCTGGTGTGGGTGGGGGTGTCCCTGGGGCCTGGGGAGGGCACCTTTAGGCTTATTCCATGGTGTTCCACCATGGATATAGGCCCACAGGTGCCCTAAAACCTGCCCTGACCCAAATGTTAAAAAATGGGGCAAAGCAAGCTTTGCACCATTTTTGACCCCTTCTCCCCGTGCGTGATTTTAGCACGGGGGATAAATATGGCGTAAGGCCATAGTCATTTTTTGCACAGGGACGCCAACTTTGCATCTCATTGACGTAAAGTAGGTATCCACGTCCAAAAAATGACTTTAACTCCATACATTTGGCGCTGGACGTGTCTAGTGCCAAAGTATAAATATGGAGTAAGTTTTGCATCGAATAATTTGCACTAAAAAAATGATGCAAATTCGGCAGAAAATAAGTATAAATATGCCCCTAAATGTTTCACAAATTAGGCATTAAATTCTGCCATTTCAGCAGGTATCAAATCCGAGTGCCCTGAATTTCGAAAAAGTCGAACTACAGGCAGAATGTCTGCACAGCGGTCAGGAATTCACGGGTGAGGAATTCATGTGTCATCCAATACTGCAGGGGTCGGATTATGTAATTACCTTCATGCATTTGTATTGAGTTCATTATAGATGCCATTTCGCACAATGACTGTATGTGAGTTCTGCAGCAGGGGAGCACGTGCGCGGCTCCTACGACGCACAGCAGCACGAGGACAGCACACGCTGGTGCTGCGCACAGACCTCCCTGCAGGGGGCGCTGGTTTCACCAGCACTGGCAAGGGCCTGGGATATTGTTTTCACTGATGATGTTACCCCTCGAAAAGCTACTTTAGATGCAACTCTGTTGTTTTTCCCATTTTCCACCTGCGGAGCAGCAGTGCAAAACTAATTCTTATAGGCAGAGGAAATAAAATGAAACTAATGCAATTTCGCAATTTTCGAAATTCGCCTGAATGTTTTGCCCACCCGTTTTAGCAGGCCCCAGCCACCACTACTGTCGAAAACAGAGCTACTGAGACCACGAACATGGGACTATAATGGCAAAAATATGTATATATCTCGGGTCCCATACTTTATTGAGGACCCCACTGAACCCTACATGTTTCCCCTGGAGAGTTCAGCTTACTGAAAGAAACCCAAACCTCTTGAGGCATTACCAGAGGATCTGACCCAGATGTATAAATTTCCCTGGTAATTCCTCCTTACACAGGCGACTCCAGGGCTTAACCTACCTTCTCTGGAAATCCCTTACTTTTTAACTTAGAACATTTGCTGCCTTTTCGTCATTCCGTGTTACAGTGAAAAAAACTGGTGTCACGGGCTCACAAATGAATACTTAGGCCCATACTTATACTTTTTTTAAGCCGCATTTGAGTCATTTATTTCACGCAAATGCGTTAGACATGTCTAACGTGAAAATATTAGAGTTTGCACCATTTTTCAGATGCGTGAACCTACCTTGCGTGAATGAGATGCAAGGTAAGCGTTCCCATCTAAAAAATGGTGCTAACCCCATAGCCCCATATTTATCCTCTACGTGCTAAAATGACGCAGGGTGGGAGGAGGGGCCAAATAATGGTGCAAAGTCTGCTTTGCACCATTATTTTATGCCTGGGTCAGATAAGGCATTAGGGGACCTGTTGACTCAAGCCCATGGCCAGACACCATGGAATCAGTCCACAGGTGCCCTCCCCAAGCCCCAGGAACACCCCCATCCACACCAGAAGGACACTAGAGGATGGGGTACATCATTCCAGTTTAGTAGGGTAAATAGAGGTCAGTATTGTTTTTAAAAAATGAAAGAGCCATCAGGAGATGAAATTGGGCCCTCCTGAATGGCACAGGGTGCAGTGGCCATGCCCAGGGGAACCTTGTCCCCTGTTCTAGCCATTGGGGTGGTGGGCATTCCTCTTGTCTTTTATAAGACAGGAGTCATGTGGTATGGATAGGTTTGCGCCAGGAAATGACGCTGGGCTGGTTAGAGGCATTTTTTTTCTCTAACCAGCCTAATGTCATTTTTTGGTGCAAAACCCCCTTCCCCCATACAGCCACCCCCACCCAGCTAACGTAATTTTTTTTTACGCTTGCCCACCCTTTGCACCGGCTTGCAGGATTCCATAAGTTCTGCACCCTCCTGGTGCTCTGGAATCACGCAAGCCGGCGCTATACATTTTGACGCAAAACTGCGTTTCGCGGTTTTGTGTCAAAAAGTATAAATTTGGACCTGAATGTGTACAAAATAAAATACAGGGTCCAAGATGCTCCTAAGAGTTTGTTGCTTAAGTCTGGGCTTGCTGAATATCAAGTCTTCCTTTACCCTACCTGTTTCTTTTAATCACTCTTCTCCAGTGCCTAATTTGTGCTTGTTGTTTCCGGTGCTGTGCACCGGTACTTATTTTTGAGGGCTGGGGCTTATTCTTCTGCCTCAAGCATTTGCTGCGAGCAAAAGAGACATATTGGAAAGACGGAGGAAGGGAAAAACGAACAAGTGTCACAAAGGGAGAAAGCAGAAAGCTGCAAGAGTGAGCTGAAGGGGCAGGGATTGGCTTCATATGGATTGAAGAGGCCTGAGATTGCTTCAGGACTGCGCCGCCTCAGTATTCCGTATCCCAAAATTTAATTGCAAGCAGCCACGTGTTTAAGAGGAGGGCTCTGGGCACCTGCACCTTTTTATTTACAAATTAATCACTTCTCTTGTTGGTTCTTTTGCATCCCAGCTTTCTCCCTTTCACACTGTTTCCCCATCCTTCTCTTAATCCTGTGTTCTCTCTTTTCTGTCTTTCTTTCTCTTGCTCTACAACAAAATATACTGATGCAAATGTAGTCCTGGTACTAACAGGTGAGTGCCCGTGCCTACCCCCTGCAGCACCATATTAAGCACTGTTAATGACACTGTTTATTATAAACCTTATAAGGCTGCACAAGTGCTCCTTTCTGCAGGGATGTGAACTTGGTACCCGCAGCTCACTCACACAATGGGTAATGATAGTTCAACTCACTGAGACATCTTATCTGCTCATGAAGCATGAACATGGTGCACACACAGATATGGTCCAGTCCTGCTCTCTCTCTTCTCGTACAAAGCAGCATTGCTGTGCTGCAATGTATCACAAAATATTTCAACTGCCCCTAAGGATCTCATTCTGAGTTAGGGGCGTTGGAAACCACGCAAAGGCCAACCTGTCACATTTCTAGGTCCATCCTGCAATCACCGAAACGGTGTAGCATGAGCACTTTAAATTAAAATGGAAAATACTCAACGCTGTAATTATTTCTTGACTTTTCAGTAACAATCCAACGAAGCAGCACTTTTTACCAACTATCAGTGCCCCTGGTTTGCTTGCAGTTTTCTACCAGCCCAACAGCATCTTGTTTCTTTTATGACTGGGACTGCCGTCTTTTTACATCTTGCATAGATGTCCTAGGCAGAAACAGCGTCGGCCTTGGAGGCTGTGTCCTAAATAGGACTGGTCTTACTATGCCGGGGGATGGCCGCTCTCTGATGGTGGCCCAGGGTCCATCAGCAAGGAGGATCTAATCACAGAGCCAGCAATAGGACTGGCCTTGCAGTTCCAGGGGACGGCCGCTCTCTGATGGTGGCCTAGGGTCCATCAGCAAGGAGGATCTAATCACAGAGCCAGCAATAGGACTGGCCTTGCAGTTCCAGGGGACGGCCGCTCTCTGGTGGTGGCCCAGGCTCCATCAGCAAGGAGGATCTAATCACAGAGCCAGCAATAGGACTGGCCTTGCAGTGCCAGGGATGGCCGCTCTCTGGTGGTGGCCCAGGGTCCATCAGCAAGGAGGATCTAAGCACAGAGCCAGCAATAGGACTGGCTTTACAATGCCAGGGGATGGTCGCTCTCTGATGGTGGCCCAGGGTCCATCAGCAAGGAGGATCTAATCACAGAGCCAGCAATAGGACTGGCCTTGCAGTGTCAGGGATGGCCGCTCTCTGATGGTGGCCTAGGGTCCATCAGCAAGGAGGATCTAATCACAGAGCCACCTAAGCCCCGCCGTTGGGAACTTGGGAGGTTCCCCATCATTAGATATCCCGCCCCAAGCAGGCTACCTGGTCCTACCGGGCCTCTGCCCTTCCCAACCCTTCACCTGTCCTTCCTTCAATAAGAGTCAGAGACCCGTGGGGTGGAGGTAAAATGTTGCAGTTTAATAACATTAAGTAAACATAAGATGGTCATACATCATCATGACAGTAATTGATCTGATATAAGTCATAAATCATGCAAAATATCGGCATAAATCCATCATACAGTCATAAGTAAGTCACCCGCAGTCTTAAGCCAGTTTGCCAACACATAAATCATCTGGGACAGCACCATCCGGGACAGCTACCTGTCCGTGCGCAGGATGTGCCAGCATTCTTCAGGCTTCCTTGAGAGGCCCCACAGTTGGGAAACATTTCATTTTTGCTGGTTTCCCAATACCACCTACATAGAAATGAGGACATACGTGTACATGAAGTCAGTAATCACCTATATCCCTGTCTTACCAATGCTGGTATTGGGCCAACTTGAGTGTTGTATGACTGCATGTGCTGTGTGCGAACTTCAAGTTTGTTTGTATGTTCTTTGTGATTACATGTGTAAATGCTGACCAGCTTTTGTGCTGATATGCATGCATGGCAACAATGGAACTTGTATGGTTCGTCACCTGTGTGAGTTGGTATCTAAATATGTGTGTTGTGAGTAGGTGCAGGCATGTCTGTAGGCGTGTTGATCCATGTGTGCATGTATGTGAGTTGTTCACTGTCATGTTTGTATATGCCCAAGTAGTTATCCAAAAGCATGTATTCTACTATACAAGCCCAGATATATGTTCTCTATGTGTCATAAATTACAGCCGTCAGAGTTTATCTGCTCTTTGCAGCTGCTGTTATGAAAAACGATGACTGAGGGATAACCTTATCCCAGCTTTGCTTAAACAGGACATGCTGCTTTGGAATTACATATATTTCTAAAAGCTATGATGTAGAAAGGGGTAGCCACTGTTAAGCAGATGCGGGCACCATTTTTTATGTTCCTGTTTGAAAATATTTTCAGCATATTATCCTATTGAAATCGGTCTTCAATTAAATTGTTCGCTTTTTGTGACTTATTAAACATTTGCCTATAGTCAAACAGATTACATTCATATTGGAACAGAAATTTATATTTCCACCAAGCCTGTGCCTCATAGAAACCTAACACAAAGAACATGCGTAAAGGGCTGGCCCAAACTTTGCAGGGAAATACTTGATGCTAAAATGGAACAATAACTCCACCCTCAAGTCAGAAAGCAGGCCAAGGCTTTGTGGTGCCTTCTTCTGCTGGAGGCCAGGGCCCAGAGTTATCGGCATCAGGGGGCGGGGTTCTTTGTGGGTCATGGGTGGGACTGTAGGCAGAAACAGCTCCACATACCTGCACTGGGATGCTGGAAAAGGCACATGCACAGAACGGGAAACATACTAAACTGTTACCTTATTAGAAGTGGGAGGGGCGTAGTTGGTCAATTACATGGGGGGGGGTGACCTTCAGATTTCATAACAGTCACAGCAGCATTTAATGTTAAAATACATTATAGGACAAGGAGGGGCATGAGAGGGGCTTCAGGGGCAGTGAAAGGGAGAGGAGTGTGGATTGGTACGGGTGGAAAGTGAGAGAAAACATTATTGTGTAAAATAGCCAACATCTAAACCTTTCCAAACAGGGAAAGGGGAAGAGTGTTTATGTGTTTTGTCTACTTGTGTGAAGATTCCTGGTGAACTCCGACAGACACCGCACCATTCCCGACTGAAAGTACCTGTACCCAACTCCTTACTACAAAATAAAATTATTTGGGTTGGGGGGGGATGTAACACTCTAAACAGCCCCACTAAAGCTACGCCTCTGAGAAGTCGGAATTATGGGAGTTTTATTGGGATTGCTTAAGAATGCACTAACAATGACAACCACAACTAACCTCTATTGAAAAGCAGAAGAAAGAGGATGAGGAAGATGAGGAGGAAGCACACAAGAGGGAGAAGAAAGATCAGAAGAGGATAACACAGGAATGGAAGTTGAAGTAGTAATCCATGCCTGCCTGCAAGAGAACCTAGAACAGTTGTCTCCAACAATTAGCTTGTGAGCTATTGTTAGCTCTCCAGCTACTTGTAAGTAGCTCTCCTCTGTGCAGCCTGACCAACTAAATTAGAAACTTTTGCTTGATTGAATTATTATATGTATACCAAAGTTTAGAGTGTATATTAGAGACAAAAAAGTGTTTATTTTCACAATTTGTAAGCTGACATTTAGAGGAAAATGCTTAATTTCTAAAATATATTGAAAGCTGGTATTTGAGAGATAAACCATCTGTAATTGAGGAAAAGTTTTACAAATCGGGCATTCAGGAAATGTTTTACAAATGTTATTATCTTGGTGCCAGAAGTATAGAAGGTATGGCAGTTTTGTGTTACCCATGTAGAGACATTTGTTATTGATAAAAAGTTTTTAGGTCAAGCGTAAGCGTACAACCTCTTGTACACTTTTTGTAAATTTCTGTGGGCTTAAAGCCAATTCATTTGTTCGTTTTAGTGTCATTTACAAATCTTTTCTTGCTAGTGGTCAGCCATGCCTCATTCTCACTCCTTTTTCTTTTTGTGAGCTGGGACTAACTAATGTATAATTATGCTTTGTCATGTTTATCTGCTCTTTGGAGACTTTGTTTTTCTTGTTTGCTGCTCATGTTTTGCAAAGCTTGCCTTTTCATTTGCAGAGCATTCTTGCTCTCAGCTTATCTTCTATGCAAAGCTGTTCCTGTAAACAGGGCTGTAAATAAGGCTGTTATCTTGGTCACATTTGCTGACAGCCTGAGGTACAGCACCCTTTCCCTGCTTCATGCATATTACAACAGTAAATGTTGCAGGTTTTTTTCAGCAAGCATATTATAAGTGTAAAAGCATTAACATAACCATGTTGTTCCTGCTTATATTTCACATGCTTTACATAATTTAAATTTTGTCTTTTTAGCGGCTTTCTGCGCCCTCTCTCGCTGCTCTCTCTCAGCTGCCTGGCTCCCACCCTTCCTTGGCTTGGATTCTCTTTACCGAGTGTGCCTGCGTGTGGTCCTCGGTGGTGGGAGCGAGGGCTAAGGCCAGCTTGATAACTTACAGGCTACAGCAGTGACTGATAATGGACAATAGTGAAGTGAGGAATGCACTGGACTGGCTGTGCTTTGTGGTGGTTTATATTTGAGTGGTGGGTCAGTCTGAGTTGCAGACGTAGCCTGGCCCTGGACATGCAGCTTCAGGCAGTATCTGAGAAGTGGGGGTCTTCCCCTTGCGTCGCAGACATCAATTAATGGTACCTCCTTTCACACACTGATTCTGTTCTCTCTTGAAAAATGACAGTACTCTAAAAAATACTGTTGCAGCAGTGTTTAAAAGTGCAGGTACTCTGCATTTCAAATAAAGTAAACATTTTCAATGCAATCGGTCTTGGGTTTGTGAAAGTAAGAGCTCTTGACATTGAAAATTGAATTTTTTTACTTTTGTTTTTTGTATGCAGTGGAGTGATGACAGTTGTGAATGGCAATAGTGCTATGCAAATATCATCACTTCACTACATATGAACAAAAGTAAAAAAATGTCATTTTCAACGCCAAGAGCTCTAACTTTCAAAAATGCTAGACTGATTGCATTGCAAATAATTGTTTTCATTAATGCGGTCAACAATGCCCTGTTCAAATTGATGATCCTGGTAGTAATCTTGCATATGGTGGCCACTAATGTAAACCTACCGGATGTGGTCACTATTACAACACTAATAATATTAGTTGCTCTTGATGAGAATCGATGAACATAAGTATGTCATATTACAGAGCACCCTGAGCTGCCACTCACACAATCTCTTTGAGCAGGGTGTCTCTTTGGGCAGCCTAGCCTGCCACTCACACAGTCTCTTTGAGCAATGTGCCTCTTTGGGCAGCCTGGCCTGCCACTCACACAGTCTCTTTGAGCAGTGTGCCTCTTTGGGCATCCTGGCCTGCCACTCACACAGTCTCTTTGAGCAGTGTGCCTCTTTGAGCAGCCTGGGCTGACACTCACACGGTCTCTTTGAGCAGGGTGTCACTTTGGGCACCCTGGGCTTCCACTCACACTGTGTCTTTGAGCAGGGTGTCTCTTTGGGCAGCCTCGGCTGCCACTCACAGTCTCTTTAAGCAAGGTGTCTCTTTGAACACCCTGGGCTACCACTCACAGTCTCTTTGACAGAGTGTCTCTTTGAGAACTCTGAACTGTCACTCACATAGTTTCTTTGAACTGCACAAATAAATCTTCACAGACTGGCCTTTTGGCCCTTTTATTATTAACACCACCCCGAATATTTAGGTGGAACCTTAATGTAATCAGCTAAAACATGGGAGAGGTTATTGAATAAAGATGTCTCTCTCTGTATGCTCAGTCCCTGGTGCAGTGTGGGGCTCAGTCACAATAACCACAGTTTTTGCCCATATGGTTCACCTGTGCACATATGTTTCACAGGTTCTTCATCTCTCAGTTACAAAATGAAAATTTGTCCCTGGATAAAGCAGTGAGCAGGAAGAGTTTCAGGGACCACAGGACCAGCTTTTCACAATGTATACAATTAAACATTATTCATAACTTATATCAGCTGATCAACAGTGCAGAGTGGGTGCTCTTCCACCTCAGGGGTCCCTCAGCCCCCTCATCCTCAGTCACAGAGCACCAGCACAGTATGGTATTACAGATTAACCCCTTCCCCGCCACGGACGTAATGGTTACGTCCATGGCAGCGCCCGTGTGGCGCCATGGACGTAACCATTACGTCCTGGGACTGGCAGTCGGGGGAAGCGCTAGCGCTTCCCCCGAGGGCCGCCCCCCAACACCCCCAGGCCAGGGCTGAAAGGGGAATCCCTTCCCCTTTCACGCCCACCCCCCCCGCCCACCCCCCCATGACGTCAGCGCGCGATCGCGCGCTGATTTCAGGGAAAGGGGGAAAGACGCGCTGGAAGCCATTTGCTTCCAGCGCGTCTAAGGGAGAAGGTGAGTTTTTCACCTTCGTGCGGGGTGGGGGTGCTCTCAGAGAGGCATCGAGGGAAAGGAAAGGGTTTTCCTTTCCCTCGATGTCTCTTTGAGCATTCCTGCTGCCCGATCGCGATGCGATCGGGCAGCAGGAATGCCCACTAGACACCAGGGATTTCAGTATGTGTGTGTGTGTGTGTGTGAATATTAGTGTAGGGGAGCGACCCCTTGGGCAAGGGTCGCTCCCCTTTGGGGGCACATGCATTTTACGTCGTTTCTGCCCCCCCTGGGGGCAGATTGGCCCTATTTTTAGGCCGATCTGCCCCCAAGGGGGGCAGAAAGCCACTAGACACCAGGGATTTTATTGTTGCTTTGTATTTTTTGTGTTGGGGGGCAGCCCCTTGGGCAAGGGTCGCTCCCCTTTGGGGGCACATGTATTTTACGTCGTTTCTGCCCCCCCTGGGGGCAGATTGGCCCTATTTTTAGGCCGATCTGCCCCCAAGGGGGGCAGAAAGCCACTAGACACCAGGGATTTTATTGTTGATTTGTATTTTTTGTGTTGGGGGGCGGCCCCTTGGGCAAGGGTCGCTCCCCTTTGGGGGCAAATGTATTTTACGTCGTTTCTGCCCCCCCTGGGGGCAGATTGGCCCTATTTTTAGGCCGATCTGCCCCCAAGGGGGGCAGAAAGCCACTAGACACCAGGGATTTTATTGTTGATGTGTATTTTTTGTGTTGGGGGGCGGCCCCTTGGGCAAGGGTCGCCCCCAGGGGCCCTCATGTATTTTTGGGCAGTTCTGCCCCCCTTGGGGGCAGAGAGGCCTATTTTTTTTAGGCCTTTCTGCCCCCAAGGGGGGCAGAATCCCAATAGCGCCAGAAATAGTATGTATGTATGTGTGCTTTGTGTTGGGGGGTGGCCCCTTGGGCAAGGGTCTCTCCCCCCAGGGGCACAATGTATTTATTGTCGTTTCTGCCCCCCTTGGGGGCAGATTGGCCCTATTTTTAGGCCGATCTGCCCCCAAGGGGGGCAGAAAGCCACTAGACACCAGGGATTTTATTGTTGATTTTTATTTTTTGTGTTGGGGGGTGGCCCCTTGGGCAAGGGTCGCCCCCATGGGCCCACATGTATTTTTGGGCAGTTCTGCCCCCCTTGGGGGCAGAGAGGCCTATTTTTTTTAGGCCTTTCTGCCCCCAAGGGGGGCAGAATCCCAATAGCGCCAGAAAGATATGTTTGTATGTGTGCTTTGTGTTGGGGGGTGGCCCCTTGGGCAAGGGTCGCTCCCCCCGGGGGCGCAATGTATTTATCGTCGTTTCTGCCCCCCTTGGGGGCAGATTGGCCCTATTTTTAGGCCGATCTGCCCCCAAGGGGGGCAGAAAGCCACTAGACACCAGGGATTTTATTGTTGGTTTTTATTTTTTGTGTTGGGGGGCGGCCCCTTGGGCAAGGGTCGCCCCCAGGGGCCCACATGTATTTTTGGGCAGTTCTGCCCCCGTAGGGGGCAGATATGCCTATTTTTTAGGCCTTTCTGTCCCCAAGGGGGGCAGAATCCCCATAGCGCCAGGGATACTATGTGTGTGTGTGTGTGCTTTGTGTGGGGGTGTGGCCCCTTGGGCAAGGGTCGCCACCCCCCAAAGGGTGCAATGTAATCTGGGCGATTTCTGCCCCCTCCCCTTGGGGGTAGATTGGCCTATTTTTTTTTAGGCCCATCTTCCCCCAAGCAGAGAAGACTAGACACAGGGGAAAATGAAAAAATGGTTAGTGGCGGAGTGTTTGTCAACTGGCGAAGTATTTGCTTTTATGATAATAACAGTTTTTCTCCTTTTTGTTTTAGTTCAAAGCTTTTGCTGACTTTGCTGTGGCTTGTTGCAGTTTTGGCAGTAGTTGTCCTGCGGTTTGCGTAGTTGCATGTTTTAGGTAAGTAAATAAATTTACTCCAAGTGAGTATTGTTGCAATGCATGAATGACATGTTTGTAGGTGGTGTACTGAATGCAGGATTGTGTGTGAAATTGTCCTTAGAGTTATGCACAATGATTATTGTGTTGTCTTATGTCTAATTTGCTTTTTTTTTTCTCTTTTTAGTGGGATATCGTTGGTGATTGCTGTGGCTGTGCAGAGTAGTTGCTGGTGAGTCAAGCTTTTTCAGGCAAGTGAGCAGTATAGTTTTTGAGTTTATAATTTTTAGTGATAAACCTATACTTTGTTACTTATCTTACACAGTGCTGGTTGTTGGTGGTGTATTTGTCCAGTTAATTTTAGTAGGAAGGATCATGGCCAGCCGTAGGATGACCGCTCAGCAGGTTGTTAGTGTGCTTTTTGAGTCATCTTCTGACCATGAATATGAGACTGACTCTGCATCTGAGGCAGAGGAGGAAGTGCAGGATTCTGGAAGTGAATTTTCTGTCAGAGATGAATCATCTGATGATGAAGCCACTCTCAGTGCTGATGAAGGGCCTGTTTTAGAGGAGGACAGTGATGTGCCAATGGTGCAGGAGCCAGCGGCTGAAAGGCTTCCCATTGGAAGACCTGACGCATGGGTTGCACCAAACATGGAGCAGCCACAGTTGCCTGCGTTTACTGGTTTTCCAGGGTGTCGAGTTAATACGGAAAACTTTTTGCCCATCAACTTTTTTGAGTTGTTTATGGACGATATATTTTTGGAAGAGATTGTTGAGCAGACTAATTTGTATGCAGAGCAGTTTTTGAGGGACAACGCTGCCAGACTTAGGCCACACTCTAGAGCTAGCCGGTGGATTCCCACAAATCTGGAAGAGTTGAAAAAGTTCTTGGGTTTAACTTTTTTGATGGGGCTGATAAGGAAGCCGTCGCTGTCTTCATATTGGTCTACTAGTCCCTTGATGGCAACTGCTATATTTCCTGCCATCATGAGTCGTAACCGGTATGAGCTTCTTCTTCGGATGTTGCATTTTGTAGATAATGCTTTAGCCTTGCCACGAGATCATCCTGATTCTGACCGTCTTTTTAAGATTAGACCTGTCCTTGATCATTTGGTAGATCGGTTTTCAGAGATCTATGTTCCAGGGAAAGAAATATCTGTAGATGAGTCTTTGGTCCTGTTCAAGGGTCGTTTGGTTTTTAGGCAGTACATTCCTAGCAAGAGGGCACGGTATGGAATTAAATTGTATATGCTGTCAGAAAGTAGTACAGGATATGTTTATAATTTCCGGGTCTACACTGGTAGGGATTCCAATATTGACCCCCCTGGTTGTCCTCCCACTTTTGGAGTTAGTGAGAAAATTGTGTGGGAACTTGGTCGACGACTGTTTAACAAAGGTCACCATTTATATGTAGATAACTTCTACACTGGAGTTCGGTTGTTCAAGGAGTTGTTCAGAGTGGACACTGTTGCTTGTGGCACAATCCGCTCTAATCGGAAAGGCTATCCAAAAGAGCTTGTCTGTAAAAAACTTGAGAAGGGACAGTGCAGTGCCTTGCGGAATGATGAGCTGCTAGCTCTGAAATTTGTAGACAAGAGGGATGTATACATGCTAAGCACCATCCATGATGAGAGTACTTCACCTGTGGCTGTTTGGGGTCAGGTTGCCGAAGTGCGCAAACCTGTGTGCATCTTAGACTATAATAAGCACATGGGTGGTGTTGATAGAGTAGATCAGAGGTTAGAACCTTACACTGCTGCTCGTAAGTCTTATGTGTGGTATAAGAAATTAGCACTTCACTTGTTCCACTTGGCAACTTTTAATGCTTTTGTTGTGTTTAAGGATAGTTCTCCAGAGTCAAGGATGACATTTGTGAAATTTCAGGAGTCTATCATAGCTAGCCTTGTTGTGCTGGAACAGGCAAGAGTTCCTAGAGAAGCAGTGGTGGAGGATGTGGCTAGATTGAAAGATCGTCACTTTGCTGAGCACATTCCTCCCACGGCCAAAAAAAACTTTCCTGCTAAGAGATGTAGAGTCTGTGCTCGAAGAGGTATCAGGAAGGAGACTAGGATGTACTGCCCTGATTGTCCTTCAAAGCCTGGGCTGTGTGTGGGTGGCTGTTTCAGGAGCTACCACACACAGAAGAATTATTGGGAAATTCCGTGAGCGTAAACTGGTGTTTTATATTTTTATATGTTCGGTTTCACGGTTGGCATTAGTCATGTATTCAGTTAGAGCTTTTGTGTTTGTAGTTTTGTACTAATTTATGATTAGTGGTTTCTTTGTTGTTTAAAAACAAAAAAAAGGGGATGGCATGTGTAGAGTGGCGCTTGGCTGGCGGCGTGGGTGTGGTGGCGCTTGGCTGGCGGTGTGTGTGGGGTGGCGCTTGGCTGGCGGTGTGTGTGGGGTGGCGCTGGGCTGGCGGTGTGTGTGGGGTGGCGCTTGGCTGGTGGTGTGGGTGGGGTGGCGCTTGGCTGGTGGTGTGGCGCTTGGCTGGCAGTGCCGGCCAAACGCCAGTCCACACACTCATCAGCTGGTGTGATTGCTGTATCAGGCATGTGGGCGTATGAAAGTGATGGGCCCTTGACTGGCGCTGTCTGTGGATGCGGGTCTTGTAATGTGCTGGGTCCGTGGCTGGCGGCGTGAATGGTCTAGTGCATGTCATGTATGAAAGGTGTGTGAATGGACTGTAAAGCGGTTGGTGCCTTGTCGTGGCTTTACAGCTCACGAGCTGTGAGTCATTGGTTCAGTTTTTTGGCCTTTCAGTTATTACCAGTGCATTTCACTTTTGTGAAATCTCTTGTTAATAAAATTTGATCTACTGAACCATCACTCACCCTCGTGCCAAATCCAACCAGTATGTGTGGTACAAATGACAAAACCTGCTCCGCTGTAATCAGGCGTCGCAGCACACTTGAGACACGCTAGGTGCCTCAGGTGGGACCCCGATGATGAAGCATGCCACCAACTTGGTTGGTGGGTGAGGGGTCTTCTTCACATAACCTAAGTGTGTTTCTTTTCACAATTTTAGTGTTTGGCACATCACGGACGTATGTGCACACATCAAAGTGATATATTCCAAAAATACCTGTGTTTGGGGGGGAGGGCCCACCTATGTTTTTGGTCCTGGGTGCGGCCGTCATGTAGGGAAACCTACAAAACCCAGAAAGTTTTTAAAACTAGGCACCCCAAGGAGTCTAGGGAGGTGTGGCTTGTGTGGCTCCCCCAACATTTTCTTACCCAGACTCCTCTGTAAACCTCACAATTTGCATAAAAAAGCACATTTTCCTGATTTTTCTTAGTAGGATCACCGCTCCAGCACAAAATTCCTACTCCCCAGTTTTCCCCTCAGTCTCCCAAGTAAAATGACACCTTACTTATGTGGGTCCCCAAAGCAGAGTCCGTCTAAAGATGTATAAAAGAATATGCCCTTATAAACTTGCTGTGCTATCCCTTCTATCCCTTCAGGTTTTGGGCCTTATTATGTTGCAGGCACCTGGGCCACCCACACAAGTGAGGTATCATTTTTATCGGGAGACTTGGGGGAACGCTGGGTGGAAGGAAATTTGTGGCTCCTATCAGATTCCAGAACTTTCTGCCACAGAAATGTGAGGAACATGTGTTTTTTTAGCCAAATTTTGAGGTTTGCAAAGGATTCTGGGTAACAGAACCTGGTCCGAGCCCCGCAAGTCACCCCTCCTTGGATTCCCCTAGGTCTCTAGTTTTCAGAAATGCACTGGTTTGGTAGGTTTCCCTAGGCGCCGGGTGAGCTACAGGCCAAAATCCACAGGTAGGCACTGTTTTCTCCCAAAATTGTGGATGTGTCCACGTTGCGCTTTGGGGTGTTTCCTGTCGCAGGCGCTAGGCCTACCCACGCAAGTGAGGTATCATTTTTATCGGGAGACTTGGGGGAACGCTGGGTGGAAGGAAATTTGTAGCTCCTCTTAGATTCCAGAACTTTCTGCCACAGAAATGTGAGGAACATGTGTTTTTTTAGCCAAATTTTGAGGTTTGCAAAGGATTCTGGGTAACAGAACCTGGTCCGAGCCCCGCAAGTCACCCCTCCTTGGATCCCCCTAGGTCTCTAGTTTTCAGAAATGCACAGGTTTGGTAGGTTTCCCTAGGTGGCGGCTGAGCTAGAGGCCAAAATCTACAGGTAGTCACTTTGCTAAAAACAGCTCTGTTTTCGGTGATATGTCCACGTTGTGTTTTGGGGCATATCCTGTCGCGGGCGCTAGGCCTACCCACACAAGTGAGGTATCATTTTTATCAGGAGACGTGGGGGAACGCTGGGTGGAAGGAAATTTGTGGCTCCTCTCAGATTCCAGAACTTTCTGCCACAGAAATGTGAGGAACATGTGTTTTTTTAGCCAAATTTTGAGGTTTGCAAAGGATTCTGGGTAACAGAACCTGGTCCGAGCCCCGCAAGTCACCCCTCCTTGGATCCCCCTAGGTCTCTAGTTTTCAGAAATGCACAGGTTTGGTAGGTTTCCCTAGGTGGCGGCTGAGCTAGAGGCCAAAATCTACAGGTAGTCACTTTGCTAAAAACAGCTCTGTTTTCTGTGATATGTCCACGTTGTGTTTTGGGGCATATCCTGTCGCGGGCGCTAGGCCTACCCACACAAGTGAGGTATCATTTTTATCGGGAGACGTGGGGGAACGCTGGGTGGAAGGAAATTTGTAGCTCCTCTCAGATTCCAGAACTTTCTGCCACAGAAATGTGAGGAACATGTGTTTTTTTAGCCAAATTTTGAGGTTTGCAAAGGATTCTGGGTAACAGAACCTGGTCCGAGCCCTGCAAGTCACCCCTCCTTGGATTCCCCTAGGTCTCTAGTTTTCAGAAATGCACAGGTTTGGTAGGTTTCCCTAGGTGCCGGCTGAGCTAGAGGCCAAAATCTACAGGTAGGCACTTCGCAAAAAACACCTCTGTTTATTTCCAAAATTTAGGATGTGTCCACGTTGCGCTTTGGGGTGTTTCCTGTCGCCGGCGCTAGGCCTACCCACGCAAGTGAGGTATAATTTTTATCGGGAGACTTGGGGGAACGCTGGGTGGAAGGAAATTTGTAGCTCCTCTCAGATTCCAGAACTTTCTGCCACAGAAATGTGAGGGACATGTGTTTTTTTAGCCAAATTTTGAGGTTTGCAAAGGATTCTGGGTAACAGAACCTGGTCCGAGCCCCGCAAGTCACCCCTCCTTGGATCCCCCTAGGTCTCTAGTTTTCAGAAATGCACAGGTTTGGTAGGTTTCCCTAGGTGGCGGCTGAGCTAGAGGCCAAAATCTACAGGTAGTCACTTTGCTAAAAAACAGCTCTGTTTTCTGTGATATGTCCACGTTGTGTTTTGGGGCATATCCTGTCGCGGGCGCTAGGCCTACCCACACAAGTGAGGTATCATTTTTATCGGGAGACGTGGGGGAACGCTGGGTGGAAGGAAATTTGTGGCTCCTCTCAGATTCCAGAACTTTCTGCCACAGAAATGTGAGGAACATGTGTTTTTTTAGCCAAATTTTGAGGTTTGCAAAGGATTCTGGGTAACAGAATCTGGTCCGAGCCACACAAGTCACCCCTCCTTGGATTCCCCTAGGTCTCTAGTTTTCAGAAATGCATAGGTTTGGTAGGTTTCCCTAGGTGGCGGCTGAGCTAGAGGCCAAAATCTACAGGTAGTCACTTTGCTAAAAACAGCTCTGTTTTCTGTGATATGTCCACGTTGTGTTTTGGGGCATATCCTGTCGCGGGCGCTAGGCCTACCCACACAAGTGAGGTATCATTTTTATCGGGAGACGTGGGGGAACGCTGGGTGGAAGGAAATTTGTGGCTCCTCTCAGATTCCAGAACTTTCTGCCACAGAAATGTGAGGAACATGTGTTTTTTTAGCCAAATTTTGAGTTTTGCAAAGGATTCTGGGTAACAGAACCTGGTCCGAGCCCCGCAAGTCACCCCTCCTTGGATCCCCCTAGGTCTCTAGTTTTCAGAAATGCACAGGTTTGGTAGGTTTCCCTAGGTGGCGGCTGAGCTAGAGGCCAAAATCTACAGGTAGTCACTTTGCTAAAAACAGCTCTGTTTTCTGTGATATGTCCACGTTGTTGATGCCATTTTCAGGGGAAAAACCACAAGCCTTCTTCTGCAGCCCCTTTTTCCAATTTTTTGGAAAAAAAAGAAATTTTCACTGTATTTTGGCCAATTTCTTGGCCTCCTTCAGGGGAACCCACAAAGTCTGGGTACCTTTAGAATCGCTAGGATGTTGGAAAAAAAGGACGCAAATTTGGCTTGGTTAGCTTATGTGGACAAAAAGTTATGAGGGCCTAAGCGCGAACTGCCCCAAATAGGCAAAAAAAGGCCTGGCACAGGAGGGGGAAAAGGCCTGGCAGCGAAGTGGTTAAGGTAAATCAAGTACAGTTCCTGTCAGGATGTGAAGAGTGAGATGAGATGTCCCATCCCTGTGGATGTCAAATTACAGCAGATCTTGTGAGTATGTTTCTCCACATGCAAAAATATCACTCATACATATTACGTGATCCTAAAATGGGAAGATTTAATGTCAACCTCGTGGGCTTTCAGTCCTGATTAAGTTTTGACACACAGGAGAAAACAAGAATCACTCTGAACACTTTGTTCAACAGTTGTTAGGTCAATTAAGTTATTGTTGGGTCAAAAATGCACCCTAAATAATTTTGTGATCATGGCCTTTACCCTAAGTTATTGAACTGCCTCTAGGGTATGTTGCCATTTTTTTGGGCAGAACTCTAGTTTAGTAAATGGTACCAAATATCAAGAGCAGAGCTCTGTGGACTGGAAAGGCACTCCAAGGTGACCTTCCTTGGACATAGCACACCTGGCTGTGTGCCAGCTGACAAAGGCTCGGCAGAGGTAGCATTGAATTTTTAATTCATAGGTGCAGAATGTAGTGTCCTCTCCAGCGGGGGAGCATGCAAAGACCACACAAGGAGCTCTTGATTAGACATTTTTATTCCTCCATATATAATCACACACTAAATCACTGATTAAGTCATATTCATTAATAACCAAACCTTAACGGCTCCCATGAGGTTGCACAATCTTTCCTCTAAGCCCGCCCAGACCCACAAGGGTACTAGCACACGTAGTCTCACAACACTATGCAGGATATGCCTTTTTCGTGTTCACAGTGCTGAAAAGTGGCCTCACCGGGTTATGTAGTTAGGGCCTTTGGCTATCTTCTCTGTGTTTGGCTAGCACATTAATATGATAATAGATGGGTGGTCGTGTGAGGCAGTAGAGCATGTGGATGTTTGAGTATCTGTCATTAGAATCTATTTATAATTGCCTCTGAAAGAATGCTGTAAAAGGAGGAGGATGGAAGGAGCTTGCCAGAGTAGCGCAATGTAGTGCTAGCATTCTTGAGGCTTTGTTGAGAGGCCCTGCAACATAGCCAGATGCAGACAGGCCTCTCAGTGGAAATGCAGAGGTGGCAAAGGGGCCTGCCATTCGTCCCTTACTAGAGCACTCCTATTAGTCTGCAGGTATGGTGGGGAAGGTGGGGCAGCCTTCTCTTTGTAGGACAAGAAAAAGCTTTATGGTCAGGAACTGTGTTTTGTTCTCCCAGATGTACGGCACCTGAAAGGCTGAAAATCTGTGATGTAAGAGGTGTTCACTCACTTTTCTGCTTGTGTTTATGGGTTTTCTCATTTGAGATTCCCATTGTCAGCCCTCTGCTACCGAACTTTCATTTGAAGACAAAGACTGTGTCTGCTCTTGGGAGGAGGGATAACCAAAGTAAGAGGAACTGCCTTGAACCAACTCTAGAATGTAGAATGGGGGATCAAAAATGCATGTCTAGGAAATGAGCACAAGAGAAAGACTTAACCTCACACGTATGGTTCCAGGATTTCTTATTGACTAGTGTAGGTGACACCTCACAGAGTGTTAGGAAAATATCTGAGATCCAGCGCTGATGTCTCTGACAACCTGTCTCCCAGATGTGAGGGGACATCAATTGAAGACATTTTCAGCTCCTTGCTGGAGTAAAGCTGTAGGTCTCCTTAGGAATGGATTCTGCTTGGCCTCCTGAAAGAGGGGTGTAGCGGACATCCCTACAGAAAAAAAGTCTTAGCGAGGAGAAGCCTATCAACAGCAATAGGGTTGAGGTGCATCCAGTGGAAATAGACTAAGCACTACACAGGCTGCCCAAACTCACACCTACAGAGTCAGCCCTTCTTGGTGCTGAGGAAGTCTCTGCCACCAAAGTGAGTGCCCCCAGTTACCCTCACAATCTTTGAGTGCTCTCAACTTCTCCCAGTCCTGGGAGATTTCACAGTGGTGTCTAGTGTAGGATCAACTGTGGGGACATGGTAGACTAGAAGGTTAGGAAGGTCAGCCTACATAAAAGTCGAAAGTAAAAAAAAAGTCCATGTGTCAACTAAAGACCAATCTGACATGTTGCACCAAAAAGAATCAATAACTGCTGTCTGTGGTGGACTCTGCATCCTGAGCTGGCACTAAAAAGTCTTAAGCTTGCCTTCTCTACTGTGAGCTTGCACCTGTGAATTTCTCTCCAGGTCAAAGGACATTTGCTATAAACATCTGTTGTGTTGATTTTTGAGTTCTGTGTCTATAACTTGTGAGTGAGACTTTGAGTGCTCTCTTTACTATTCTGAGACTTAAGAGCTGAACGGATTTACTTGGTGCTCAGGTATCAGTGGCTACATCAGGACAGGGCATGGGACATAAGTGGTAACAGGGAGATATGTATAACAGGACTCAATCCCACTTTGGAAGCCAGGTAAACCTTTTGTGGCTGAACCCTCTGATTCAGTTCTGACAGCTATACAAAAAATGTAATACACAAGATGAGACAGTGAGTTAATCCTCACATCTAATATCCCTGTGATCTGCAGATCAAAAGTCTGAGGTTTGGGAGGGCCAACTCAGCTTTCCATCCTTAGGTGCAACTATTACATAAATATATAGTGGTACTACATCTTTACAAATATGAGTAAAGGTGATAAGATCATGTAGTGCTAGTGCCTGTTTCTTTCATCACCCTTTATTATCTATAAATGTAGATGGTTGGAGAGGGAGTCAAGTTGGTAGAGGAGTGAGACCCATTGGTTTCTGCTCCGTCCTGTCCTCCACATAACACCCACATTCCCCAGTGCTTGGTATCGCCCACAGAGATCTTCTGGTGTGGGGGAAGAGGGAAAACTGTGGAGAGGCATCTAGAACCTTGGATGATGTTGAAATTAACAAGATTTGTTTAGTGGCAAGGAAACCAGACAATTGCTTGCTATCACAAAGATTGCAGCACCACAGCAAGAGCACGGACTGCAAAGAACCAGGAAGAAAGCTGGGTGACAACGTGCGCCTGACAGAGCTCCTAACTACAGTTGTTGCTGGGATGGTCGACCAAGTCACAGACAGAGAAGGTGTGCTCAAGGAGTGCAGGACAGTGGCAGAAGCTACCAGACCACATTCAAACTGTTGGAAGCAGTGAGATGGGTCAGGCAGCACTCAGGGATACTTCTCAAGAGTAAGTGGTGGCGGGCAATGATGTAACAAAACTTGACCCCACCCACTCCCAGGGGCCCATTAGAATATCCAGAACCTCCTTAGAGCACCACATGCAACATGCCCTCCTCTAAAAGCCAGTGGAGAAGTACAGTCAACTTGGGCTTAAAGCAGAAAAGAAAGTGATACAAAGAAGCAGCAGTTAACAGTTGCCATAGTCAGCCCACCAACTCCCATAAGCCAGACTTGACTTGTTACACACCAAGGGGCATATTTATACTCCGTTTGCGCCAAAATTGCGTCGTTTTTTTCGAAGCAATTTCGACGCAAAACTAACTCCATATTTATACTTTGGCGTTAGACGCATCTAGCACCAAAGTTCATGGAGTTAGCGTCATTTTTTGGCGTGAACACCTTCCTTGCGTTAATGAGATGCAAGGGAGGCGTTCCCGTCTAAAAAATCGACTCAGAGGCATGTGCGTGGGATTTATACTCCCGGGCAAAAATCACGCCCGGGAGTGGGCAGGTCTAAAAAACCCGCTTTAGCGCCGGATTTTAACGCCTGGGTCAGGGCAGGCGTTAAGGGACCTGTGGGCCCAGAGGTGCCCCCCCATGCCCCCAGGGACCCCCCCTGCCACCCTTGCCCACCCCAGGAGGACACCCAAGGATGGAGGGACCCATCCCAGGGACATTCAGGTAAGTTCAGGTAAGTATATATATATTTTTTTTATATATTTTTTTTGGCATAGGGGGGCCTGATTTGTGCCCCCCTACATGCCACAATGCCCAATGACCATGCCCAGGGGACAGAAGTCCCCTGGGCATGGCCATTGGGCAAGGGGGCATGACTCCTGTCTTTACTAAGACAGGAGTCATTTCAATGGGGGATGGGCGTCGTAAAAAAATGGCGCAAATCAGGTTAAGTCGATTTTTTTGCCTCAACCTGACTTGCCCCATTTTAAGACGCCCATACGCCATTTTCCCCAACGCCGGCGCTGCCTGGTGTACGTGGTTTTTTTCCACGCACACCAGGCAGCGCCGGTCGGCTAACGCCGGCTAACGTCATTCTATAAATACGGCGCCCGCATGGCGCTTCAGAATGGCGTTAGCCGGCTCTAATTTTTTTGACGCAAAACTGCGTTGGCGCAGTTTAGTGTCAAAAAGTATAAATACGGGCCCAAATGTCCTGACACGTTAATGGCCCCAGGATGGAAAGGAAGGCATTACCTTGATAGAAATGCTAGGCAAAACCACTCTACAGAAAACTGAAACCTTGAATAGGATCAGATATTTATAGAATTATTTGAAATTAATTGAATTTAATACTTAAAGTTAAAAGTATTACATTGAAAATTGAAAGCCCTTATGCTAAGAAGGAAACTGCTTTGTGCAGTAAACAATGGGTCTTATTTACAGGCCCGTGCGCCCCTGGAGCATCACTTTTTTGACACTCGTGAGGTGCACACTGCGGAGCCATGTCTACAAGGCCAGGTAAATCAACCCTCCATTGCTTTCCATGGCCTTGTAGCTATGGAGTGAGGCAACGCAGCACAAGTTGCTGCGTTGCATCACACTGCAATATGGAGGTGTACCGTGGGTGTTACAGTTGGTGTTTCCACGTAAGACCCATGGCATTTGACACATTCCCAGATTTACAAGATTTTGTAAACCTGGGAATACGTTGAAAGCCTACGCCTTCCCAGGGGAGGCGTAAAAGAGGTACAATGAGGAGAATTAGCTTTATTTCTCCTCGTTTTTTCCTCTTTCTATGTGTGCTGCTGGAGCACACATAATAAGAGGAAATTGCCTCTATTGATTGTTTTTGTGCAGGAAGGTGTCCTCTCCTGCACAAAAAACAATCATCCCTACAAGACAAACACCCTTGCACCATGGTGCAAGGGTGCCTGTGTTGGCGCATTGCAGCCCATTGTGCACCAGCACAGAGGAAACGGACAGGAAGGCACTCCATCTCTTAGATACGGCACATTCCTGCCCTTTTCTTTTGATGGAGGGCAGCACAGCAGGAATCCTTGTGGCACTGCCCTTCCCCAAAACTTTGTAAATGTGGTCCAATATGGTTTATCTGATTCTACCAATAGAATAGTTAAATGTATTAATTTGATATAATTAATTGCTTGACCTCCCTGTGGATACCACTTGCATTCCTCAAGTCTGGGTATTTGACAGCCAATTTGTACACAAAGAGAAGCAAAGCCTTAGGTCAAATAACGTGCATCTGCTGTCACTTTCAGATAATTTCCATAGAGAGTGGTAGTGCAACAACACTGTAATGATTCTCCATTTATTTATAGAGCAGTGGTCTTTAAACATTTTAATGCTACGTCCCGTGGAAAAAAAATAATTGGCGCCCTCCCTCTGAATATTTCACAATGATTCTATTAAATTGGCCATGCTTTAATATGTCTAGACGTATTTAAACATGACAGTTCAGTTCTGTCACTTTTTAAATAGTGTAATCAAATACATGATGCAGATTAAAACAAAGTCCTGTTGTCAGCATCATGTTTCTTTATACAAGAGCCTGGTGCCCCCTCAGGAACATTTGAGACCACCAGTTTGAAGACCACTGTCATAGAGTAAAGGATTTCTGCTGTTCTGCCAATGTATACAATGTATGTTCACTAGACTTGTCCCATCCATTTATCAGAACCTACAACCCCAGAAGGGAGCAGAGGAAACTTAAAAGCATTTGAAGAGGATATTCAGGACCTCCACGCTTGTGAGGTTGTGACTTGCCTGCTTCAAACTCGGCATCTTAAAGGATGTATCATCCTGCGCTGCAGAATAAAACCATAAACACTTAAACTTCTTCTGAATCCCAGATAAGAGATGCAAGGATAAAAATATGAGCCTTGTTGGGATGTGAGCTGGAGGTATGTGCAGAAGTTTATTGCTCCAATGTTCTTTTCTATTTATAATATTTTATCTGTCAGTGATGCCTGTTCAATGCATCCATCAACCTTCTCTTAACATTCTCCATCAGTGGCATAAAGATAGCAGCTGATGACCTCTTGGAACTGCTCCTGGATTAGAAGCAATTTTCGTTCACTTAAATTAATTGATCTGTGTATATACTTTTCTGCCTCACTTGTCTTTCGGGTGAGTTATTGATGTCCTCTCCGGCACTTGCTGATTCTGCTGTATTGTAGCCAAGCAAAGTTTATGCTACTTATGCTACTTTTTGCAACCTGCTGGGCCATATGCTGGCCTAGGATTTCCAGTCCTAAAAGCACTTATCTCATTGTACCTCGTTCCACATATTGTGAAAGGTTACATTGCCTATTATTTTGATATTAGTTGGGTTTGGTGATGGAACATCAAGAAGTAGCTGTGCACCTTTGTCACTCTCAGTCCTCTCTTGTCTTCCATGCCCCCAGCACACCCCATACTGGCTTTGTGAAGAAGCACTTAACTCATCAAACACCTTTCTTCCCACACCCCGGCACCCACCAATGATCAAGCTAGGCTGCTCCAGGAGAAGCAGAGCACTCTAGGGGCAACTTTCAGCCCAACTGCTGTCAACATGCATACATTGGGCTTTCCCAGAAGAAGCAGAGTGCCCAGCAAGTACGTTTTAGACCACAAATCCAACCCATGCTAACACAGGGCCACAACAGCAGAAGTAGGGCATCTAGAGAGTGGTTTTTAGCAGTGCTTCCCATTTCCACGCTCAAGATGAGCTGCTCCAAACACAGTTTAGACCCTGTGCTCCTACCCACTCTGCCACTGTATGTAAATAATGGGTCCTATTCTCATGTCCATAATATTGCAGAAAAGCCATAATAAAGTGTAGCTGGCTGACAAAAACAGACCCCCATTGAGTGGCAGGTAAAAAGGCATTTACCTGGCTCACACCTACCCTTTGCCAATACCGCCTCCACCCCACACCAGAAGAGAAACAGATATGTATCCACGACCTGGTGTACCAAAGAATCTTTCTGTCCGTGGACTATATGGGCAGAGCAGTTCATGACTCACATGATTAGTGGGTGGATTTATTTTCATTTATACAGTACAGCTATGCCTGGATCATCTGGGTCCTCTGTGTTCCAGCACCTGCCTCTTCTTGGCACCCTGAGGTTTTTGAGGACAACTCTGTCCCCTGGCACGCTGGAACTTGCCACCCTGTGTCCTTGAATTTTAGCCTTGGACTCCTGCCCTCTGTGTGTGTGGGTGTGTGCGTGTGTAACACACACTGTGGGGACCAGAGACACACTGGCTTGTAGATAAAACCTGACAAATTAGAACAATGATCCTCACGCTACACCAAAAACTGAAAATGCAATTACATATTCTTTGGTCTACTGTAAAACTGTAAAACCTACCGCTATTTCAAGGCATGCTTAGAGTAAGAATAGAAAATACACACTCGATTGTCATAAATGGCCAGCCCTCTTATGTATACATATATCATGTTGGGGGACAGAAGAAGAGAGCAAGACAGAGAGAGAGGAAGAGAGAGAGAAGGGAGAGAGAGAATTTGTGGACGTATGTGGGTGTGCTGTGTGTGTGTATATATATGTGTGTGTGTTGGGTGGGTGTGTGTGTGCGTGTGTGTATGTGGGTGGGTGTGTGTGGCTGTGTGTGTCAGGTGTGAGTGTGTGTGCGTGGATGCATGTGAATGTGGGCATATATAACCAATGCTGTGAGAACTGGATTGGTCCTCGTAGTGTGGGTTAACACTGACACAATCACACAAACCCTCTTTTTGAGGACCGGTTTGTTATGAGGATTGGTCCCCTTCATGTGTTTAGGTAGTTTCAAATGAGTGTATCAAAAAACTAAAATGACAGTTACATTTTTCCTTGGTACGCTTTATAACCTACCCTACTATCAAAGCCAGTTTGGAGTTAGAATAGTAAAAACACACTTCATTAAGGTCAATGGCCGGTCCTCATATTTATAGGTATGTTATCTTGTGTTTGTGAGTGTGTTTTGGGGGTATTTCCCAAACAGCAAAGGCAGATTGAAATTAACAAGGTGAATTAGGGCAAAGGAGTACATACCTTGACTTATTCATTGCAGCTAGAGTATCCTCGTCCCATAAAGCGATTGGGCACACGTGGAGCCTTGGTAGAGAACCTATGTGCTCACTTAGGGGTAAAAGGAAAAAGGATCCATTCGTCCTGGATGTACGTTCCTTTAAAAGCATTACAAAGCATATCTTTGTGACACTTATATGTGCTCCTCATATCTCTGTAATTAATCTCTGTGCCTCATCTTTGTTTCTGTGCTTTGTCTGTGTCTCTGTACTCCTTCATTTCAAGTGCATCCTGCTTTCTGTGTCGTATCATTAGTGCTCTGTTGTTATCTTTTAATTCCTCCCTGCTCCCTCTATATTTTCCTATTGTATCTTTGTGTCAGTGGCATAATGCAAAATGCCCCCCATTAGAATGTGCTAGGGGACCACTAGGACTCCCATAGCTCACATATTCCTAGGCCTTGGGCTGAATGGAGGGGTCCCTTGAAACGTGAGGGCCCACTGTGCTGTATGGGCTTCAGAGGCCTGCGTTACACCCCTGATTTGTGATGTTCTTTCAATGGTTTTGTGGTGTGCACGGTCTGTGCCTATACATTTATGTGTTTCATCTGTACCTCTATGCCTCTTTTGGGTATCTGTTCTCCTTATATTCCTCAGCGTCGTTCCTGTGGCTCTGTGTCCATTCTACATATTTCTACCCAAAGCATCTCTCCTATGCCTTCTTACTCTTTTTGTGTGGCCCTATGCCACCAGAGATCTATCTTTCTTCGCTGTGTCTCTGTTCTCCTCTGTTTCTCTCCTCTGTTTCTTTTATTTGTCTGTGTTGTAACTCTTGGTCCCCCCTGCATCTGTGTGTGTTGTCTTTGTGCCTCTTGAATGAATGAATGTTGATTCCTAAAGCGCTACTGCTACCCATAGAGAGTGATGGGGCATCTTGTTGCTCTTCTTTGTCCCTTTTGTGTGTGATTGTTGCTTCTTTGTCTGATTGTTTTACTTCACCCTACTTCTGTGTCTCTCTTTCTCTATGTGTTCTTTGTGTTACTGTGCACCTTCTATGTACACACTTTTTGCTTTCGTGATTCTTTCTCCATGTACACTATATGTGACTCTGTGCATTGTCTTTGTGTTTATGCCCCTTGTGGGTTTCTCTTTGGTTCTTTCTGTTGTTCCTTTTATGTCGCTCTTCCATCCTACTCTGCTCCTCAATAGCTCTGTTTCTCTTTCATTCTTTGGTGCCCCTTCCATGTTTACAAACATAAATGATGGACAGAATGTGGATCCAATCAAACATTCACCCCCAGTCACAGATCTGGGTTTAATCCATCGATGGACTGGGAGTGAGTGTTTGAAAGGTTTCAACACTCCGTCCATCATTTTATTTTGTGATAATGCCTTGTGCACCCTAAGTGGCTAGGGTATGCCCAGCTGGGATCCCTTTCTTCCTGCACCACTGGATTCAAGCTAGCCTGGCTGATGAAGGGTGATACCCTAAAACTTGTCCAAGGATGCTTGAATCCTGTCCAGGCAATAGGGATAGGGAAATGAGGACTGTGCTGGTCTGGCTGTGCTTTGTGGTGGTTTACATTGGCATGTTGGGTCAGGTTTGAGTCACAGACATGGTCATCGTGTGAAGCTGTACATGCAGCTCCATGTGGTGTCTGAGAAGTCCGAGCTGTTTACACTTCGGGGGGACTGCCGGGGGAGTCGACCACCCATGTGGGGACCTCGCCCTCACGCCACAGCCATCAGTCCGTGGTGCCGCCTTTCACACACTGACTCTGTTCTTTACTGAAAAATGCCAATACTCTCCAATCTAAATATTGCAGTAGTGATGAAAAGTGCAGGTACTCTGCATTTGAAACTATACAAGCCTTTTCAATGCAATCAATCTTGCATATGTGAACGTTCAAGCTCTTGACATTGAAAATGGAATTTATTTACTTTTGATTTTTTTGTATGGAGTGGAGTGATGATGTCTGCATAGTGCTATTGCTATTTGTATGACCTTGCGGCACTGGAGAACCAGAAAATGCTGTTCTCTAGGGCTGCAAGGTCATGCGAATGGCAATAGTGCTATGCAAATATTATCGCTCCGCTGCATACAAAAAAAAAGTTACGTAAAGGCTATTTTCAATGGCAAGAGCTCTAACTTTTACAAATGCAAGACCAATTGCATTGCAAATGCTTGTTTACATTACTGTGGCCAACAACGCCCGGTTCTTTATGATGATCCTGGTAGCTATCTTTCATATGGTGGCCAGTAATGTAAACTTGCTGAAAGCGGTCACTATTACAACACTAATAAACAATGAGTTTCACTGAACATAAGTAGCTCTTATTACAGAGCACCCTGGACTGCCACTCACATAGTCTCCTTGAACAGAGTGTCTCTTTCGGCAGCCTGGGCTGACACTCACACAGTCTCTTTCAGTAGGGTGTCTCTTTGGGCACCCTCGGCTGCCACTCACAGTGTCTTTAAGCAGGTTGTCTCTTTGTACACCCTAGGCTACCACTCACAGTCTCTTTGACAGAGTGTCTCTTTGAGAACTCTGAGCTCTCACTCACATAGTTTCTTTGAACCTCACAAATAAATCTTCACAGACTGGCGTATTGGTCCTTTTATTATTAACACCACCCCGAATATGTAGATAGAACCTTAATGTAATCAGCTAAAACCTTGGGGAGGTTATTGAATGGAGATGGCTTTCTCTGTATGCTCAGTCCCTGGTGCAGTGTGGGGCTCAGTCACAGTAACCACAGTTTATGCCCATATGGTTCACCAGTGCCCATATGGTTTACTGGTTCTACATCTCTCATTTACAAAATTAAACCGTGTCCATGGATAAAGCAGTGAGCAGGAAGAATTTCAGTGAACACAGGACCAGCTTTTCACATTGTATACAATTAAACATTATTCATAACTCATATCAGCTGATCAACAGTGCAGAGTGGGTGCTGTTCCACCTCAGGGGTCCCTCAGCCCCCTAATCCTCAGTCACAGAGTACCAGCACAGGATGGTATTACCGATAAAGGTAAATCAAGAACAGTTCCTGTTAGGATGTGAAGCTTGAGATGAGAGATGTCCCTTCACAATACACAGCAAGTGATGCCAATTGCCATATGACTGTCATGAGAGGACATCTGTCACACCCTATACAAGGAACCGTCAGTCCCTGTGGCTGTCAAATTACAGCAGATCTTGTGGGTATGTTTCTCCACATGCAAACATATCACTCATACATATTGCGTGATCTTAAAGTGAGAAGTTTCATTCTCAACCTCGTGGACTTTCAGTCCTGATTAAGTTTTGACATACGTGAGATGACATGAATCTCTTGGAACACTTTGTTCATCAGTTGATAGATCAAATAAGCTATTGTTGCACCAGGAATGCCCATTAAAATAATTTTGTGATCATGGCCTCTACCTTAAGTAATTGAACTGCCTCTATGGTATATTTACATTTTTGTGGCAGTAAATGGTACCAAATATCAAGATCAGAGAGCCGTGGCTTGGAAGAGCACTCCAAGGTAACCTTGCCTGGACATTGCACACCTGGCCTTGTGCCAGCTGACATAGGCTTGACAGAGGTGGCATTGGATTTTCTATTCATAGATGCAGAATGAGGCATCCTCCCCAAACCGGGAGCATGCAAAGACCACAGCACGCAAGGAGCTCTTGATTAGACGTCTTTACTGCTCCATATACAATCACACACTAAGGGCCAGATGTATCAAGGTTCTGTGCATTCGCAAACAGTGCGAATGCCCGTTTGCGAATGCAAAAAGCCAGTTCAGAATGTATGAAAGATATTCTGAACGCAATTTTAAGGAATCGCAAAAATAGCGATTCCTTAAAATTGCGACCCTGTTTAGAGAGTCGCAAATTGCGACTCTCTAAATAAGAAATCGCAAATAAGGATTCCTTGTTTGCGATTTTTTAGCACATGTATTAAGCCATTCCTAAATGCAATTTGGGCATTTAGGAATCGCTAATTACTACCAGGTTGAACCTGGTGGTAACCATATGCAAAATTTAAAAATGCATTTGAAATGCATTTTTAAAATGCACATGTAAAGCACACAGGCATGTGTGCACCTTACATGTCCCCCAAAAACTTTTTGGGGTGCAGCAGAGGGGGCCTTAGGCACCCAGCACCCTGGGGTTTTGCATTTCCAAAATTGTGATTTCTGGTTAAGAAATCACAATTTTGGAACTGCAAAAAAATCGCAGAAATGGGCCCCCTGGCCCATAGGTGCGAATGGGGACAGATTCTCTATTTGCGATTCAGTAATAGCATTTGCGATTTTTACGAAATCGCTATTACCGAATCTCAAAAATCATACATACCTTTTTGCATTTCTGAAATAGCGATTTCTTAAAAATCGCTATTTGAGAATCGAAAATCGGTTATATGATACATCTGGCCCTAAATCACTCATTATGTCATATCCATTAATAAACACACCTTAACACCTCCCAGGAGGATGAACAATCTCTCCTCTAAGTCTGCCCAGACCCACAAAGGCACTAGCACACATAGGGGGTTATTACAACTTTGGAGGAGGTGTTAATCCGTCCCAAAAGTGACGGTAAAGTGACGGATATACCACCAGCTGCATTACGAGTCCATTATATCCTATGGAACTCGTAATACGGCTTGTGGTATATCCGTCACTTTACCGTCACTTTTGGGACGGATTAACACCTCCTCCAATGTTGTAATAACCCCCATAGTCTCACAACACTGCACAGGATATGTCTTTTTTTGTGTTCACTGTGTTGAAAAATGGCTTCACCAGTAAAGGTCGACCCAGATTAAGTACTCAGGGTCTTTGGCTATATTCTGTGTGTTTGGCTGGCACATGAGTATGATAATAGATGGGTGGTGGTGTAAGGCATTAGAGCATGTGGAATGTATGGGTATCTGTCAGCAGAATCTATTTAGAATTGCCTCTGAAAGAATGCTGCAAAAATAGGAGGTTCAAAGGAGCTTGCCAGAGTAGCACAATGAAGTGCTAGCATTCTTGAGGTTTTGTTAAGAGGCCCTGCAGTGTAGCCATATGCAGACAGGGTTCCCAGTGGAAATGCAGAAGTAACAAGAATACCTGCCATTTGTCCCTTACTAGAGCACTCCTATTAGTTTGCAGGTATGGTCGGGGAGGTGGGGCAGCCTTCTCTTTGTAGGACAAGAAAAACGTTTAGGATCTGGGATTGTGTTTTGTTCTCCCAGATGTACTTCTCCCAAAAGGCTACAAATCTGTGATGTGTGAGGGGTTCACTCACTATTGGGCTTGTGTTTATGGGTCCTCTCATTTGAGATTCCCATCTTCAACCCTCTGCTGCTGAATTGTCATTTGAAGAGAAAGACTGTGTCTGCTCTTGAGAGGAGGGATAACCAAGGACCTGCCGTGAACCAGCTCTAGAATGGGGGATCAACAATGCATGTCTAGGAAAGCAGCATAAGGGAAAGCCTGAACCAGACACACATGGTTCCAAGACTTCTTATTGACTAGTGTAGGTGACACATCACAAAGTGTCAGGGAAATGTCTGAGATCCATCACTGGTGTCACTGATAGCCTGTCTCCAGATGTGAGGGGACATCACTTGAAGAAGTTCACAGCTCCTTGATGGAGTAAAGCTGTAGATCTGCTTAGGAATGGGTTCTGCTTGGCCCCCTGAAAGATGGGTGAAGCAGACACCCCTATAGAAAAAGGATCTTAACAAGGAGAAGCCCATCACCAGCAGCAGGGTTTAAGTGCATCCAGTGGAAATAGACTAAGCTTTACACAGGCTGTCCATCCCCACACCTACATTGTCAGCCTTTCCTGGGGCTGAGAAAGTTCTCTGCTGCCAAAGTGAGTGCCCTTAGTTACTCTCACAATCTTTAAGTGCTCTCAAATTCTCCCTGACTTAGGAGATTTCACACTGGTGTCTAGTGTAGAATCGAATGTGGGATGATGCCATACTAGACCATGAAGGCTAGGCAGGTCAGCCTACATCCCTACAAATGAGTCCAACAAAGTCCATGTGTCAACTATATGCCAACTCTGGCATGTTGCACCAAAAATATTCAACAACTGCTGTCTGTGGTGGACCCTGCAACCTGAGCAGGCACTGAAATGGACCTTTGACCAACAGTGTTGTGTGACAAGAACCATGGAGCGTACTCTCCTGAGATCATCTGTAATCCACCTGGAGACTTCTGTGAACTTGACTGTGGGCTTGTAGGTGGACGCTTCACCTTCATTTGAGTGGTGGGCTTTAGATTGGCTGTGAACTAAACTAGACTCTTCTTCTCCAGCCTGATTGCAGCATATGCAACCTTGTAGCCTGCATCTAAGAAGAGACGGGACCTGGCCGTACTGAATACCAATAGCAGGGAACTTGAGACAGAAATCCTGTTGCAATTCACAGGTACATTTCAGGCACTGACATTGTTCGAGAGCCCAGTCATACTCTAGAGACCTAATTTTCATTCAACAGCCATTGCCTAACAGTTTGCAAGCATGAGAGACTAACTCATGGGGTACAGAAAAGTTTTGTGCTAGCATTCTCTACTGTGAGCTTGCATCAGTGAATGTCTCTCTCCACGTTGAAGGACATTTGCTATTAAAATCTGTTGTGTTGATTTTTGACTTCTGCGTCTATACCCTTTAAGTAAGACTTTGAATGCTCTCTTTACTCCCCTGAGACTTAAGAGCTGAATGGATATACTTGGTGCTCAGCTATTAGTGGCCACAGCAGGACAGGTCCTGGGACATAAGTGGCAACCAGGACATAAGTGGTAACAGAACTCAACCCTAATTTGGAAGGCAGGTAAGCCTTTTATGCCTGAGCCCTCTGATTCAGTTCTGACAGCTATACAAAAAATGTAATACACAAGATGAGTCTGTGTGTTAACCGTCATTTCTAATATCCCTGTGATCTGCAGATCAAAAATCTGAGTTTTGGCAGGGCCAACTCAGCTTTCCATCCTTAGGTGCATCAATTACATCAATATATAGCGGTAGTACATCTTTTCAGTAGTGAGTATGAGTAAAGGTAATATGATTATGCAGTGCTAGTGCCTGTTTCTTTCATCACCTTTATTATCTATAATTACAGGTGGCTGGAGAAGGAGTTAGTTTCTGCTCCTCCCTGGCCTCCACATAACACCCACATTCCCCAGTGCTTGGTAGCGCCCACAGAGATCCTCTGGTGTTGGGGAAGAGGGAAAACTGTGGAGAGGCATTTAGATCCTTGGATGATGGAGGATTGAACAAGATTTGTTTAGTGGCAAAGAAACCAGACACTTGCTTATTATCACAAAGATTGCAGCACCACAGTGCGAGGCTGCAGAGACCTCGGAAGGGGGCTGGGCGACAACGTAAGCCTGACAGAGCTCCTAGATACTGTTGTTACTGGGATGGCTGACCAAGTCACGGACAGAGACGGTGTGCTCAGGGAGTGCAGTGGCAGAAGCTACCAGACCACATTCAAACTGTTGGAAGCAGTGAGATGGGTCAGGCAGCACTCAGGGATACTTCTCAAGAGTAAGTGGTGGCGGTCAATGATGTAACAAAACTTGACCCTCCACCAACTCCCAGGGGCCCATTAGAATATCCAGAACCTGCTTAGAGCACCACATACAACATGCCCTCTTCTAAAACCCAGTGGAGAAGCTTGGGCTTAAAGCAGAAAAGAAAGTGATTCTAGCAAAGAAGCAGAAATTAACAGTTGCCATAGTCAGCCCACCAGTTCCCATAAGCCAGACTTGACGTGTTACACACCAGATGTCCTGACACGTTAATGGCCCCAGGACAGAAAGGAAGACATTACCTTGATAGTAATGCTAGGCAAAACCACTGTACAGAAAACCAAAACCTCGAATAGGATAAGATATTCATAGAATTAATTTAAATTAATTGAATTTATTTCTTAAAGTTACATTTATTTTTAAATTGAAAATAAGAAGCCCTTATTTTAAGACAAGAAACCTCAAACTCTTATTAACAAGACCCATTCGTCCCTGGTTCCTCACTTTTTTGACACTCATGTGGTGCACACAGCACAGCCATAACTACGAGGCCACTTAAATCGACCCTGCATGGCTTTTCATGGCCTTGAAGATATTGAGTGAGGCAACACAGCACAAGTTGCTGCATTGCCTCACACTACAATATGGAGGTGTACCGTGGGCGATACGGTTGGTGTTTCCATGTAAGACCCACGGCATTTGAGAAAGTCCCAGATTTACAAGATTTTGTATATCTGGGAATGCTTTAGAAGCCTGTGCCTCCCAGGGAAGCTGTAAGGGAGGTGCAAAAAGGAGAAATATCTTTATTTATCCTCGTTTTTCCTCTTTCTATGTGTGCTGCTTCAGCACACATAGTATGTAGAAATTGTTTTCATTGATTGTTTTTGTGCAGAGAAGTGTCCCCTCCTGCAAAAAAAACAATCATCCCTACAAGGGAGACACCCTTACACCATGGTGCCTGTGTTGGCGCATTGCAGCCCACTGTGCACCAGCACAGAGGAAAAGGACAGGAATGCACTACATCTCTTAGATTTGGCACATTCCTGCCCTTTTCTTTTGATGGAGGGCAGCACAGCAGGAATACTTGCAGCACTGCCCTTCCCCAAAACTTTGTAAATGAGATCCAATATGTTTTATCTGATTCTACCAATAGAATAGTTAAATGTATTCATTTGATATAATTGATTGCTTTACATCTATGTGGATAACACTTGCATTTCTGAAGTCTGGAGATTTGACAGATAATTTGTACACAAAGAGAAGCAAAGCCTTAGGTCAAACAACTTGCATCTGCTGTCTCTTTGACATAATTTCCAGAGAGGGTGGTAGTGAATCAACGCTATTGGGTTTCTCCATTTAATTATAGCGCAATAGTCTTCAAACTTTTTAATGCCACGCCCTGTGGAATAAAAAATCATTAGCGCCCCCCTTCTGAATTTTTCACAATTATTCTATTAAATTGGCAATGCTTGAATATGTCCAGATGTATTTAAACATGGCAGTTAATTTCTATTATTTTTTTCAAAAACGTTATCGAATACACGATGCAGGTTGAAACAAAGCCCTGTTATCAGACCACAAGTTTGAAAACCACTGTCATAGAGTAAAGGCTTTCTGCAGTTCTGCCAATGTATACAAAGAATTTTCACCACACTTGTCCTATCCATTCATCGGGACCTACAATCCCAGTAGGGAGCAGAGGGAACTTAAAAGCATTTGAAGAGGATGTTCAGCACCTCCACGCCTGTGAGGTTGTGACTTGCCTGCTTCACACTCACTGTCTCAAAGGATGTATCATCCTGAGCTGCAGAATAAAACCATAATCACTCACACTTCTTCTGAATCCCAGATGAGAGATGCAAGGATAAAAATATGAGCCTTGTTGGGATGTGAGCTGGAGGTATGTGCAGAAGTTTATTGCTCCAATGTTCTTTTCTATTTATAATATTTTATCTGTCATTGATGCCTGTTCAATGCATCCATCAACCTTCTCTTAACATTCTCCATCAGTGGACCAAAGGTAGCAGCTGATGACCTCTTGAAATTGCTCCCGGATTAGAAGCAATTTTCGTTCACTTAAATGTATTTATCTGTGTGTATCCTTTTCTGGCTCAGTTGTCCTGCTGCTAAGGTATTGCTCTCGTCTCCGGCACTTGCTGATTCTGCTGTAGTGTGGTCAGGGAAGGTTTATTCAACGTATGCTACTTTTAGCATCCTGCTGGACATATGCTACCCAAGGATTTCAGTCCTAAAATCACTCATCTCATTGTACTTCATTCCACATATTGCGAAAGGCTACATTGCCTATTATTTTGATATTAGTAGGGTTTGGTGATGGAACATCAAGAAGTAGTTGTGCATTTTTGTCACTCTCAGTCCTCTCTTGTCTTCCATGCCTCCAGCACACTCCATACTGGCTTTGTGAAGAAGCACATAATTCATCAAACAGCTTTCTTCCCACACGCCGACACCCACCAATGTTCAAGCTAGGCTACTCCTGAAGAGGCAGAGCACCCTAGGGGAATCATTCCGCTCCCAACTGCTGTCAACATGCATACATTGGGCTTTCCCAGAAGAAGCAGAGTGCCCAGCAAGTACCTTTTAGACCACCAATCCACCCCATGCTAGCACAGGGCCACCAATGCAGAAGTACAGCATCTAGAGGGCAGCTTTAAGCACTGCTTCCCACTCCCATGCTCAAGCTGAGCTGCTCCAAACATGGTTCAGACCCTCTGCTCCTACCCACTCTGCCACTTCATGTCAATACTGGACCCTATCTTCATGTCCGTAATATTACAGCAAAACCCAAATAAAGCGTAACTGGCTGACAAAAACAGAACCATCTTGAGTGTCAGGTAAGGAGGCAGTTACCTGGATCCCCTCTACCCTTTGCCAATACCGCCTCCACCCGCACCAGAAGAGGAAAAGCTATGTGTCCAAGACCTGCTGTCCCAAAGAATCTTTCTGTCCGTGCACTAAATGGGCAGAGCAGTTCATGACTCACAGATTTAGTGGGTGGATTTATTTTCATTTGCACAGCTATGCCTGGATCATCTGGGTCCTTTGTGTTCCAGCACCTGTCTCTTCTTGGCCCTCAGAGGTATTTGAGGACAACTCTGTCCCTTGGCACTGTGGAGTTTCCCAACCTGTGTCATTGAATTTTAGCCTTGGGGTCATGCCTTGTGTGTGTGGGTGTCTGTGTGTGAGTGTGTAACACACAATGTAGGGACCACACCCACACTGGCTTTCTAAATAAGACCTGACAAATCAGAACAATGATCATCGCACTGCACCATATATTCTTTGGCCCACTGTAAATCCTACCCCAATTTTAGGGTGTACTTGGAGTAAAAATAGCAAATACACACTCCATTGTCATAAATGGCCAGATGGTCTGATGTATAGATATGTCATGTTGAGGGAAAGAAAGAGAAAGACAGAGAGAAGGGAGGGAGAGCATGTGTGGGTGCATGTGTGTGTGTGCATGCAATTGTGGGCATGTATAATCAATGTGGTGAGGACTAGATCGATCCTCATAGCATGGTCTAAGCCTGACAGAACCAGACAAACCCTCTTTGTGAGGACCAGTAAGCTAGGAGGACAGGTCCCCATCATGTGTTTAGGTACTTTCGAACGAGTGTATCAAAAAAAAGAAAATTACTGCTCAATTTGCCTCGTATCCACTTTATAACCTTCCCTACTATGAAAGCGTGCTTGGAGTTAGAATAGTAAATACATACTTCATTATGGTCAGTGGCAGGTCCTCATAGTGCTAGGTATGTTATGTTGTGTTGTGTGTGTATGCGTGAGTGGGTGTGTTTCTGTTTTTTTTGGGGGAGGGGGTCTTTCGCAAACAGCAAAGGCAGATTGAAATTAACAAGGTGAATTAGGGCAAAGGTGTACATACCCTGACTCCCTCTTTGCAGCTAGTGCGTCCACGTCCCATTAGGGGACAGGGCACATGTGGTGCCTCGGTAGAGAACCTATGTGCTCACTCAGGGATAGAAAGAAAAGATCCATAGATGTATGTTCCTTTAAAAGCATTACAAAGAATATCTTTGTGACGACTGCATGTGCTCCTCATATCTCCGTAATTAATCTCTGTGCCTCACCTTTGTTTCTGTGCTTTGTCTGTGTCTCTGTACTCCTTCATTTCAAGTGCATCCTAGTAGTATCACTAGTGCTCTGTTGTTGACTTTTCATGCCTCTCTGCTCCCTCCATGTTTTCTTTTTGTATGTTTGTGTCGCTGCCGTAATACAATGTGCTACCCCCCTGCCAGTGGAATGTGCTAAGGGACCCCTAAGACTACCATAGCTCACATATTCCTAGGCCTTGGGCTGAATGGAGGGGGTCCCTTGAAATGTGAGGGCCCCCAGTGCTGCATGGGTTTTAGAGGCCTGTGTTACATCCCTGATTTGTGACATTGTTCTTTTGATTGTTTTGTGGTGTGCACCTTTTGTGCCTATACTTCTGTGTGCTTCATCTGCATTTCTATGCCTCTTTCGGCTATCTGTTCTGCTTATGTGCCTCAGTGTCTTTTCTGTGGCCCTGAGTCCATTCTACATATGTCTATCCTATGCCTCTCTTCGATGCCTTTTTGCTCCTTTTGTGTGGCCATATTGCTGTGTCTCTGTGCTCCCTGTGTCTCTCTACTGTTTCTGTTACTTGTTTCTGTTGTAACTCTGGGTCCCCCCTGCATCTGTGTGTGTTGTCTCTGTACCTCTTGAATTAATGCATGTAGATTTCTAAATTGCAACTGCTACCCATAGAACGTGATGGGCCATCATGTTACTCTTCTTTTTACTTTTATGTGTGGTTTTGTTGCTTCTTTTAATTTAGCCTACTTGACTCTGTTTTCTCTGTTTTACAGTGCATCTTCTATATACACATGTTTTGTTTCTGTGATTCTATGTCCATCCACACTATATCTGACTTTGTGCAATGTCTTTGTGCCCCTTGTGGGTTTCTCTTTGGTTCTTTTTGTTGTTTCTTTTATGTCACTCTTCCATCCTACTTTACTTCTCAGTAGCTCTGTTTCTCTATATTTCTTTGCTTTGCTGTCCCTTCTATTTTCATACACATGTTTCTGTGTATCGCGTGTACCTGTTTCTCTTCTGTGTCTCTGTACTTTATAGGTGTGTCTTTATGACCATCAGACTTTTGTTTGTCTTTCTGTGCTCCCACTCTTAGTTTGTCAGTTTGTCCCCATTTTGTATCTTGCTTTTGCCTCTGTTGTGTGCCTCTTTTGTGTCTCTGTTACCTTGAACCAGACACAAACCTTAAAGGTGACACTTTTCATCAATGGCAATCAACGAACATTGGGGAAAAATGTGTCATTGACAGAGGCTGTACCTCTGAGGTCCAACGCCAGTGGTATCTTCCCACAAACCATGAATTTAGGAGGCAGAAAGCTCAAGAAGAGTATGAATCAGTAGGGTTTAATATGGTTATTTGGTGTATTTTTGTTGATAGGATGGTGTAATTATTTTTTTATGGACTATTATAACTACTTAGGACTAACACCAAGAACAGCTACCTACCCGACCTAAACTATCTGATCTACCTACCATACCAACCAAACATTCCTCCCTAATATGTCTGTCTATGACATCCACCAGACTTAGGGTGTGATTTAGAGTTTGGTAGACAAGTTACTCCATCGCAAATATGACAGAATACCCTCTCCTCCAAACTGATGGTTTGCTCACTCTATTTAGAGGGGACTGTCATCTTTCTGTTGATGGAGAGCCTCCATTGGCTCCGACACATGGAAGCTTCCTTCGATGGCTCATGGAGCAGAGGCTGTAAGAGGAAAGGCATTACACCGATTGCTGTATTTAGGGAGGATAGTATTTTTTGTCTACCTGTCACCGTCTGGTAGAACCTGTATCAGCAGCATGGTATTTTGGCAAAACAATCTATTAGTGCACTATTGAAATCATCAGTGCAAACCTCCTTCACTAAGAGAAGAGAAATATGAGGGACTTCAGTATTCAAAGCATCCTTAATTAGTACATCACGTACACATCATGTCTACTGGAAAATAAATGTTCCCTCATTCATAGAGAATAGTCATACACAAGAGGAGAGTGAGCTTTGCTTCTATTGAGTCTTCAAAGAATGAGCATCAGCAGGGCAGGCTCTTGTCACATGCGCAGAACATGCAAGGACTGTTCAGAAGCAGCAACAAAAGAAGCAGCACACGCAGAAGCGTCAGCCTCCCTTGTACACAACAGAGAAAGGGAGGTGCATGAAGGACAACATCAGAGCATGCCGGTCATATGCACAAAAGACGTGCAACATGCACAGGAACACTGCAGGATTCCCTAACAGGCACATGGCTGACAAAGAAAGTACAGGCTCCCCTCATACACTGAATAAGTGCAATGGGGGCAGCCAGGACAAGCACACTTCCCACAAACTGAAGAGCCACAGCAAGGAAGACAGTAATGCAAGAGTCCTTCAAATACAGAACAAGCGTACCACAAGCATCTGCAGCTTGTGCTTCTCTTATACCAAGAGCACATGCTACTTAAAGGTGGGTCTATAATTCTTCATGTGCACAAAAGGTACATTGGGGCAACCTTCTCTTACATACTCATTCATTTCACTGCCAGCACATCATTTACCTTACACATAGAACAACTGTGCCGCAGGCATCCGCAGCATAGGCTTCTCTTGCACATGGAAAATCAAAGACAGTACATGCTTCCCTTAGTTATAGGGTGGGTCCATACTTCTTCACATGCACAGTAGGTACCTCAGGGCAGCCTTCTCTTACATACACATTTACACAGGAACGTAGCTTGGTCAGTAACATTGGGGTGGGGGGTGGTGAGCTTCATATTTTCTGACAATCATGCTGACATGGTAAGTTAACTTACATTATATGACAAGAAACCCGCATGAGTTGGGCTAAAGGGACAGTAGAAAGGGATAGGAATGCAGATTGGTAGGGGTACTAAGTGAGGGAATACAATATTTGTAAAATGACCAATATTGGTGAGTACTGAGTGAGTGTGTGTGTATGTGTTTGTGTGTGTGTGCTTTTTTTGTCCATATGGATGTAGAAAGTCCTGGTGATTTCTAAGAGAAACCTCATCCATACCGACTGAAAGCTCCTGTACCCAATTACCAGAAGGTATATTTATTAGGAGGGTGCAACACCCCAAACATCCCCCTGAGACTACACCCGTACATTTATATCACTGCCAGCAGCAAAGAAACCTTACCTCAGACATACAACATGTATACCACAGGCAGTAGTTGTGCAAGTTTCTCTCACTCATAGGAAACAAACATCACAGGTGTCTGTAGAGCATAACTCTTAACTCACAAAATGAGTAGCAGTGCACAACTCCCTCAATGTTCAAGAGTTAAAGCTCAGACACCAGCAATGGAAGCTCCATTCAGGTCCTGCTCAGACATCACCAGCGTACATGTCCCTCACAATGGGCTTGATTCACCAAGGAATTGATGTGACTAAGTACACCTATATTACAGAAGTAAGGCATGATTACGCTAGGCTAACTCACGAGAAAGCCTGGAGTACAATAAAAGCAAGTCACAGTCACTCAGAAACTAATCTTTTAGAATCAGGCCAATAGTGTTTACAGACATTAAGGATCTAATTCATGAAAAAGTGATATAGATCCATAGACAAAGTATGTCTACTTACAAGTGCAGATTTACTTCTTTTTGCAACTCACCACCAATCCCAGTAGGACACCTGGAGAGCTGTGCCAGCCGCACGTTTCAAGCGTATCACAGGGAATGTCATGTGATATGTTCCATTCAGTCCTATTACCCCTGTGTGGAATTCAATATGGTGATCTGTTCCCATTTCCCATCTCGTTGGGGCCTTAGCCCTTAGCTGGAGTAAATCTTCAGAGGGGGAAAGGGTTGGATTGCAGTTTAGCAAAGCCCACTCATGTGTATGCTTGTGGGCATTTCTAAACTTCAAAGAAAAAACAGATCTTTGAATGGTCACTTCTGCGTCTTTTCATGGGATCTACGATCGGGGAGAAATACGCAGAAGCAAATCCAAGTACTCCCACCAGGAACCCCTTTGTGGATTCCTGCAAGGCATGAATAAAGGCATTTTCTGGCACAAGCATGTGTTTACCTCCAAAAATACCTTTGTGAATAGGGCACTGCTGGTCCTGTGCTGTACTACATTCTCCTCAACCATGTAATGTGCGCTTCACTCTCATTTGATGCCCAGGTCCAAGCACATTGTTTTCCACAATTCTAGGGGCATATTTACAGGCCCCTTGCACCTCCTTGCACCATATGAGTGCCATTTTTTTACAGTAATGTGGCGTTAAGAAGGCATTTGCGTTGCACCATATTTACAAAGAGGCCCAACGCAAGCATTGCGCCACTTTGTAACCCCTTGCGCCACATTATGCCTGCGCCAGGCATAACGTATGGAAGGGGGCATTTCTCCATTAGGAGGCTCGGAAAAATGGTGCAGTGAAATCTACAAGATTTTTCTGCACGATTTTTAGCGTCATTTTTAATTCCTGCCTTAGGCAGGCGTTAAAGTGATGCTCCCATTGCTAATCCTCCAAAGTGCCACAATAGCATCAAAACTTTTGACACCATTGACCTTACGTGCGCCATGGTGCAGCGTATTATGAATACGGTGCACGTGTGGTTTGGTTAGGGGGGAAATCTCACATCTTCATCAAATTTCACTTTACGTACGTGTCAGCTGCTGCAACATTGTTTCAGGTGTTTGCATTTCAGTACCACCAAGAGGGATGAGGAAACTTGCCAGTTTTACTGTAACCCTCGCAAAGTTCTATGCAAAATGTTGCAGCTTTGTGACAGTTGCGAAGTGGTCACTGTTTTGTGAACACAATAACTTTGTAGCAGCATATTTTCCAAAACATAAACTTAGAGAGACAAACTTGCATAGTTTTACCAGTGCACACAGAAAAACTGTGCAAGAAGTAAATGTGCTGAAAATTAACCTAAATACATTTTTCGTCTTAGCTGGTGCTCTTAAAACTCACCAAGTGTAAAGTTCAAGCTTTACACTTTAAATAGGGCGAACATTGGCAATTTTGTGAAACATTGGTGGGGAAAACAAAGCTTGGCAGAGACCTGAGCTGTTTTCATCTATATTGTTTTGCAATAAAATGTCTCTAAGTTGCCCCCAGAATAATAGCATGGTTTGATAGTGTTCCAGTTGAGTACAGGGTCGCCCCAGGCAATCAAGGCGGGGGCATGAAGGTGCCCTCCACCTCAAAGGGGCAGAGGAGGCCCATAAGATGCCAACCTACTCCTCTGAGCCTTTTAACTATTCTACAGTTACAAAATAATACATCTATTTGCATCGCCTACAACCTGCTTCATCCAGTGATGCTCCAAACCAGGCTCCACACGAGATTACACAGAAACAGAATGTACTTATTTTCCCCACTAAGGTTAAACGGCTGAGGCTCACCCTGATTAACAAGACACTGCGAGGCCCATTAGCAGTAATGACTGAATACATAAACATTGGCCGCCACGGCCCTGAGAATTACCATTGCTTCAATGGAGTCTCGGTGCCCATCGCCTCCAAGATGCAGACTGTGCAACTAGCACACCACAAACGTGCTCCACCTAATGTGCTCCTGAGGCAGTGCTTAATGTGAGCAGATGCTTGGAGGTTGGGTCCATCATCAGACTTTCACCCAGAGAAAGGGAGAGAGAAACATAAAAGGAGAAGATAAGGGTGGAAAGACAATGATAAACAGGGATGAAGAGAGTGAGATAAAGGGGTAGGGATGAAGAGAGTGAGATAAAGGGGTAGGGATGAACAGAGTGAGATAAAGGGGTAGGGATGAAGACTGAGATAAAGGGGTGGGGATGAAGACAGTGATATAAAGGGGTAGGGATGAAGAGAATGAGATAAAGGGGTAGGGATGAAGAGATGAGATACAGGGGCGGGGATGAAGAGAGTGAGATAAAGGGGTAGAGGTGAAGAGAGTGAGATAAAGGGGTAGGGATGAAGACTGAGATAAAGTGGTAGGGGTGAAGACAGTGAGATAAAGGGGTAGGGATGAAGAGATGAGATACAGGGGCGGGGATGAAGAGAGTGAGATAAAGGGGTAGGGGTGAAGAGAGTGACATAAAGGGGTAGGGATGAACAGAGTGAGATAAAGGAGTAGGGATGAAGACACTGAGATAAAGGGATGGGGTGAAGACAGTGAGATAAAGGGGTAGGGAGGGATGAAGAGAGTGAGATATAGGGGTAGGGATGAAGACTGAGATAAAGGGGTAGGGGTGAAGAGAGTGAGATAAAGGGGTAGAGATGAAGACTGAGATAAAGGGGTAGGGGTGAAGGCAGTGAGATAAAGGGGTAGGGATGAAGAGAGTGAGATACATGGGTGGGGAATGAAGATAGTGAGATAAACGGGTAGGGATGAAGCGAGTGAGATAAAGGGGTAAGGATGAAGATTAAGATAAAGGAGTAGGGGTGAAGACAGTGAGATAAAGGGGTAGGGATGAAGAGAGTGAGATACAGGGGCAGGGATGAAGATAGTGAGATAAAGGGATAGGGATGAAGAGAGTGAGATAAAGGGGTAGGGACGCAAGAGTGAAATAAAGAGGTAGGGGTGCAGAGAGTGAGATATAGGGTTAGGGATGAAAGAGTGAGATAAAGGGGTAGGGATGAAGACACCGAGATAAAGGGGTAGGGATGAAGCGGTGAAATGAAGAGGTGGGGATGAAGAGCGTAAGACACAAGGGTGGGGATGAAGAGACTGAGATAAAGGGTTAGGGATGAAAGAGTGAGATAAAGGAGTAGGGATGAAGAGAGTGAGATACAGGGTTAGGGATGAAAGAGTGAGATAAAGGGGTAGGGATGAAGACACCGAGATAAAGAGGTAGGGATGAAGACAGTGAAATAAAGAGGTGGGGATGAAGAGAGTAAGATACAGGGGTGGGGATGAAGAGAGTGAGATAAAGAGGTAGGGATGAAAGGACTGAGATAAAGGGGTAGGGACGCAAGAGTGAGATAAAGGGGTAGGGATGAAGAGAGTGAGATACAGGGGTAGGGATGAAAGAGTGAGATAAAGGGGTAGAGATGAAGACACCGCGATAAAGGGGTAGGGATGAAGACAGTGAAATAAAGAGGTGGGGATGAAGAGAGTAAGATACAAGGGTGGGGATGAAGAGAGTGAGATACAGGGTTAGGGGTGAAGGAGTGAGATAAAGGAGTAGGGATGAAGAGAGTAAGATACAGGGTTAGGGATGAAAAAGTGAGATAAAGGAGTAGGGAGTGTCTGGCAGTAGATGGTAATGGATGAAAGAGGTATGAGGTAAAACCAAGAGTTCACAACCCTGTTACTTGGCACCCTCACTACTCAAAACAGCGGCTCTGGGCTTCTGGGCAAAGCTCTTGCCGTCACTTGGCGGTTTACAGATTGAGCACTTCCCATAACATCCCATAATTGCACATAAGAAGTGCTTATTTGGCACATTGAGCTGTTTCCACTTCTTGGCTTCCTCTCAGCTGAGAAAATGAAAACTGATGCTCTCTGCTGAAATGTTTTCATCTTGCAATTATTATTTGAAGATCATTTCACTTGTTCTCATGATGTCAGCCTAACCACATGCTTGCAGTTTATAAGCATCATTCACATGACCATATTCGAAGCTTGCGGGTAGTAGTGCATAAATGTGTGTTTTCTCTCGCTCACCGAGCTTGCTCCATTCAGCCCTGCTGGGGGACATTCTGACCTGTTTACTCTGTGATTTACAGATTGTTCATTTCCTTTTATTCATAAACCCTTCCACACTCTGATTGGCTGTCATCCAGTTGGTTCTGGACAAGGTTGAGCAATACTAGCAACACACGTAGGGTGCAACCTCTCACCTGTGTGGCCATTTAACCCAATATGATGTTTCAAAGGTGCCTGATGTTGTGGCACATAGAACAAGGATACTGAATAGCAGAAAAGGTGGCTGTTGTCAAATGCGCTGCTGAAGATGTGCTGACCTGACCTGCTCCTGCTACCCTTGCCTATGTGGAAAGCCACAGGAGTGAGATACACAGACATAGTCCATTGAAGACCTCTGTAACCATCAGAGCCACTGCACAATGAACTCCTTGGAGAAGTCAAGACCCTTGATGGTGCCTTTGATACCATCAAGGAGGCCCTGGCCTCCTTGAGGGTGCCAAAGGCTTTCAGACTGGTCTCTGTCCAGATTACCTTTGTGGGCTGCTTCGTGGAAGTCGGCTCAGTGAAGAGAGCAACAATGGTACTATACACCTCCTGTAGTATTCTGTGAGATCCAGGGAGGCCCTGATCTCAGCTGTGATTTGGGGAGTTGCCAGGCTAGGATAGTCTCAGTCTTGGCTTGGAGGGGCTGCACCTTAACCCAAACCACCAGGTGGACCAGATACACCAGTGTTCCCTGCCCTATCTGGCACTTATTTGCCTTGATAGTCAGGCCTGCCTGCTGCAGGGCCTGAAGCACCTCTTGGAGGTGGTAGAGGTTCCCCTCCCAGCTGAAACTGAATACAGCTAAGTCATCTAGGTAGGTGGTGCAAAATGCCTCCTTCCCAGCCAGGACCATGTTCACCAACCTGTGGAAGGTGGCAGGGGCATTCTTTAAACCAAAGAGCATCACCTGAAACTGGAACTGGCCCTCAGGGGTTGAGAATTCTGACCTGTCTTTGACCTTCTCAGTCTGAGCAATCTGCCAGTATTCTGATGTGAGATCAAAAGTACTGAGACATTTGTCAGCGCTCAGCCTGTCGATGAGCTCATCAGCTTGGGAGATGGGATGTGATGACAGTGACTCAATTGAGTCCCCTGTAGTCCACACAGAACCCAAGTTCTCTCATGGTGCCCACTGGCACACCCAGTCACCCCTAATACCAGCATCTTGGAGACCTTCTCCTTAATGCTAGCTCTCACCGTGTCCGACAACCTGTATATTTTGTTTTTCACAGGCATACTATCTCCATTATCTATGTAATGTGTACACAAGTTTGTGAGACCAAGGGAGAGGGAGAACATTGAGGTTAACTGTTCCAGTGTCCCTTCTGTTCCTTCACCTCATATGGGCCTGTCCAACAGTCTTGGAGTGCTTGGGGCTCTACGGGTTCTATGACCCACACCTTCTGTCCAGTTTGAAACTCTAGCAACACAAAAGGATGATGGACGGAGTGCTGACAATGCAAACACTCACCCCCAGTCACGGATCTGGGTTTAATCCATTGTTTTTTTGCTGCCCATGCTATTCCAGTTTGGACCCAGCCATATGCAAATCAGTCTTGACCCTGTTCCCCATGGGAACAGTCCAGCCGGAACTGCCAGACCAGGTCTTCCCTGGACTGGAAACAAGCATCCTGGGACCGGTGTGGGGGTTTCACCCCTCATCAGCAAGGCTAGCTTGAATCCAGTGGCATGGGAAGCATGGGACCCACGTCTGGGCATACCCTTCCCACTTAGGACGACATTAGCAACACAAAAGGATGATGGACGGAGTGCTGACAATGCAAACACTCACCCCCAGTCACAGATCTGGGTTTAATCCATCGTTTTTTTGCTGTCCATTCCATTCCAGTATGGACCCAGCCATATGCAAATCAGTCTTGACCCTGTTTCCCATGGGAACAGTCCAGCCCGAACTGCCAGGCCAGGTCTTCCCTGGACTGGAAACAAGCATCCTGGGACCGGTTTCGGGGTTTCACCCCTCATCAGCCAGGCTAGCTTGAATCCAGTGGCATGGGAAGCACGGGACCCACGTCTGGGCATACCCTTCCCACTTAGGGCGACATTAGCAACACAAAAGGATCCATCCAGTTACGCTATCCCACAGCGTTTGTGTTTTGCTTTGCAGTCTGAAACTCTATCAGAGAGATCTTCTGGTTGTACTAGAGCTTCATGGCCTCTTGACAGACCTCAAGGTTGTCTTTAGCCTTTTTACGGAAGTGCTGCATCTGGTTACGGAAAGCCAGCATGTAAGTGGCTACATCCTGAGGGGATTAACAGGAGCTTGCTCCCACCCCTCTCTCACAGGGCTGAGAGGTCCCCTAACAGTCCCTTCTATGGTACCTCCTTGTAGGTGAACAGCAGGTGTGGCAAGAGGACATCCCATTTCTGCCTCATGGGCTCCATCAGGCCCATTATTTATCATGCCCTTCAAGGTCCTGTTAAATTTCTCCACAAGACTGGTAGTTTGAAGGTGATAAGGTGTGGACAACTTCTAGGTTATCCCACAATCATGCCACATGGACTTCATGTACAGGTATATGAAGTTAGCGCCTCTGTCAGACACCACTTCCTTGGGGAATTCCTTGTGCATGAAAAAATCACCATCAGGGCCCTATCCATTGAAGGTGAATTGACCAACCTCAGAGAGATGGTCTCTAGGTACTGTGTTTTGTGGTTCACCAAGACCAGGATAAGCCTGTTTCCTAAGGCTGTTTTGGTATCCAAGGGACCAACAATGTTGATACCAACCCTCTCAAAGGATGTGCCAATGACAGGCAAGTGGATCAGTGGCGCTTTCAGCTTTTCTCTGCTTTTACATCGGCCTGGCAAGTGGACAGAACCTGCAGAACATGCCCGTGGCTTTCTTCTTCCGGGGCCAGTAAAAGTGGGGGACAAGCCTAGTATAGGTCTTGTCCTACCCAAAATGTCCTGCCAGCGGTATATCATAATCCAGTAGGATTATGATATACTGGTCCACCAGCAGACAGGTTGCTCCAGGTCCGGGAACCTTAGGCTCACTATACAAGAGGTTATTCTCCCAATAGATTAGGTGATCTTCAGAGGTATCTTCTGCTGCCTGGACCTCAGCTTACCACCTCATGACCTTTAGAATGAGACATTCTTTCTGTGCTTTGCAGAATTCTTCCTGGGTTGGCTCACCCTTAACTTGCCATCCAGCAAGCTAAGGGAGATCTCTCAGGGCAGAAATGTCAGGGCAATGGAGATAACCTCCTCAGGCGCCTCATTAACTTGGACCCTAGGAATGTCAGGGACTGGTTTGCCACAGCCCCTGCCCTTCTTAGTAGCTGCCTTGGCCATTCTTCTAGTCTACAGGATTCCTTGTCATTCCTCTTGGGCAGCCATGTACCTTGTGGTCATTCAGACCCATTCAGGCCAGCCTAACATCTCCAGGTGTGACCTGAGCTACACTTCCTTGCAGCCAGTGTGCTCCAAGTCATTACCTAACAAAGAATCTACAGGTATGGCGGGGCTCACAGCTACTTTTACAGAACCTTAGATACTCCCCATACAAAAGGAACAAGAGCCACTGGGTAGTGGCTCTCAAGGTTGTCTGCGACTATGACCTGGTTGAATGTATTATGGATTACCTTCTCTGAGGGCACCAGATGACATCTCCTAGTAGTCATACTGGCTTCTGTGTCTCTCAGAGCCTCCACAGTTCCACCATTGATTGTGACCCCTGCCTATACTTAGAAGTATTGGAAGACATATGGGCTTTTGGCACAATTTCTCTATTCCCTAGGAACACTAAGATAACCTCTGCTCTTTTCCTCATGCTAACGGGTACCACCTCCTCCTCAAGTGCTATGCTGCCTGCCTACCCATATAGAGGCTGTACTTTCTTGGGACATTTGGTGTCTCTCTTTGGGGGCCCATATTTGTAACACTCAGTACACTGGTGGACAAATCTCCTAATCGGTTTGTTATAGAACTCCTGGGACTGGTTACTGTTGTTCTCTTGGAAATTCAATTGACAACTCCTTATACTTAAGTCTTTCTCCCCTCTACATTTCTGGTGATCCTCTAAACACCTTTTTGGATATTGTGGTGCTGACTACTGACCTAGAGGTCCACCTCCTTAGCAAGCTCCTGGGGTCAGTGAGCTTACAATTAATTGGATACTGGTGCAGCTCTGTAAAATAGATATTGAACATCTGCTCTCTCAGGGTCACATTAACCCTTTTGCTGCTAAGCCATTTCCTCTCCTGTGCTAAACCTTTTTTGGATATTAGAGGTAGTTTGCGCATAGGGCCCCATAACCTTTTGTCCATATAAGCTATCTATGACAAATTTACACCCTCTTTTTTCCAATATCCTCGGGATTCTAAAGGTACCCAGGGTTTGTAGATTTCCCTAGAGGGGACTGAGAAGTTAGCTAAAATACAGCTAGGTGTTGGGTTTTATAAGAAGATTAGGAACAACGGTGCTGCAGAGCAGAGTGTCTTTGTTTCTTTCCCGGCAAATGGCATCAATAAAGAGTTTGCACTGGTAAACTCACGATCCTCCCAGCTCTCAGGAACAGGCAGACTTGAATTTGAAAAACAAATTTTTCAGCACAGTTTTGCCATTTTACTTGGACATAGCCAATTTTTCCAGTTTTGTGTGCTCTCAACCTCCTTCCAGTTAGTGGCAGAAATGAGTGTGAAACCAATAATGGATCCCAGAAAGCTATACATTTCTGAACAGTAGACAAAATACTGAATTTGGCAAGGGGTCATTTGTGTAGATCCTTCAAGGTTTTCCCAAATAACATACCAGTTGAAATAAAAAATATTGAAATGGAATTGAAAAACACTGCGATTTGTGTCTACGTTTTCATCTGTAACTTCTAACTATGGCAGATGTTTGAATGCAATATAGTGTTATGTCCACTGGACCCTTCTGATTGTGAAGATATATAGGGCTTGTAGGTTCACCAAGAACCCTAGGTACCCGGAGCCAAAAACTGAGCATCTTGCAATGGTTTTTCATTGTATACCAGGTATACAGTAATTAATTTGGTAAAATATAATGAAAAATAGGTATCAAGGAAATCAATGTATTGGTTACACAATATGGAGTTTAAAAGCAGTGGTTATTTGCACATCTCTAAATTTGTGGTTTCCCATACTAGTGAATTAGAGGGCATTTCTCAAAATTACTTTTTTTTTTTTTTTTACAAACTATCTTGCATTGGAAGGGGCAAATGTAGAGAAAGACAATTTGTAATAACATTTATTATACTATTCTGTGTTCCTGTACGTCTTCTGATAAAAATGGTACCTCACTAGTGTGGATAGGCCTAGTGCCCATGACACAAAATGGCCCTAAACACAACATGCATACATCACATTTTTCCATGCAAAACTGATCCGTTTTTTGCAAAGTGGTTAGCTGTGGGTTTTGGGTCCTACCTCAGCAGGCACCTAGGGAAACCTAGCAAACCTATACATTACTGAAACCTAGACACCTAGGGTAATCCAGGATGGAGTGATTTGTGTGGCTCTCACCAGGTTGCTTTACTCACAATCCCTTGCAAACCTCAAACTTTGATTAAAAAAAACACATTCTCCTCACATTTCTGTGATGGAAAGTGTGGAATCTGCATAGAGCCACAAACTTCCTTCCACCCAGCATTCTCCTAAGTCTTCTGATGAAAGTGGTACTTCGCTTGTGTGGTTAGGCTTAGTGTCCACAGCAGGAAACAGCCCAAAACACAACATGGATACATCAAGGCCCAGATTTAAGAGGGCATTGTGTCATTCTAATGACACATTAGTGTCATTTTTTTATGCTAATGTGGTGTTAGATGGCCAAAAACATTGCAATACATGCACTGCACCACTTTGTAACCCTTTGCGCTACATTATGCCTCCACCAGGCATAATGTATGTAAAGGGGGCGTTCCCCCGTTAGAAGGGGCTGATAAAATGGCACAAAGAATTAAAAAAAAGTCTTTGCGTCATTTTGTTTGGCACTTTTAATGCCTGCTATGAGGAGGTCATAAAAGGTGACTCCCATTGGTTACAAAGGGCCTCTGGGTTCTTTTCAGGATTAGCCTACATTTTTTTTACGCTAAACCTGCAAAGCGCTGAACTAGCGTAAAAAATTCTGATGCTCGTTCCCTATCGTCATGGTGCGCCGTATATTAAATACAGCTCACACATGGTGGAGTTAGGGGGGGTGCTAAGGGGCACAAGAAAAGTGGTTCTGCACTAAGTGCAGTGCCAGTTTTCATAAATATGCCCCCAACATTTTCCACACAAAACAGACCCGTTTTTTGCAAAGTGGGTGTTGTACCTGGCTTTTTGACAGGGTCATCCCCAAACTTTTTGCCTCCTTCCTCCTATTTTTTCCGACCTGTTGTTGTTGGCTTTTGACCTCTGGGCACTTTACCACTGCTAACCAGTGCTAAAGTGCATATGCTCTCTGTGTAAATTGTACTATTGATTGGTTTATCCATGATTGGCTATTTAATTTACTTGTAAGTCCCTAGTAGAGTGCACTACATGTGCCTAGGGCATGTAGATTAAATGCTACTAGTGGGCCTGCAGCACTGGTTGTGCCACCCACTTCAGTAGCCCCTTAACCTTGTCTCAGCCCTGCCATTGCAAGGCCTTTGTGTGCAGTTTCACTGCCACTTCGACTTGGCATTTAAAAGTACTTGCCAAGCCTAGAACTCCCCTTTTTCTACATATAAGTCACCCCTAATGTGTGCCCTAGGTAACTCCTAGAGCAGGGTGCTGTGTGGGTAAACGGCAGGACATGTACCTGTGTAGTTATATGTCCTGGTAGTGTAAAACTCCTAAATTCGTTTTTACACTACTGTGAGGCCTGCTCCCTTCATAGGCTAACATTGGGGCTGCCCTCACACATTGTTGAAGTGGCAGCTGTTGATCTGAAAGGAGCAGGAAGGTCATATTTAGTATGGCCAGAATGGTAACACAAAATCCTGCTGACTGGTGAAGTCGGATTTAATATTACTATTCTAGAAATGCCACTTTTAGAAAGTGAGCATTTCTTTGCACTAAAATCTTTCTGTGCCTTACAATCCACGTCTGGCTAGGTTTAGTTGACAGCTCCTTGTGTATTCACTCAGACACACCCCAAACACAGGGTACTCAGTCTCACTTGCATAAATCTGCATTTTGAATGGGTCTTCCTGGGCTGGGAGGGTGGAGGACCTGCCCTCACACAAAGGACTGCCATGCCCCCTACTGGGACTCTGGCAGACAGGATTGAACTGAAAGGGGGCTTGGTGCATTTCTTAGACACTCTTTGAAGTCACCCCCACTTCAAAGGCACAACTTAGTATAAAACAGGGCCTCTGCCCTACCTCATCAGACACTTGCTGGAGAAGAAACCTGAACCAGAAACTACATCCTGCCAAGAAGAACTGCCTGGCTGCTCAAAGGACTCACCTGTCTGCTTTCTACAAAGGACTGCTGCCTTGCTGTTGGCCTGCTGCCTTGCTGAACTCTTGTCTGGCTGTGAAAGTGCTCTCCAAGGGCTTGGATAGAGCTTGCCTCCTGTTCCCTGAAGTCTCAGGACCAAAAAGACTTCTCTTTTTCACTTGGACGCTCCGTGCGGCTAAATTTTCGACGCACAGCTTGTTCCGCAGCAAGAAAAACGGCGCACACCGACGCTGATCGACACGACGCCTCCGGGACGACCGAAACTTTGACGCACGGCCTCGCAAGGACCACGCCGCCCGACTTCAAAGGAGAAATCGACGCGACGCCTGCCGTGAGATCTAAATTTTGACACACGGCCTCGCAAGAACAACACCGCCCGACTTCCAAGGAGAAATCGACGCAACGACTGCCGTGAGATCGAAACTTCGGCGCACAGCCCCGCAGAACGACGCGCAGCCGGAAAACAAGCAGGAAAATCCACACACAGACCCGGGACATCTGGTAATCCCCGCGATCCACAGAAAGAGACTGTCCGCGTGCCGGAAAACGACGCACGACTTCCCCGCGTGAAAAATAACGACGCAAGTCTTTGTGTGCTGAGGAGAAATCGACGCACACACCAGTTTTTCACGTATCTCTTCTCCTGTGGCACTCTGAGGAGATTTTCCACCAGAAACCAGGTACTTTGTGCTTGAAAGAGACTTTGTTTGCTTTTTAAAGACTTAAGACACTTTATATCACTTTTCAGTGATATCTTTACAAATTCATATTGCATCTTTGATCGTTTTGACCTGCAAATACCCAGATAAATATTATATATTTTTCTAAACACTGTGTGGTGTATTTTTGTGGTATTGTATTATGGTATTGTATGATTTATTGCACAAATGCTTTACACATTGCCTTCTAAGTTAAGCCTGACTGCTCGTGCCAAGCTACCAGAGGGTGGGCACAGGCTGATTTTGGATTGTGTGTGACTTACCCTGACTAGAGTGAGGGTTCTTGCTTGGACAGAGGGCAACCTGACTGCCAACCAAAAACCCCATTTCTAACAGTGGGTAGCTGTGGTTTTTGGGCCCTACCTCAGCTGGCACCTAGTGAAACCTAGCAGAGCTACGTATTTTTGAAAACTAGACACCCAGGGAATTCCAGGATGGGGTAACTTATGTGGCTCTCAGCAGGCCCTGTTACCCAGATTCCTTTGCATACCTCACAATTTATCTAAACATATTTTCCTCACATTTCTGTGATGGAAAGTTCTGGAATCTGAGGGGAGTCACAAATTTCCTACCACCCAGATTTCCCCTCGGTCTCCTGACAAAAAATGATACCTCACTTGTGTAGGTCGGTCAAGTGCCTGTGACTGGGCAGGGCCAAATACATGTAGAAATTGGGGGGAAACCAAAGCTGGTCCAAAAGGGCAGGTTTTTTTCATACCTTTGTATGCATACATGTGGAGCAGAGTTTTTATCAGTAGAGGTGGGGCAACGCTGGGTGGTAGGAATTTTGTGGATTCCTGTGCATTACAGAAGTTTCCATCACAGAATGTAGGGAAAATGTGTGATTTCAAGCAATGCTGGAGGGCATTGTGGCTAAGAAAATGGTGTGGGGCGCATGTGAAGCACACCACCTGGACTTCCCCAGGTGTTTAGTTTTCAGAAGTGTCTGGGTCTGGCAGGATTTTGCCGGTTGCAGCAAAGCCTAGTCCAAAAGTACAGCAAATCACCATTGCAAGTGGGACAATATTGGGAGTTAGCTAAGCTCCCTTGGCCAATATGTAAAATCAAAACTCAAAAGAGTCAAATGTCCCCTTGCTTGTCATTGGGATAAGATGCTTCAGTCCGCAGTGGGGGCAGAGAGACTGTTGCCCCTTTCAGTTGGGTCGGGGCATAACCATGCCCTGGTGGTAACCAGCCTGCACCCCTCTATTAAAAACAAAAGGCTTCTCTGGTGTCTAGTGGGTGTCCTGCCCGCTCTGGGGGGCAGATTGGCGTTTTTAAACCCTATCTGCCCCCAGAAAGACTGTGCTCGTTTATTTTTGTGATGGGTGGGGCATTCCCATACCCATTCTGGCAGACCCTACCCCTTCACTACCAAAAAGATTACACACTACCAGTATGGGTAAGATGTCCTGGGATGCAGCACTTAAGGGAGGACGATAACTCGTCTCACTGCTGAACACCAATATAGGAAACTGGGTTACTGGTTGAGGCGGGGAGTGAAACTCTCCTCAAGCAGCAACCACAACTCCTGTCAAAGTGAAGTCACAAGTAATCCCAAAGTAACCTGTGCTTAACCTTCTGGTAGCTTGGCACAAATCAGTCATGCTTACGTTAGAGACAAAGGCACTCATTACAACGCCGCCAGGGTTGTTTTGGCAACTGTACCGCCAACAGGCTGGCGGTACAAATCGCCATATTATGACCGCGGTGGTAGTGCCACGGTTGCACCGCTGGGACCGGCGGTTTCCCACCATCGTTGTCCCGACGGTTATAATCCCCTTCCCGACAGCCTGTACATGGCAGTAGAGACCGCCATGGAAAGGCTCGGGGGAAAGGGAGTCGGGCCCCTGGGGGCCCCTGCACTGCCCAGGCACTTGGCATGGGCAGTGCAGGGGCCCCCAGGCACAGCCCCACCCTGCTTTTCACTGTCTGCACATTGCAATGTTGCGGCCGACATCCCCCCTGGGCCGGCGGGCGGAAACTCCAGCTGGGATGTTGAAATGCAGCCGGTGGGTTTGCGGCCACATAGGCAGCCGCTCAGCGGTCCTGCCTTGGCAGGCGGGAGGGCCAAAGTGTAAAGTATGTATGCATCACCCCAAACAGTAGCAAAGTGAAAACACAACACAAAAAAGACGCCACTCCAATTTGAAAAATAGAGTAATTTCCAGCACCCGTAAAGCAATATGTTGCTCTCTACTGAAGTAGGACAACTATCCTGAAACACGTGTCTAAAGATATACAGCACTGGCTGCACCAACAAGAGTGAAAAACGCAAAACTGTCACTGAAGTAATTGTAATAATGCACTGCATTTAGCCATGATGCATTGGGGCAAACTGGGTGCTGGGATGTGAGGAATTGTACTCCCACCTCCTCTTTACATATTCATTCAACCCAGCACACAGGTGGAAGGCACCAAATGGTTGGGACCAGAAAATGTCTACATTCTAAAAGTGGCATTTTCAGAATGGAATCTGAAGGGTTTTACATTACAGTTCTTTAGATACCAAACTCAACATTCGTACCTGCTTCCAATTGAAAGCTATCACTTATTAAATGTAACCGTGTTACCCAATGTTATCCTATAAGAGAGGTGGTGTTTCAGTAGTGAAAAAAAAATTTAAGAGTTTTTCACTACTAGGACACGTAAAATATAAAAGAACATGTCCAACTCTTTAAATACATTGCACTCTGTTCTCTGGGCTGTGAAGAGCCTAGTTTGGGGGTGATTTACATGTATTCTAAAAAGGATGGCATGGGCCAGGAAAAAGGTGTATTTTGCTAGGCTGAAATGGCTGTTACAATTGTGCACACATGTTAAAATTGTACACACATGTTGGAATGGGAGGCCTAAGATGTTTAAAAGGCCACTTAAGTGGGTGGCACAATAGGTACTGCAGGACCACTAGTAGCATTTAACCTACAGCCCCTGGGTACAGGTAGTAACACTTTAATGGGGACTTACAAGTAAATTAAATGTGCCAGTTGACTGCAAGCCACTGTTACAATGTTTTAGGGAGGACATGCACTTTAGCACTGGTTAGGAATGGCAAAGTGCAGCGGAAAAATAAAAACATAAAAAGTTCAGGAATGGTACAAATAGAGTAACAAATAAAAAAGAAAAAATGAAAAGGCATACAATAAAGGAAGTAATGTGATTACGGGTGTATCCATCCATAAGTTAGAACAAAAATTGTCAAACCCAATAGGTGTCATATTGGTTTCTGACCCCTTGGCTTTGTCAATGTTTTTGTGAGTTTATGAAGACCCTGCATGCAGGTAGGTCGCTCCCCGCTCCGCCTTCCGCGCCACCTCCTTTTCCCGTTCTCTCTTTGCTTTTTTCCCCGCTGCTGCATCCCCTGCGGCTCCTCCCACCTCCCCCTCCTTCTCACCTCTTCCTTAGTGTTCTTTTCCCTGCCGCTGCGTCCCCTGCGGCCCCTCCCGCCTCCCCCCTCCTTCTCACCTCTTCCTTAGTGTTCTTTTCCCTGCCGCTGCGTCCCCTGAGGCCCAGCCCCCTCATTGGACAGGCCCTCCCGACTCCCAGCTGCCACTCCCTCTCTCCCCTCCTCTTATGGCAGCCGCGGTGCGCTAGCAGGGAGCAACCTTTGACCCTGCTTGCAGGTAGGTCGCTCCCCGCTCCGCCTTCCGCGCCACCTCCTTTTCCCGTTCTCTCTTAGCTTTTTTCCCTACCGCTGCGTCCCCTGCGGCCCCTCACGCCTCCCCCTTCCTTCTCACCTCTTCTTTAGTGTTCTTTTCCCCGCCGCTGCATCCCCTGCGGCCCCTACCGCCTCCCCCCTCCTTCTCACCTCTTCCTAAGTGTTCTTTTCCCCGCCGCTGCGTCCCCTGCGGCCCCTCCCGCCTCCTTCTCACCTCTTCCTTAGTGTTCTTTTCCCCGCCGCTGCGTCCCCTGCGGCCCCTCCCACAGCCCCCTCATTGGACAGGCCCTCCCGCCTCCCAGCTGCCACTCCCACCCTCCCCTCCTCTTATGGCAGCCGCGGCGTGCTAGCAGCTGCCATAAGCTTGCAGGTAGGTCGCTTCCCTCTTCCTTAGTGTTCTTTTCCCCACCGCTGCGTCCCCTACAGCCCCGCCCCCAGCCCCCTCATTGGACAGGTCTTCCCGCCTCCCAGCTGCCACTCCCACCCTCCCCTCCTCTTATGGCAGCCGCGACGTGGCCGCGCCGCTGGCGCGCGAAGGCGCGCCAAAGGCAACCCGGTCTGCCCCCATCCGCGCCTGGACCGCGCCCAGGGCCAGAACTCCTGGCCCTCTCAGACACACCTACTCCCCCCTCACCCTCCACTCTCTCAACCCAGGCCCCCACCTCACATGTACCACATCTAGCCCCACGCACACTCATGGCCCCTTCACCTGCCACACCTGCCACTTCTCCTGCTTGTCATCCCTCACACCACACACCAACCATAGCGACCCCACCTTCAACAAACACAACACCCCCAACACAAGACTCACCCACCCTGCCCCCGCCAACCAACACCACAGCACACCAGCCCACAACCAGAACACACCCTGCAACAACACCCTCATGCACCACACCAATGCCACCCACCACAACCACCTGAACTGCCTGCTCCTCAACATCTGCTCCCTTCACAAACATGCCATAGAACTCTGGGACCTCATCACATCACACTCACCTGACATCGCCTTCCTCACAGAAACCTGGACCAACCCCTCCTCAGAACCCGACATAGCCATATCCAACCCCAAAGGATACAAACTTAAACACAAAGACCGCCCCAACAGGCCAAGCAGTGGCATCGCCATCCTACACAGAAACACCATCAAAGTCACCACTAGCTCCCAAGACACTATCGGCAACACTGAACACATGCACTTCCTCATCCACATCAACAATTCCACCCTCAGAGGTACACTAATCTACAGACCACCTGGACCATACCCCGCCTTCTGCGACACCATCGCCAACAGCATCAGCCCGTACGCCCTCACCTCCACAGACTACATCATCCTCAGTGATTTCAACTTTCACTTAGAAAACCCACAAGACCACAACACTACCTCCCTCATAGACAACCTCAACAACCTCGGACTCAAACAACTGGTCACCGCACCAACCCACTCAGTAGGACACACACTGGACGCAATTTTCACCTCAAGCCAACACATAGACTACACCCACACCACTGAACTCCTCTGGACTGACCACTGCTGCATCTACTTCTCCTTCACCAAACCCCCCCACACACTACCATCAACACACCACACCCTACCGCATGTGGGACAAGATCCCCACAGAACGACTAAACTCCCAACTGGCCCATAACCCCCCCCACACCAACGACCCCAACGCAGGAGCACACAACCTCTCCAAATGGATCACTACCTGCGCAGACACACTAGCCCCCCTCAGAAAACACATCACCACCCGCAACATCAAGAACGCCCCATGGTTCACCCCTGAACTCCAAGACTCCAAGCGCAAATGCTGCCAAGCTGAGAAAATATGGAGACTAGAACCTTCCTCAACTAACTTCTCCACCCTCAAACCACCATTTGCACCCATCACCAACTCATATGCACTGCCAAAAGAGATCACTACAAGACACGCCTTGAGAACTCTCAAAACAGCAAAGAACTCTTCACCATCATCAATGAACTTGCCAAACCCAAAGACAGCAACATAGACCCCACACACACACAGGCCCTATGTGACGCCCTTTCCAACCACTTCCTCCACAAAATCCTGTACATCCACAACAGCTTCATACCACACACACCCACCACACATACCCCTCACTCACCCAACTCGACCCCCACTCAAGACCTCCCACCTCACTATCCACATGGACCCCCAACACACACGAAGAAACCGAAAAAAACATGAACTCCATCCACTCCGGTTCCCCCTCCGACCCCTGTCCACACCGCATCTACAAAGCTAGCCCTACCATCGCCCCCATCCTCTACAACATAATCAACTCCTCTTTCGACTCTGCCACCTACCCAGACCCCTGGAAGCACGCGGAAATTACCGCACTACTAAAAAAAAAAAAAAAAGCCGACCCGGAGATCCTCTCCACCTACCGCCCCATCTCCCTCCTCCCTTTCCCTGCCAAGGTTGCAGAGAAATGAGTCAACACCCGTCTATCTCACTTCCTCGAAGCAACCAACACCCTTGACCCCTCACAATCTGGGTTCCACAAGAACCACAGCAGAGAAACCGCCTCAGGACCAAAAGTCGACAAAGGCGAGACCGTCGCACTCATCCTCCTAGACCTCTCCGCAGCTTTTGACACCGTCTGTCACCACACACTCCGCACACACCTCCACAATATAGGAATCCGCTACAAAGCCTTAGACTGGCTCACCTCCTTCCTCACCGACCGGACCCAGAGAGTCCGCCTTCCACCCTTCCACTCCAACACTACCAAGATCACCTGCGGAGTCCCCCAAGGGTCCTCCCTCAGCCCCACACTCTTCAACATCTACATGATCCCTCTAGCCAACATCCTTCGAGCACATGGAATCACTATCCTCTCTTACGCAGATGACACCCAACTCATCCTCTCCCTCACCCGCAACCCCACCACCACCAAAACCAACCTACACGCCGCTCTCCTAGACACTGCCAACTGGATGACCACTAACCACCTCAAGCTCAAGTCAAACAAAACCGAGATCATCATCTTCGGCCCAAACAAAACCACATGGGAAGACTCCTGGTGGCCCATCGCCCTAGGCCCCGCACCCACCCCCGCAACCCATGCACGCAACCTCAGCATCATCCTCGACCCCTCCCTCTCCATGACACAGCAAATCAATGCTCTAACCTCCTCCTGCTTCCACACACTTCGCACTCTAAAAAAATCCTTCAAATGGATCCCCCCAGAAACCAGAAAGACAGTCACCCACGCACTCATCAGCCGCAGACTGGACTACGGTAACGCCCTCTACGCCGGCACCACACTCATACTCAAATGCAAACTCCAAAGAATCCAGAACACAGCCGCGCGCTTTGTCCTTGGCCTCCCCTGCCACGAACAAATCTCACCACACCTCAAATCCCTTTACTGGCTCCCCATAGACAAGAGAATCACATTCAAGATCCTCATCCACGCACACAAATCCCTCCACAACACCGGCCCAACCTACCTCAATGAAATAGTAAACTTCCACACTCCCACATGCAACCTCCGATCAGCCGACCTCGTCCTAGCCACAGTCCCCCGCTTCCAGCGCACCACCACATGAGGCAGGTCTTTCTCCTATCTCGCCCCCAAAACCTGGAACTCCCTCCCCACCGACCTTCGCAAAACCAAAGACCTACTGGTCTTCAGAAAGAACCTCAAGACATGGCTGTTTGACCAGTGACCCTCCCTGACCCCCAGCCCCCGGTTACCCCCCCTCCCAGCGCCTTGAGACCCTCATGGGTGAGTAGCCCGCTCTACAAATGTTTTGATTGATTGATTGATTGATTGAAGAAGGCATATGACACTTAGCAGTTTGAGGGGAGCTGCTGTGCCCACCTAAGTCAAACAAGCATTGTTTAAGAGCTATTTTTTGAAATGTGAAAGCACCACCAATAGGTCCTAAGACTACTTATTGCAAGGATGTTCACATTGTGCTAGAATAGAAAGTTGTCACTCACAGTCAAGCCACTGGCTAAAGAGGACTTGCCATGTGATCCATGCTGTAAGATGATGTGGGCAGAAGCTAAAAGTGAATGACACTAGAGCACCCGGTGGATGAAGAGGGCAGACAAAGACCATGTTTATAAGTGTGTACAGAACACATACTGTATTTAAAAAACAAAAGGTCTTAAATAAAGACAGTTCTAATAACAAAATATGAACATGAGCTTCAGAATTACCAAAAAAGACTGAAATGAATGCAAATCTAAGGCCTGATTTAGAGTTTGGTGGATGGGATTACTCTTTCACAAACATGACAGATATCCCGTCCGCCGAATTACGATTCTATTATACCCTATGGGCATGGACAGATATCCCGTCCTCCGTATTACGATTCTATTATACCCTATGTGCATGGATGGATATCCCGTCTGCCGAATTACGATCCTATTGTATCCTATGGGTATGGACAGATATCCTGTCCGTCGTATTACGATTCTATTCTACCCTATGGACATGGACAGATATCCCGTCCGCCGTATTACGATTCTATTATACCATATGGGCATGGACGGATATCCTGTCCGCCGTATTACGATTCTATTATACCCTATGGGCATGGACGGATATCCTGTCCGCCATATTACGATTCTATTATACCCTATGGGCATGGACGGATATCCTGTCCGCCATATTACGATTCTATTATACCCTATGGGCATGGACGGATATCCCGTCCGCCCTGTTACGATTCATTATAGCCTATGAGCATGGACGGGATATCCGTCACATTTGTGAGGAATAACCCACCCGCCAAACTGTAAATCAGGCCCTTAGTCATAAACTCGAGATTAAATTACCCGAGATTAACATTCAAGTGGTAAGCAACCTTAAACACCTCGACAGTCATGTTAGGGAAGGGAGTAAGAAACAGTCATCTCAACTCCAGAGGGGGCAAAGACCCCCAAACCAGGTGTCAGAGGGTCAACAAATATCTGCTATCCCTGAAAACAAGCAAGTGGTGTCACCCGTCTAGCGTTGGCGTCGGCTCCTCTGAACTGCAGTAAGCGCTATATAAATGCAACTTAAAATGTCAGCATGTCTGTTCACCGTTCCTAGCCCCCAGCCACCCCCCACCGGCTGATTCGTCTCTGTGGAGCTGCCTGTGCCTATAAATATTACTCGAACACGATAAATAATGCATTTGACGAAAACACCCTGCAGAAAGTAAAACACTCAGATGATATATAATATATATTCAAAGTGTAAACAATATATTGCCAGACGGCCGGTGGCCCGAGGAAAGGCAGAACGGGGTGAATCATGAGAGGAATTCAAGTCTTGGCCATTTTTCTGACGTGCTCGTGTTGGAGAGATCTGACCTTCGCGCAGGCCTGGTCCCCTCTGACAACCTATTACCCTCCAGTCAGATGTGTCAAGACATGTGTCACCCTCGATGACGTCCGATGAGTGTGCTGTGCACGAGGAAGGCGCGAGGGAGTCATGGTACCGCCTCAGGTGGGGCTGGGAGGGCGCAGAGGGATGACGTGGGCTCATGGAAGCCATCATCAGGAGCCACCCCACTGCACAGATGAGTGGGGGGTGGGCTGTGACTCTGTAGTCTGCCCCCAGCTCAGCAGGAAAAACATTGTAGATTAGAGAACCCTGGCGTCAAGGAATGACCCAAGAGGACAGGTGCAGAGGGGAGACAGGACAGAGAGGGCGGGGCATCAGGAGACCGCTGAAGGGGTGGAGGGGGTGAGGGTGATAGGAGCTAGAGAGAGACAAAAAGTAGGAAGGGCAGAGAAAGTATGGGAGGGAGAGATACAAACAATGGGGAAGAAAGAGGGAAACAGAAAATAAATGTGAGACAGAAAAAGAAGGAAGCAGAAGATGCATGGAGAGAGGGAAAGATGAAAAGAGAGAAATAAGAGAAGGAAAGAGTCTTTGGGATGAGATGAAAGTTACAAGAAAGAGAGAAAAGGAGAAAGGTGGGAGGATAGAGAGAGAGAAAGCGAGGAAGAGAGAGAAATCAATTTCTGATGTGGAGACCTAAATGAAAAAAATGCAGACTTTCACTACATCCTCAAAGAGGGAACGAAGAACATCCCGAATAACTTCAATGCCGAACTAAACACCGCCAATAAGCGAAGAAAAACACAAAGCGCCGTTGGCAATTGTGAATGCATGTCTATTATAAGGTCCTGGGACTCCTGGTTCATGATGGAACATCACAAGGTATTCACTGACACGACTCACATACAGCTCGTGATGAGACAGTAGCCGGATAGACTGGACCATCCTTGATATTCTAAACAAAATATCAAGACATCCACGTTTCTAGGCTCAGGATTCTGACCACTCAAACCAGCACATGCCTGTATTAACAGAAAGAACAAATGATAAGACCACATTTGTGTAATTTGTATTTGTGAAATTATGTGAAATTTTAGGAAATTGACATGAAATTACACTAAATTACACAAAACACAAAAAGCAAAACCGGCATTTGTTGGTGCATTTAGTGGAAATGCGTCCTTGTGTTTGTTCCATGGACAAAAGTAGTGCAAAAGCACAAGTGGCAGAAACATCAGCCACTCAGATTGTGGTCATTTGCGTGGCTCCCACGCGCTCATGCAAACACTTTTGCCGCAAATGATGTATGGTTCAGTAACGTGATGTGAAAGTGAGAGTTCAATGATTTAGCTTAAGAACTGTCATGCAAAATCACCAAAATTACGCAAGACTATGTCAGCATAATTGAAAGTTCACCCCAACATACAAATGACCAAAGCTAACTCAAACAAAAGTACAAATAGTGAACTGTAAACAGTGAAGTATAGGAAGACATTCTGGTGCCTTCCTACTAAGAAAACATAATTACAGCCCAGACTGAATTCCAGCTTCAATGGATGTTGCATCAACCCTCAAGAAAGCTGCTCTCTCATTAATAGCTGCAGTCAAGAAGTGTGGAAACAAAGCATCACAACACAACTATGTGAACAGCATCGAGTATCCAGGCTCTACCAGCCGACTACCAAGGCAACCATAATTATCATCTTTTATTTACGTTAATGTGGAGTTAGGAATGCATGCTTGCCTCTCCAGATTTACACCCCCTTGTGCCACATTAGGCCTGCACCAACGGGGCCGTTCCGGCACAGGGAGGCCCGAACAAAATGGCGCAGGGAAATCTACAAGATTTCCCTGCGCCATTTTTTCTGTCATTTTTAACGCCTGCTAAAAGCAGGCATTAAAATGACGCACCCTTTGAGAGCCTCCCTGCACTTTGCTGCACTAGCGTCAACATTTTTGACACTAGTGCAGTAAAGCTCCACAATAGCATCATAAATTTTGACGCTATTGTCCTAAAGACTGCCATGGTTTACCGCATTGTAAGCACTGCGCATCCATGGTGTGGTTAGGTGGGGCGTCGGCCACGTAAGAAAACTGGCGCATCAGTACTGATGCACCAGTTTCTTGTAAATCTGCCCTATACCTTCTTATAAATCATATACCCATGTTGCTTAGCTTTTAGGACACTTTCAGACATCCACTTGAATTGGCAGGTTGGTGGGTAGCATCCCCCTGAGGTAGCTTTCACACCATTCACCAATCGAGCTCACTCTTACACATGCCGGTCAGCACTGGGGGATTTGGAGGCTGAACGCCGAAAGACTCACAGATGACACATTGTCCACCTACTGCAGACAGAGGTTGAATTATAGCTTTGCTCTCGCTCTCCACTAGTACATTAAGACATGTTTAAACCAGTGCTTGGGGGAAGGCATGGGGAATATATCAGTGTGCATGAAGACCCAAGCAGAAATATAGGATTGTTTACAATACCCTGCGTATAAGTCACAAAACAAGATGGACTGCTGAATGTATTTGCTTCTTCCTATAAGAAAACTTCAAGCACTACACTCGCCTTAAACACCATCCACATGCATTGCTTACTTTTACTAGAACATGTCTTCTTGTTGTCCGACATCTTAGTTGGTGAATTGGGTGCACCAATGTCCCAGCTTCAGATGGGGAGGACCCCGGCACTATTGGCACACAGATTGGTTATCTAAAAGATGGTTTCTCAATTGGTTCCCTATTTCAAAGAACTAGTCTTCAGGTCTTTGAAACATTAAAGCACTTCAAAAACTAGTAAGCCTATTGACCAGTGCTCCTCCTGCAGGCCTATTCCTTTGATAAGCACTACAATAAAGGTGCAGCAAAGACTCTGGCCACTGGTCCACGATCTCTTATGTGATCTTTTGTTCATGCCGATCAGAGCTGCTCCATGTCAAAATGACAACATGGCTCTCTGGCACATGTCTAGTGATTTTGAAAAGGCTTTTGATTTGTTGGGGTGGAAATAATGATTTGCTGTTCTGCTGCAGATGGGCATTTGCCTGTGCTTTCAGCAGTATTTGCATTCACTCTACACTGATCAGAGTGTGGCTACATGGAGTTCATTAAGATCCCTTCCCAACAGAGAGGGGAACGAGACAGGGATGTCTACTGTCACCCACACTCTTTGTCTCTGTCATTGAGCACCTGGTGGAATGTCTTCACATGGACGGGGAGATTTGCTCTCAAGCACCTGGGGATTAAGTATCACTTTATGTCGATGTGTTCATTTTATACTTGCATAGTGTCTGATCTTCTTGGAGTTTCTCTATTTATTGAAGATATGTTTTCAGATTTTTTCCTTTTTGCTTTCAGTTGGACCTTTCCATTTTCTGTTTATTAACTTTTTTGATATATAAATAAAACATATGTTGTGGTACATGTTTTGTTAAGAATACATTTGTTATTTTTCTTACATTATTATGGTCACCATTTTACACAAGGTTATTATGGACTGTGCCTCTAATCCTGAATATTTTTCTAAAACACATTACCTTTAAGGGTGCTATTTCTTATTGATATAATACAATGGCAACACCTAAAATACATTATGCTTGAAGCCAGACGCAAAGTGAGGTATAAAAGCAATACTAAATAATTTGCAACATCAAGACATTAGAGTGCCTTGTCTCTCTCCAGCAAATTTTCCTCTTTTTCCTGTCTAAAAAGCAGAAGGATCCTATAGAACAGTTATAGATTATAGAATTCTAAACACTCACACACAAACAAATGCAGTGCAAAATGGTCACAGTACAGGTTTAATGACAAAATGCACCTGAAAGCCAGTATCTAACTGCTTTTAGTTTTGATGGAGTGGAGCACTCGTTCAAATGATTGGGGTATATAAACAGCCCTGGCCTATTCTCAGCATGAATAATAGAGATTATACAATCATATACCATATAACCATATGACCATATAACTGACCATATACCACATACCCTTGTGGACATCATCTGATCTCACGGACTCAACATCATCTCCTATGCTGATGACACTCAGCTTGTCCTTTTGCTCACCAAAGACCCCTCTAACACCAAAACCAACTTCTGCAATGCCAGGACCGACATCGCCGACTGGATGAGAAACAGCTGCCTCAAATCGAACTCCGACAAAACGGAGGTAATGATCTCTGGAAAGAACATCTCTGCTTGGGAACTCGGACCCACCCTGACACTGACTGACCACACTCGCAACCTTGGCATAATCCGGGACAGACATTTATTGTTGCGCCACAGATGTTCCCGTAGCCTACATTTTATGCCTACACATAATCATTGCACCAAGGCTCACAAAGATTACTGTAACCCCTTTAATAGGGTTGCAGGGATTTCTGTGCCTACTTGGGCTGATTGTTACTGATGTTTGATTGTTACTGATGTTTATGGTGATATTTTGTGACTTCTGCCTTATTGGTGATATATGTGTCATGTCTCTAACCTAACTGCTGCATTTCATGCTCTGATATTCTAATTTATGTTATTTGAGTCCTACACTATCAGGATCCTGAGTCCAAATTCAGTAGTGGCATAGTAGGCACACTACTTATGGTTGGTGGTGTTTATGGGGTAATGTGATGATTCAGGCCCCCAGCAGTTCTAGGTCACAGGATACAGCCTGTTTTAGTACTGGCATTGTCTTCATTCCAGTACCATTGTAATACGTCATATATATGCAGAACTCTGATGATCTAGGTTGCCTTACTGTGATTTATGTACCTGATACTGAGTCGTACTACTGTAATAGCATACTACACACACTACACATGACCTAGGACATTTTTGGTCCATGTTATATACAATATACATATATTTTTATATAACCCCACATGGAGTCTTTTTTGTGGTGTACTTATTGTGTCACTGCTGCGCAAACGCTTTACACATGGCCTCTGGAGATAAGCCTGACCACTCTGCCAAGCTTCCAGGGGCTGAGCACTGGTTATCTTTGGTGTGTAACTAACTTGCCTGACTAGAGTGATGTGTTCTGCCTGGCTTAGGTGCATACCCTAGCCAACCAGAAACTCAATTTCTTACACTAGGGATAGCAAAACAAACCTAGAGTGTTGAGAGTTGCACTAAGCTACTCAGGGTATAAATATGTAATCTATAATGAGAGACAGACAATTTCCCTAGCCTACAAGTCACACTTGTGTCCTCTGGCTGAAACATGTTTTGCTTCCCGCAAGAAAATGATTGCAGCTGTGAAAACAGTTTTTTTTAAAAAGCACCCATTGACATAGCGAAAACAAATAATTGTGGTTTCCCTCATACTGTCACTAGAGGCAGACATTAAGGCACATTGAGATGAGTGCAGTGGGCCTCTTTATTGAACACAGTGGAAGTGAAGTTTAATATGATCCGATTCTACATGCACAAACATTCCTCTTCACCATTGTCAGAGGGTACACAAGCTTTCCTCTTCACCATTGTCAGAGAGTTCACCTACCCGTTAGCAACTGAAAACTCTATCCCCTCAATACAGGAACTTTGTGGCCACTTCCACAATAAGATAGAAACCATCTAAAGAAACTTTGACCCCCCAGCCCCCTAACCTCCACAACATCCCATCAACCACCACCCTTGACCACCCGCTCACCACATGGGAACAACTCAGGACAGTGAACACAGCCACAATTATGAAGTCCATCCACTTGAGAGCATCCACCGACCCTTTCCCCCATTGGCTTTTCAACCTCAGAAGAGACAAGGTTAACCACCAGCCCACCACCATCCTCAGTGCCTCACTAACAATAGCCACCGTTCCCGAAGCACGGAAACACACAGACGTCAGAGTCTTCGTCAAGAAACCCTCTGCAGACCCCAATGAGCTCCTGAACTACCACCCAATCTCTCTGCTCCTGTTCCCTGCCAAAGTCCTGGAGAAGGCCATCAACCTCCAACTCACCGAACACCTGGACAGAAACAACCTACTAGACCTGTCCCAATCAGGCTTCAGAGCCAACCACAGCACCAAGACAGCTCTGATTGCCACAACAGATGACATCCACACCTTACTCAACAGAGGAGAATCAGCTGCCCTGATCCTGCTCGACCTCTCCACAGCCTTTGACACAGTTTCCCACCACACACTCGTTGATATGCTACGCCAGATTGGAATCACAGTTGATACACTCGGATGGATTGGATCCTTTCTTAGAAGGGTGCACCCCATGAGTTAGCGTCCCTCCCTTCACCTTACAAATCAAGCACACCATCTGCGGCATTCCCCAAGGCTCATCCCTCAGCCCAACCCTTTTCATTGTCTACATGACACAAGTTGCAGATATTGTCAGATCGCACAACATCAACATCATCTCCTGCACCGACAATTTGCAGCTCATCCTTTCACTCTCAGTAAACCCCACCTTGATGATGACAAACTTTAAAACTGTATGAAGAACGTATCTGCCCAGATGAGGGACAACTGCCTGAAGCTCAACTCAGACAAAACTGAAGTTCTGATCTTTGGCAGACACATGGCTCTTTCGAATGACTACTGGTGGCGTCAGGCTTCAGATCCATCCACACACCCAAAGATCATGCCCACAACCTCAGCATCATCCTCAGCAGCAAACTCTCCATGAAACATCAGGTCAACTCCGTCTCCTCAGCATGCTACACATGCTCCACAAGGTTTTCAAGTTTTTCTACATCCACACCAGGAAGACGGTGACGCAGGCCCTTATCATTAGCTGACTGGACTACAGCAATGCACTCTTTGCAGGCATCACAACCAAACTCATGCGAAGACTCCAGATGATCCAGAACACAGCTGCCAGACTGATCCTCACCTGCCCAAGAGAACCTGCATCACCCAGGACCTGAAGGACCTCCACTGGCTCCTGATCCAGAAGAGATGCCAGTTAAAACTTCTGACCAACGCCTACAAAGGCCTCCATGACCAAGGACTCGCTTACTTGAACCACCACTTGCACTTCCACTGACCTCTAAGGGACCTCTGCTTTGCACACCATGCCCTTGCACAGATACCTCGCATACACTGCTGCTGCTCCGGAGGATGCTCCTTCTCCCACCTCGCCACCAATGCCTGGTCTCCATCCCTCCGCACCGCTCCCTCACTGACCCACTTAAAAAAATTACTAAAGGCCTGGCTCTTCAACTAACACCTGAAGCAAGTGCCTGGATACCCTCTCGGGTGACAAGATGTGCTCTAAAAGTACGACCTGATTAATTGATTGATTTATTGATTTCTTCCAGTATGAACAATATGTCATTCCAACCCCAAAAGCCTTACCCATTGAGTCATATCAGAGCATGTTCTACATGGACAACTCTGCACAACCTGTGGTAGAAATCAAATATAAGCAATCCACTGCCTTCGCAGCACTGCAGGGTTCTGTGAAAATTTGTGAATTCCAACCACAGGGCATCCATACAAAAATCCTAGGTGACAGCCCTGTGCAACATGCCGATATTCATGACTTGCAACTTGTACTACGGGAGGCTAATCCATCAGTTTCTGCACTAATGGTGTTCAGCTCTTCCTTCAGTGTGCAGGGTTTTAATGTAGATTTAAAACATTGGCACCTAATGGTTTCAAAGATTCAAAGGATAAACCTATTAAGAATAAATAGCTCTGGGGAAAAGGTAGCTGTCTTACAAGACAAGCTTCCATTGGCCTATCTGATGCACACTTTGGGCCATCAGCGTGATAGGATTCACGCCAAAAGAAACTGTGCAGCTGATTTTGTTGCAAACACTGCAGTATAGACTTTCAAGGTGGCAGTCTTAACCACATCTCGAATGAAGATCAACACAGACATAACGATTCAGGCAACTAAGAAGAGTGAAACACCTCCAGATGGCTTTCCTCTTCCTACACCTTGATTCAAATAACAATCCTTTGGTTGCTATACCCGGAATGCGAAACAACATAATTCCTAATAAATTGTTCAGATTAAATTTAATCAGGGGAGACCACGAGGGGCTGGCGTCTGCCTATGCTGGGATAAATGACATTTTAGCAAGGCTACAGCAACACTACTTGTTGCCCTCTTTATATAAGCAGATAGGGGATTATTTTACATATTGCAACATTTGTCAACAGATCAAGGCTTCTACTATTACCAGAGCACCCCCGAACACTTCCCTCCCTCACAGTCTCCAACATACCATATAGGATTATGTATTTGGACCACGTCCGGCCAATGAATTCTGTTCACCAATCTTATATAATTATAATATGCCATATTTGTGGCAATCCGTTTATTTTCTTGATTCTCATGGGTACTCAAGCTGTCGTAAAAGATTTGCAGTGTCTGATGGCTATGGGAGCACTTCATATATTTCACTCAGACAATGATCCTTCGTTTGCCTCCAAGGCTTACAGGGATGCTACGTCTGCTCTGGGAGTATGTCTGCAATTCAGTAACTTGTATCTAGCAGAAAGTAACAGATCAGACAAGCATGCTAATGGCATGATTAAACAAGACTTGACAACAAGGGTACTTAGTTCAATCAATCAGTAGATTCCAATCAATCAGGAAGAGTGCTTCCTGTCACCAATGTGGGAAAAGTTGTCCCTTGGCCTAGAATTGATATGAAGGACATGTGTTTTGATGCAATTAGCAAATTAGTTGCAGTGTTACTACAAAAAGAAGCCCCTTTGATTTCTGTGGCAGAAACATAAGATTTGCCAACAGCCTGAAATGCTTTGGATATTCAGAGGCTGTTAGAGACACAATACCCAACTCATTTTGCTGATATGTTTATATGATTTTCCAAGCATCAACAACAACTGATATTGTTCAGTTTCTCTATAACATCAGATCTGATTGATTTAGTGACTAGATATATAGCTGTGTTTGGAGTGATATCTATATATTTTTAAATTATTATTATTATTATTATTATTTTTTCAATCTGTGTTGTCCAGATTTTTTGGAGGATTCCCTATCATCCTTCTACTCCTCAGTTGTAGTATTGTCATTTTCCACTTAATCCGGCAAGCAATTCATCATCATGGAGTACACATATCCAGCTGAGCAAACGTTTTGAGAATCCCTAACGCACTATTTGGGACATGAGTTAATTTAGCAACTTAGTGAGAACTGAATGCTCTACAAGTGAAACCTATCTTCTGGTGCATGAGGAATCCAACTGAAATTATTTTCGATCCTTATCTGGTGCAACCCTCAGTGACATTCTTAGATGATGAAAAGCTCCTGCAACCATTGCCGTCACAGTAGAGGAAATGCGTTTTTCACTACTGCAAGATGCTCCTTATGATGGATCAATATCACCAGTGTCCCTCTTTGAAGAGCTTCCTGATGATTGGCTCCCATCACTGCTGTCATTTGAACCTCCAAGTGAGGTATTCTCACCATCTGTGAGTGCTTTAGAGCTACAACCATGAAGTGGTCCATCCACTTTAAAAGCCAAGGACAACATGCATGCCTTGGACATGTTTTTCCATGACCACACATATGTTACATGTAAACCTTAATTCATTGAAATATCATCGCATGATGCCTAATAGTAACCCATGATTTTACAAGGGACTTCACAGAAATTTGTATTTATTGCAAGGACTGTGCCAAGTACAAGAACATTTTGATAGACTATTTTTTTGTTGTTTTCTAAGCCACATAAATTTTTTATTTTCTAATTTGGTATAATCAGTATCTTCCTTAAATCTGCTTACTTGCCACACACATCTCTCATATGTAGACATCATAGAATGGTAATGTGTTTTTATAACTTAACAATTTTGTTTATTGCTTGAAACATGCAAGGATTAAAAGAGGTATTCATGCAAAGTTTCCTGCATTATTTCATGCTATTTTATGCTATTTGTTTTATTATTTATGAAATTGTATATTTATATTCACTTTATGCATTATATTTATGTTAAATTTTATTAAACCATCTTAGATATAAAGTTTAATATCTTTCCTTTCTCAGAGCTTAGTCAAAATATTGTTATAAAACAAAATCCTTGAACATATATTTGACCCAACTATGTCATATTCAGACGTACAAGCTGGGAATGACATAAAGGCCCTATAGCCAAACACCATTTTGAGCAGACTAAGGTCCAGATGTATCATTATCCCGGTTTGCATTTCCTAAATAGCGATTTTTAAGAAATTGCTATTTAAGAAATGCAAAATGGTATGTATGAAAATTGCGATTCTGTAATAGCGATTTCTTAAAAGTCACAATCTCTATTACCGAATCACAATTAGGGAATGGGACTGTAGGCCCATTCCCTAATTGTAGGCCCATAGGTGCGAATGGTTTTGCATTTCTGAATTTGCAAATTCCTAAGGTAATGCAAACCCCAGGGTGCTGGGGGCCCAAGGCCCCCTTTGATGCACCCCCAAAAAATATTTGTGGACATGTAAAGCGCACACATGCCCCAGGGGCATGTGTGCACTACATGTTATTTTTAAAAATGCATTTGTATGCATTTTTTAAAATTGCACATGCCTACCACCATACGTGAATTTGTGGTAATTGCATTTTCTAATTGCCAAATTCGCATTTAGGAAATGCATGATGCATTTGAATAGGTAATTGCAAATAGGTATTCCCTATTTGCGATTACCTATTTAGGGAATTGCAAATTGTGATTCCCTAATCGGAGTCGCAATTTTAAGGAATCCCTATTTTTGCGATTCCTTAAAATTGCACTGCGAATTCCTTTAAAAAATCCTGAAAGGCAATTTTGCATTCGCAAATGGTGGAATTTACAGATTTGCACTGTTTGCGAATACAAAATCCTTTGATACATCTGGCCCTAAGCCTCCATTTTCTGTCCCATCATCAGCATGTCTACCCGTGACATAGATGCTGTTTGTCCCTCTCTTCTGAAGAACCTGTGAAAGTGTCAAATAAGACATCTAATGCAAAATAAGTTTAGAACAAGTGCCTTGATAATTAAAATGCAAGGTCAAATAATTAAAATATCTTAAACAATGTAGCCTGAATTGACATATTTTCCTATACTGTTTTATACTAGTGTATCTTAAGACTAGTATATTGATGGATACAGCTCATGTCAGAAATTCCTCAAAAATTCCCCATGTAAGATAAGATCGGTGGGGAACATAATAAAGGTTCATCAAGTGGCCACTTAGGGAGAGAGGTCCTTTGCCCAGGTTATCGCACAAGATACTGCCGGAGATCCTGGCCAAGACTACCAGATTGCTGTACTGCCACAGCACCCAATCCACTGTTACCAGGTCTCCCAGAGAGATTATGTGGTAGAATGACTCCAGGGTAAAGATGTTAAGTTTCCATTCTTCTTTGACCGAAAACTAGCCAGCTGCTCTATGGGATAGTACTGTAGGTTTCAAAATACCAATGGGACAACAATTTGTATAAGTCCTGGGTTATCCATATACAATTGGATGTATGGGACTACCTAGTTGAGCATACCTACCAAACCACACCAATGATAACTTCCTTCAGCAACCCAGATTGAATAACCTCTGCTTGCAGACTCACAGACCCACCCAAATTTTCAATGACACTATAAACAAATGCAGTATGCTGGAGTTTGAATGATCTCATCACCTCCAACTCTCACACTGGGCGATACACCCAACTGTCATAGAACGGCCAAAAAACCTATGCATGTATGTCCTTGCAAGTTTACCGCGAAAGGCCGCCGGGCCCAGCCCTTCTGAGGAAACATGTAGCAACAGGTTTCGGATTACTTGTATTACCTGACACGCAACTGCAAGTCCACAGTAGAGTCCACAGGTAAAGTTTGATTTAGTAGAGTGCTGATGTATTTATTTAGGATTTCGAAGGACCCAACACACTCAGATAAGAACTCTAGCATTGCTTATGGTTGGTGTCATTTTGATTAGAAGTGTGTTGATTACAAACTTAGGATACTGGCAAATAGACTATTACAGTGTTGTCCTCTTTCCTAGTCAGGCATCGCATCTTGACCCACAAATGATAGCAATTGTCATTACAAAGTGCATGGTTTCTCAAATCATGTCACAGTGGGCATTACATATTCTCATGCATCTCCACATTTGTTAGCATCTCTTCACTTATAAAAACAGAGCAATTCCCATTTATGATTGCAAAATTTAGCACCACTTCTCAGTTCAATTATGTCCCAGAGGACATTCCATCAGCTGGAGTCACTCATGTTCATGCACCTTCCTATAGTCCAACAAAATAAATTACCACTTTTAGTAACAGAGTTAAAAATAGTTATTGTTTAACCCAGTTCTTTTTAACCCATTCCACATTGTTTCACATCCTACTTTCAGATTAGTTTCTGTGATATCACTGGGCAGTTTATCAATTCTCAGTACAATCAAGTCCCTCACAAGTTGAGTTCTATGCTAGCTGAATTGAATTCATATTTCATCAAATTTAATTCACACATACTATATTTGATTCTCTCATCATGTTTTCTAAAAAGGAAGAAATAAAAATGAAAATAAAATTTATTTTTCTCTATAAAATCCTCCAAAAGGCAAACCCAATTACAAACTACATTTTAATATGGTAGATGTTTTTAGCTAATGGTAAAACTCTCTGGTTTGCAAATATCTAGATCAATGTAAAATGATTCTAGCCTTCTCAGTTCTATTTCTCAATCCACCCCTTTGGATATTGCAAAAATGCTGAGGGTGGGGGTGATTTAGAATTTGGTGGAGAGGGTACTCCTTCTCAACAACGACAAAGTCCAACCGCCAATCCTGATTATGTTGAAGACAGAGCGTCCTCTTGCCTTGCCGCTGACATACTACCTGATGGATAGAGGGAGATTGGGCTGCCAAAGATCAGTCATCCAACCATCTGACCAATTCAGAATGGGTGGTAGGACATATTTTTGTCGCTGCCATTACCATTTGGTAAAACTTGGTGGTGAGGAACAGTAAAAATAAAAAAATCACTCTCACATCATGGGATAAGACTTTCGTGGTGTTGGGGGCTGTTAGCTTTGCTTTTCTTCAAAAACAAACTCCTGCTTTGGGAGTTTGTTCTTGAAAAAAGTAAAACCATGCTAGAGTTTGACAGATGGCCATCCTGTTTGACGGACCTGTCAGTCAAAGTTTTACAATGTTGACAGGAGATGCTGTGATGGTGGCTCCTTCCAATGTAAAGAGGTGTCAGTGGGGCTAATGGATATCTCAAGATTTGGGGGATGGGATGTCAATCAGGGCGACAAGGTGATTTACTCTGTTGCCCTGATGGACTTGCAGTCATCCTCCACACTCTATATCACCCCTTAACTTAGTCCACTTTGCATTATTCTGCGTGAAAATGTGTCTAGCCACTAGGTACCTATGATTGTTATATTCTTTTTTCCACCAGGAAGGTGGCACTTCCTATATATCTTTATGAACAAGGGCACACTATGCAATAAACCATGTACTATGAATCACAGGTTATATATTTCTCAGTTTTACATGGCATTAATTTTCCTATAGTCTGATATTCCTTTTTATTATCCTGTGGGGCATATTCATGAAATTGTGGAGCAGCACAGCAAAGTTGCAGGGAATGGTCAGGAATGCACCGTATTTCAGGAAATATGGGGCCAGATGTATCAAATGTTTTTGCATTCGCAAACGGTGCAAATCGCAGAATTCGGCCGTTTGCGAATGCAAAAATGCCTTTCACAATGTATGAAAGGCATTCGCAGTGCAATTTTAAGGAAAAGCAAAAATAGCGATTCCTTAAAATTGTGGCCCCATTTAGAGAATCACAAATTGTGATTCTCTAAATACAAAATCGCAAATAGAGAATTCCTATTTGTGATTTCTAAAGCACATGTAGCAAGCATTTCCTAAATGCGAATTGGGCATTTAGAAAATACAATTAGCACAAATTCAAGTTTGGTGGTAAGCATGTGCAAATTTTAAAAATGCATTATAAATTCATTTTTAAAATTGACATTTAGCGCACAAATGCCCTTAAGGCATGTGTGTGCTTCACATGTCCGCAAATATTTTTTTGGGGTGCATCAGAGGGGGCCTTAGGCCCCATGCACCCTGGGGTTTTCATTACCTAATTTGCGAATTCCTAACTGGAATTCGCAAATTGGGAAATGCAACACCATTCACACCTATGGGGAGTCGCATTCTCTATTTGCGATTCGGTAATAATGTTTGTGAATTTTAAGAAATTGCTATTACCGAATCGCAAAATTAAAACATCCCCTTTTGCATTTCTTAAATAGCGATTTCTTAAAATTTGCTATTTAAGAAATCTAAATCAGATCTTTGATACATCTGGCCCATGGTGTATTACTGTCCTCTCTCCTGCGCTGGCATGCAATGGGAGGCCTAGCACCAACTCAGGCACCCTTGCATCATGGTGCACCATGATGGAAGGGTGCCTGCATTGCATGCAGGAATGTTTTTTTGCAGGAAGAGATACCTTCCTGCACAAAAACAATTTAGAGAGTAATATTCCACTTTCTATTTGTGCTGTAGTAACGATAAAGATATTTCTCCTTGTTAGCACCCCCACCCCCGAGAAGGTGTATCTTTTCGGTGCATTCTCAGGTCTACAGTTCTGGCAAATTTGGGAATGTGTCAAAAAACATGAAACGCCTTCTCAGGGTAGGAGATCGCAAATGGAAAATCCAATGCATCCATGCTATGGAAACATATTGCATGTCGCTCTATGCCCCCCACACTTATCTGTTTTCGTCCAATAACTAGTGGTAGCAGTAACCATGGGGCTATCACTATATTTATAGTGATAATGTTATACCTTTTTTGATGTATTAGGCATTTTCCCAATATTAATCACCACATCACTTTGATATTAGATTTTCCATTTGTAATCTCTCCCACGGTGACATAGTCATTCCAGTAATTTGGGTTGCTCTTCTTTCAGTGACATTTGCAAAGTATTTCATGTTGTTCAATCTTTGACCACACAAATATCACACCTTTTGTGAATCTTTTTTCTATGTATGTACTGACAGTTAATGTCCTATAGATGATCAAATTTTAATATGTTACCAATTTAACACTATGGTATTAAACTAGACTTTCAGATGACAGACCATAACAGGAATTCAATTTTTTGTTACAATATTTTAAAGAGTTAATTATCTGTTGTGTATGCTGTGGTAGCACTGGTATTACTTTGATTAACTATGTTTTTTGTAATTTAGACCACTATTTCGGTTGGTAGTGCACCAAAAGCTTCATTTTGTAATCCTTTTCTTTTCTGATTTGAAAATGTATACTTGTTATTTTTCATTCTTGGTTTTCTCTGGGTGTTGTATTCAGTTCTTATGAATCACTCTGTGTTTTTTTTTAACTCGAGTGGGTCTCTTTTCGTTTTTACTACCAGTATATTTTCATAGAATATTTCTATTTTTAGTGTTTATCTCTTTAAGCACTCACATGGTGATCCTTTTTTTACCATGTGCACAAGTGATTCCAGTTGACACCCCCTTTTTATTTTGCAACCACTTCTTTTTTCACAATTGTTCTTTTCTTCTGGACTTTTTGTACTGTCTTTGAATACAATGGACTGTCAGATAAGTTTGTTGTCTCAGATAATGGCCTAAGAGTGACTAACAGTCGATACCTGTTATGTTTTACTTCCTTTAAATATATATTTTTTAACTCTTTCCAACCTTTTTCAGTCTCTGGTCTCTTTTTATTATTGGCTGCAGGTATTAGAGATTGGCCCTGATGAAGAGATTTGTGTCATGAAACACGTTGGTCAATGGTGGTTTGACAATTATTAAAAAATAAAAATCAATTATTTTTTTCCATATCCACTTGTGAATACTGACTGATCTCCAAGGGAAGGGCCTGAATACCTCTCAAACACATCCATGATCCTGTCTAAATAATCAACGGGTGCCCCACCCTTATTTAGTTTGCAACTCGAGATCTTATTCCACTATGTTTTCATCATGCATATCTCTGGTGTTCCCTTCAACACTGCATCCTTTGCTGCACTCAATTCCCCTTCGTTACCCGTATCCACTCTTGGGGATGGTGCCTTTTCCACCAGTCTCTCTCACTCAACAACTGATTTACGTCTGCTCAATTGGGCCTTTGCAACATTCTTGAAAGTGTGTCTTCATTCTAATTAAGGACCTGATTTAGAACTTGGCGGAGGAGTTTCTCCATCACAATGGTGATGGATATCCCGTCCACTGAAATCTAAACCCTGTTATAGCCTATGAGATTTAAAGGTTTAGTAACCTCTCTGTCAAGTTCTAAATCAGACCCTAAGTCAGAAGCAGGTCCAGGGTACATTGACAATAAATCTACTGCTTGCCACTAGATAGTCCCTCAGGGGAAGGAGAGCTGATGGGGATGGTCCCTCTCAGCGGTGATGTGGCAACGTCAGGCTTGCATTGCGGGTTGGGGTTGTTGTGTGCAGCGAGGACCATGGAGTCAGAGCAGGCAGAGGTGAGGCGTCGGGCAGAGGCGGCGGTGCTGAAGACTTCAGAACAGGAGGCATGCTCAATCCAGGCCGTTGGAGAGCACTTTTGGGGAAGGCAGAGTCCTTCTAGCAAAGTTAGAGGCCAGCAGGGCAACAAGGTGTAGATCCAGAAGTGTCTGATTTGGTGGGGTCAAGGACCCAGTATAAAGACCCAAAAGTGCCTTTGAAGTGGGGGAGACCTCATAGAGTGGTTTTGAAGTGCACAAGTTCTGTCTGCCAGGATCCCTGTGGGGGGTTATCAGTCCTTTGTGTGAGGGAAGCCCACTAACCTTTGAATTCTAAGAGAGAACCCCTCCTGTCCAGGGAGACCCATTCGGTATGCAGATGAATGCAGATGTTTATCGCTGTCTGGGTGGAATGCACAAGGGGAGATGTCAAACCGCACAGACCAGGCATGAATTGGACACAGGCTGTAAGGCACAGATGTCAGTAAGTGCAGAGAAATGTCCACTTCCTAAAAGTAGTATTTCTAAAATACTAATATTAAACCCAGCTTCACCAGTGAGCAGGACTTTCTATTACCATTCTGGCCATGCTAAACATGACAGCGCTACTCCTTTCAGATCAGAATCTACCACTTAAACGTATATAAGGGCGGTTCTAATGCTAGTCTATGAGAGGAGCAGGCCTTACAGTAGTGGAAAATGAATTTGTGAATTTTTCACTACCAGTACATGTAAAACATATAGGTACATGTCCTGACTTTTACTTACATAGCACCCTGTCCTATGGATTACCTAGAGCCTACCTTACGGTGACTTATTTGTAGAAAAGGGGAAGTTTAAGGCTTGGAAAGTAGTTTTAAATGTGAAGACGAAGTGGCACTGAAACTGCACAGACAGGCCCAGCAATGACAGGCCTGGGACATGGTTAAGGGGCTACTTGTGTGGGTGGCACAATCATCGCTGCAGGCCCACTAGTAGTATTCAATTTACAAACCCTGGGCACATGTAGTGCACTTTACTAGGGACTTACAGGTAAATTAAATATGCATATTGGGGTAGGAACCAATGTTATCATATTTAGGGGAGAGAACATATGTACGTTACCACTGGTCAGCAGTAGTAAAGTGTGCAGAGTCCTAAAACCAGCAAAAACAGGATCAGAAAAATGGAGGGAGGTAGGCAAAAAGTTGGGGGATGACCCCCCTAAGGCTGTCATGTCTAACAGTCTCCAAGGGTACACAGATAGAGACAGAGAAACACAATTGCCCTCATTACGATTTTGGCAGTCTTTGAACAAGACCGGCAAAGCTGCGAGCGCCAGAAGACCACCAGTGCAGCCGGTCTTCCGACCACCATATTATGAGTACTGCAGGATTTCCACCACATTTTGGGTGGAAATCCTCCAGTAGTCGTGCTGGCGGTCAGAGGCGCATGGGCGGTTCCACCAACAACCCCGCCCTGCCAAATGGACTCCACCAGCCGTATTACAACCTGTAATATTGCCTGCCGGGTCCTGATGGCGAGGTGCTGCTGCGGTGGAAGCGCCCACTCCCGTTCGCTGCCAGAAGACCTTCTCAACTGTCAAGGTAAGTCGGGTGTTCGACAGGTAAGGGGGCGTGGGGAGTGTTGTGTGTGCGTGTGTGAGTGGCTGATGTCTGCGTGTGTGAATGTAAGTGTGTATGCGTGTGTGTATGAGTGGTTGAATGCATGTGTGTATGGGTGTTTGAATGTGTGTATGCATGTGTATGAGTTTGAATGTGTGTTTTTATGCGTGTGTATCAGTGTTTGAATGCGAGTTTGTATGTGTGTGTATGAGTGTTTGAATACATATTTGTCTGAGTGTGTATGAATGTTTGAATGTAAGTGTGTATGCGTGTGTGTATGAGTCTTTGAATGCGTATTTGTATGTATGTGTATGAGTGTTTGAATGCGTGTTGAATGTGTGTGTGTATGAGTATTTGAGTGCATGTATGAATGTTGGATTGAGTGCGTGTATGGATGCTTGTGAGTGAATGCGTGTATGTCAGTGTTGGTGAATGAATGTATACGGGGTGCGTGTGGGTGTCTGTGAGTGTATGCGGGGATTGGTGGGTTCTCTACTAGAAGGGGGGTGATGGGTGCTGCACTAGAATGGGACTGGGGGCGCTGTTTTGGTTGGGGCGTCTGGTATAGAGGGGAGTTTTGTGCTTGCTGGGGGTGGGTGGGGGAGTCATCTGCCAGTGACAGGGAAGAGATTCCCTGTCACCGGTAGCCTTTCCGCCAGGGTTTTCATTGCAGTGCTACCGCTACAGAAAACTTAGTGGGAAGCCAGCTCAAAATACCGCCGGCGGTCTTCTGTGGATCGCCGGGTCGGGGATGCTAATCTCCGGCCCGGCTGTCCAACCACCCTGGAGGTACAAGTGGGGATGTGGCGGGTTAGCAGAAGCCAAACTGCCACACTCATAATGTGGTGGTCTTCACCGCCAGCCCTTCGGGGGTGAAACCGCCACCTTTGCGCTGGCAGTCAGAAGACATAATAACCCCCCATGATTGGTGCTCGCGATGGAGAATCCCTGATCATGAAGCATGCCAATGGCAAGAGGTCACTTCCATTTTTAACTTAATGATTTCTGTTATCCAGAACAGCAAGCCCACACAGGAATTGGTACCTCAGTCATCATTAGCAGATACAACAGTGGTGAGTAGTTATACCATACTAGCCTGAGTCTTAGACCCATGAGAGCCTGGTAGCTCCTAAGAGTGTACAATCTCGTTAGAACTGGCCATTTCCTGCTGTGGGGGGCCTTTGGCACCACGGGTGCCCCACAGGCCCCGCTGCAAATTATCTCTTTGCTTTTATCCTTCCATTTACCTTTGAACTCTTTTCAGATCTTTTTGAAACCTGAGATCTCTACACTGGGCTTAACTTGCTTTCAGTCTGTCAGATATCATAAAGAGTCATTAAGCAGCGCTACAGTTATTAGCAAATGAACTCTTATTTGGTTCTCCGCCCTCCCCCTGTCGCCCTCAATAGTCTCCTCTCCCCTTGATAAACGTCCTCCTATTCCTCAATTTGCATGTAACTCAGTATATTAGACGTAAAATAAACGTGCTAAGGATTTGCAAAATTTGATCCCGGTCCATGATACACCCATGATATTAGCTAAGCATGGAGTTTCCCCTCCCCGCGCCCCCCTTTGACTTTGGCACCTCAGCTTTCCTTCCTCCCCCACTCCCTTCCCCTGTTCTCTCCCTTCTCTTTCCACATAACCTCCTTCGCCCCACCCCCTCCATCTTTTCATGCACCGAAGGTCCAGGGCCCAGAAGTAGCCGTGAACCGAGAGGTCCACTTGAGCTAACGTGCGCGCGCTTGGCCCTTTACTTTGACGTCTGTGTTTAGCCTAATCTCAGCCACAATCAAACAGCCACTCACCCTGGAGGGCAAACTGGAAATCACGGAGAAGGGCATGGAGGAAAGCGCCTGGAGAAAAATCCAAACGATATCAAATCACATTTCCGCGGTGCCCGCTGATGGCTGCTCGCTGAGCCCTCCACTGAGAGGCCTGTAATTACCGCAGTCAGAGAGACTGCAGGCATCTGCACAATGCAGGCACCCCCCCCCGCTGCGCGCCCTTTCTCTTCTAACAATCAATTAGGAAGCAGGGCTACAGATCATCACAGAGAAAGCTGCCGGGTTGTCTGTCAGACAAGGAGCTCACGTTAAAAAACAGCTTCACGCCCTCAGATGTCACTGGGAGGCAGGTTTCAGTAGCACCCGATAAGAATAACAAAATTATGTTTACAGATTTTGTAATACAGTTTTGCAGTTTCTAAGCACTGTGAATTACAGGTGCTAACATCGTTGAATTCAATAAAATGTGATGTATCGACCCTGGAAGGATGCAAGACATTCTTCCCTAGCAGGATTTAAGCTAGACGCATGCAGTTAACACGCGATACCAGCAGGGAGCGCTGCACCCTATCTCCAGATGCCCATTTGACCTTGATATGACCTTGCTCGACCATACCTAGTTGCCACTGACCGAGATTATCTCTGATCTTGATGGGGCTCAGGAGCCTAGACATGCCAGGACAGTGAACCCAGTTACTTCATTATTTGGAATAGGGAACCACTTTAAGCTTCGCTTACAGATAGATGTAGTAAACCTATTGTTCATGATTCAGTGGACTTCTATGGCATGATGGAACCCATTTATTCTGTAATGCTCTCCTTATATGACCTGGTCTTTGTTACAGTTACAGGGGCAGATTTAAGAGCCTCTAGTGCCTCTTTGCGCCCATTAGCGCCATTTCCCACACAACAGCAGCGATGCATTGGTCCCGGGATGCAGTGAAGCTGCGGTGCGGGTTCTTACTGGGTGGTTGTCGAGGAGCTGCTGTGCAGACGAGGTGCTGCCTCAGTTCCGATGAGAGGAGAGGCTGCAAGGGGAGTTTTGGTGTAGTTGTCGTCGCTTCCGTTGACGGAGATGCAAGGACCTTGTACTGAGAAATGCGTCACCATGCTGATTCTGAGGGTGATGCATTGGTGCCCACATGAGGAACAGCACCAATGCGATCCTGGTGGCGCCAGTTCTGAGCCACGCAGTAGAGGTGATGCATCAATTGTTTCCACTTACAAGCGGTGATGCAGCATTTCGGCTCCTGCAGCAGACGATGCGTTGGTTCAACTGGAACAAGCACCATGGGACTACTTCCAAGGGTACAGGACCGCGGTGGCACCACTTTGCAGGACAGGCTCATGGATGGCAGAGTCCAGGTGCAGGAGCTGGGTTGTTGGAAGTTTGTTATGTCCCTGAGACTTCAGATGAGGAAGTCAGTCGGCTGGCCTTTGGAGTCACTCTGGGTTCTGGATTGGCGAGATACAGGTCCAGTCCTTCTTGCTCCCAGGCAAGAGGGCGGCAGGCACAGGTCATGACAGCAAAGCAGGAGTCCAGCAAAACAGCGGTCCAGCAGGGTGGCAGGCCTACAGCAGCACAACAGTCCTTCTATCTGCCAGAGTATCCACAGGTTCAGAAGTGTACTGAAGTTGGCGTTGTCTGAGGTCTAGTTCTTATACACAGTGGTGCCTTTGATGCGGAGAAGACTTCAAAGACATGCCTTTGAAGTGCACATATGTCCTGCCCTTCCCTGCCCTGGCTCCAGACTCACCACAGGGGGCATGCAACCCTTTGTGTGTGGACAAGACACAGCCTATTCAGGTATAATTGAGGCTGTGTCCCTCTCTTCCCTATCATCCTGCCCAGGATGGCTCATCAGGGCACAAATGGCCCATCAAGTCACACCTAAGCTTCCTTTGTGCATGGCTATCTAGAGGGAATACACAAAGCCCAGCTGTCCCCCATTACAGACATGTGATCAGAAACAGTCAGGAGGCACCAAATGGCTAAAGTAGGAAAATGCCAGTGTCCTAAAAGGACATTTTTAGAATTGCAAATTAAAATCCAACTTCACTATAAGTTAGGATTTTAAATTGTGATCCCAGTTCACCAACTCAAAAAGTCTATCTCTTCCAGATTGTGAATTACACTTATAAGATGTAATACGGTAACCCCTATGTTAACCTATGGGAGAAATAGGCCTCACAAAAGTGGAAAAACTAATTTAGGAGTTTTTCACTACCAGGACATGTAAAACTTAACAGAACATGTCCACATTTTTAAATACACTGCACCTTGCCCTTGGGGCTATCTTGCGCCTATCTTAGCAGTGACACGTGTAATAAAAAGGAAGGTTTCGACATAAAAGGTTTACTTTGCCAAGTCACCTGGCAGTTTATAACTGTGGACACAGGCTCTGCTAAGAAAGGCCTGAGACATGTTTAGAGGGTTGCAGGCCCACCAGTAGCAATTAATTTACAGGCCCTAGGCACATGTCGTGCACTTTATTAAGAAAGTATGAGCAAATTAAATATGCCAATTCTACCATGTTTTAAGAAGAGAGCACATGCACTTTAGCACTGGTTAGCAGCAATAAAGCACTCGGAGTCCTAAAGTCAACAAAAACTAAATCAACAAAAAGGGTTGAAGGAAGGCAAAAAGTGTTGGGATGACCCAGCAGTAAGGGCAGTTTCCAACCATATGGTATTCTCTCCCTATGGGCAAACAGAAAATGAATAAAATACAAAGTATGTGCTTATGCAAATATTTTTTTTTGCACAAAATTAACTTGAAGCAGGCTTCACAATTTAAAAATATTCTAGGGGATAATACAAATATTTCACCACAGCACACCAGACAAGCCCATACGTAGCTCTGTGAAACTCAGTTTTGGAGTGGAATGTGGTCAGGAGTGCAAAGCTGGCTGAGAGCAGCACTTCCACCTCTGAAAGCTTCCTCCTAGCTTGCAGCCCATAGGTGTAGTACCTAAATGACCATCCTGGACCTGTCTGTGCTGGCCTGGTTAGGTACTGGTAACCTTCATTACTCTGAGTCATAGACATCCTTGTCTCAGTACCAAGAGTATGAGGCTCTGTTTTGTTGCACAGAAATAGTTTAGCTAGCATTGAGAGAAAAATATAAACAAAAATAAACATCTTCTCTGGATGCTAACTTTGTCTGCACCCCTCCTTATTTACATAGAAGGTGGTATCAGCCACCCATCCTTCCTGGTATACCAAAGTCTCCATAGGCCCTGTAGACATCTCAATTTCCTGCACAATAATGAAGACAAAGGAGGATTGTGAGAAGGAATTGGAGGACTTGGAGTTGAAGATTACTGAAAAGTGACCAGGACGTTACCTCCTAACTGTAGTTATGGTTAGTTTTGATTATAGTGCCTAAACATGCGACTAAAAATAAACTCAGAAATTCACCTAAAACTCAAAATACTATAGTGATGGTTACAAATAAAAAGCAAAAAGCAATCAAATTCTTAAGTTATGGTTGGTATACAATCCATAGCTTGCACCATAGCCATGCAAACTATAAATCACACACCAAATTATTTACTGTATACAACCATGCATATTCTTAGCTTACTGCTTACTGACTGGAGAAGCGATGGAAACATTGGAAACATCCATTTTGGCAGTGTTATGTGTTTAGAGGTGAAGGACAATATGGCTGGTAGAACGCTATTAACAGAACCTCTGCATGATCAAACTGAATCATATGAAAGACCTTAGGTATCAAAGCGAATGTGGGGAATGCACACAGACAAGACATAGACTTCTCATTTCGCCATGGAAAGGATTAAGATTCTAGGAATAGTGGTGAAGAATATTCTGTACTGACGTGGTGGTTGAGGCAGTCTGACTCTTGTGTTCTGGGTTCCGCCATACTGTTGCACTGCAAACTGGGTCAGGTACACCACTTCTGTATTTGACTCTCAGCGTAGCGAGGGCAAGCAGTCAATGGGTGCTCACTGAGGTAGCAGGTAGGGAGGAGTCAGGACTTGACGTTCAAGCAACAGACACAATAACCTATTGTCCAACCCAGTGCAGGTCTTAGTAACAAGTGAATCACTTGATAGTACAGCAAAAATGAACTACGCATAGTAATGGTTTTCAGCCCTAGGGTTCTACATTGTGGAGCTGCAGAGTCTTAGAGTAGCACTGAACTGTGTGCACTAACTACAGAGATCTAGTAGCTATGAAAAGATCACAGGTATGAATCAGGTGCAGGTGCAAGCTCACAATGAAGCTTGGGCAAGCAGCAATTCTACTTAATAACCTATAGGTCAGTTCATTATTTATCCTGAGCAAAAAAGAGTTCACACTCGCAACTGTCAAACTCTCTAACATACAGAATTATATTCCTGTGTCCAACCACAGTCTTTCTGTCTCTCACTTCTGGCCTTGTGTTACCTGTTCCCTGACATCTGATTCAGGATGGAGATTGGTGGAGCACCCTTTGTGGGCACACAGTAAGCGCCTCAGCCATCAGGTGTAGGATTATAGGCAGGGGTCCACCTCTTAATTCTTGCTAATGATGAATAACAAAATATTGGGCTTCAACAGAGATCATGCATCTGCAGCAATTGAGTGTTGTTGGCTGTTAGAAATGGGGTTTTTGGTTGGCAGTCAGGTTACCCCCTGTCCAAGCAAAAGCCCTCACTCTAGTCAGGGTAAGTCACACACAATCCAAGATTATCCTGTGCCCACCCTCTGGTAGCTTGGCACGAGCAGTCAGGCTTAACTTAGAAGGCAATGTGTAAAGTATTTGTGCAATAAATCATACAATACCACCATATAGCACCACAAAAATACACCACACAGTGTTTAGAAAAATATATAATATTTATCAGGATAATTGTAGGTCAAAAAGAATAAAGTTGCAATGGGAAATTGTAGAGATATCACTGAAAAGTGATATAAAGTGTCTTAAGTCTTTAGAATATAAACAAAGTCTCTTTCAAGCACAAGTACCTGGTTTAGCGTGGAAAAATCTCCTCAGAGGGCCACAAGAGAAGAGGTGCGTGGAAAAAGGGTGTGTGCGTCGATTTCTCCCCAGCACACACGGACTTGCGTCGTTATTTTCCACGCGGGGAAGTCGGGCGTCATTTTCCAGCGCGCGGACAGTCTCTTTCTGTGGATCGCGGGGATTACCAGATGTCCCGGGTCTGTGCGTGGATTTTCCTGCTTGTTCTCCGGCTGCGCGTCGGTCTGCGGGGCTGCGCGTCGAAATTACGATCTCACGGCAGGCGTCGCGTCGATTTCTCCTCTAGACTTCGATCTGCGGGGCTGCGCGTTGAAATTACGATCTCACGGCAGGCGTCGTGTCGATTTCTCCTCTAGAGGTCGGGCGGCGTTGTCCTTGCGAGGCCGTGCGTCGGATCTTCGATCGTCCCAAGAGCGTTGCGTCGATCAGCGTCGGAGTGCGGCGTTTTTCTCACCGCGAAACAAGCTGTGCGTCAAAATTTTCGGCGCACGGAGCGTCCAAGTAAAAGAGAGAAGTCTTTTTGGTCCTGAGACTTCAAGGAACAGGAGGCAAGCTCTATCCAAGCCCTTGGAGAGCACTTTCACAGCCAGACAAGAGTTCAGCAAGGCAGCAGGGCAACAGCAAGGCAGCAGTCCTTTGTAGAAAGCAGGCAGGTGAGTCCTTTGAGCAGCCAGGCAGTTCTTCTTGGCAGGATGTAGTTTCTGGTTCAGGTTTCTTCTCCAGCAAGTGTCTGATGAGGTAGGGCAGAGGCCCTGTTTTATACTAAGTTGTGCCTTTGAAGTGGGGGTGACTTCAAAGAGTCTCTAAGAAATGCACCAAGCCCCCTTTCAGCTCAATCCTGTCTGCCAGAGTCCCAGTAGGGGGTGTGGTAGTCCTTTGTGTGAGGGCAGACCCTCCACCCTCCCAGCCCAGGAAGACCCATTCAAAATGCAGATGTATGCAAGTGAGGCTGAGTACCCTGTGTTTGGGGTGTGTCTGAGTGAATGCACAAGGAGCTGACAACTAAACCTAGCCAGACGTGGATTGAAGGGCACAACAAGATTTTAGTGCAAAGAAATGCTCACTTTCTAAAAGTGGCATTTCTAGAATAGTAATATTAAATCCGACTTCACCAGTTAGCAGGATTTTATATTACAATTCTGGCCATACTAAATATGACCTTCCTGCTCCTTTCAGATCAGCAGCTGCCACTTCAACAATGTATGAGAGCAGCCCCAATGTTAGCCTTTGAAGGGAGCAGGCCTCACAGTAGTGTAAAAACGAATTTAGGAGTTTTACACTACCAGGACATATAACCACACAAGTACATGTCCTGCCTTTTACCCACACAGCACCCTGCTCTAGGGGTTACCTAGGGCACACATTAGGGGTGACTTATGTATAGAAAAAGGGGAGTTCTAGGCTTGGCAAGTACCTTTAAATGCCAAGTCGAAGTGGCAGTGAAACTGCACACACAGGCCTTGCAATGGCAGGCCTGAGACAAGGTTAAGGGGCTACTGAGGTGGGTGGCACAACCAGTGCTGCAGGCCCACTAGTAGCATTTAATCTACCTGCCCTAGGCACATGTAGTGCACTCTACCAGGGACTTACAAGTAAATTAAATAGTCAATCATGGATAAACCAATCAGTAGTACAATTTACACAGAGAGCATATGCACTTTAGCACTGGTTAGCAGTGGTAAAGTGCCCAGAGGTCAAAAGCCAACAACAACAGGTCAGAAAAAATAGGAGGAAGGAGGCAAAAAGTTTGGGGATGTCCCTGTCAAAAAGCCAGGTCCAACATGACCCCCTACCAGCCTAAAGCCAGGGGAGAACAATCACTATCCTGATGTACTTCCCTGTTTGAGGCGACGGAACAAGGACCCAGGCCCACAACAGCAGGGGCATGCTCCAGTTCTTCGCCTTCCTGACTCCAATTGGATCACTCTGTCCATACTCTGAGGGCCCACTAAGCCAACCCATGGGGAACCTTTCTCCTTACCTGCGGATCCCATCTGTGCAGCACCTAACCTTACTTTGCTCACTGATGTATCCCAGGAGCAGGATAGTACCACCATGACCAACACAGTGGTGTTGCCCACTCTACCCCCGGGGTGTGACACTTGTCCCCTCCCCAGGGATAACTCTGTCCACCCGGACAGCAAGCCACAGTGATTACTGACAGCTGCCAGGGATGAGAGCCAGGCCCCAGGCCTCTCAAAGCTCTCCAACCACTGTGGCTGTGGAGAGTGGGGGGCGGTAGCCCCAGGTGCTGGGCACCCTTTAACCACTCTCCCTTCCACCAGGTCAGGGATGACAGCCTGAACCTGGTCCTCCCCTCTGGGGCTCTGTACCCTCCCTCCTGGAGCGGTACCCACAGAGTCCAACATGGTCAGGGTGCTTACAGAAGTCGCCCTGTACCATTCCTCCACCAGTGCAGGGCTGTTAACCTGCAACTGGCCCTCCAACCTGGGGTCGGTACCTTCAGGTTGGACTAGGGCCCGGGGTGAGGCTTCCCTCCCCCTTCCCTCCCTTCTGGGGTCCAGCACCCTCCAACTAGGAGTGGCCTCCTCAGAAGACAACATGGTAGGGGCACTGTTATCAGTAGCCCCTCCCTCCAGGTCCGGGGGGACACCCTGAACCTGGTCTTCCAGCCCAGGGTCTGTACCCTCAGACTGGATCACTGCCTGGCAAACCAGGACTTTCTGGGAGGCACACCTACCCCCCACCAGGTCAGAGCTTAACCTCTGCACCTGACCATTCAACTCAGAGTCACCACCCTGAAGTTGAACAATTGCCTGGCACGCCAGGACTTCCTGGAGGGCACACTGACCCTCCACTAGGTCAGAGTTTAACCTCTGAACTGGGCCATTCAACTCAGAGTCATCACCCTGAAGTTGAACAATTGCCTGGCTCACCAGGACTTTCTGGGAGGCACACCTACCTCCCACCAGGTCAGAGTTTAACCTCTGGACCTGGTCATCCAACCCAGAGTCAACACCCTGAGGTTGGACAATTGCCTGGAACAGCAGGACTTCTTGGGAGGCACACCTACCTCCCACCAGGTCAGAGTTTAACCTCTGAACCTGGGTATCCAACCCAGAGTCACCACCCTGAGGTTGGCCAACTGCCTGGCACCCCAGGACTTTCTGGGAGGCACGCCTACCTCCCCCCAGGTCAGAGGTTAACCTCTGAACCTGGTTCTCCAACCCAGGGTCACCACCCTGAGGTTGAACAATTGCCTGGCACGCCAGGACTTTCTGGGGGGCACACCTACCCCCCACCAGGTCAGAGTTTAACCTCTGAACCCGGTTAGCCAACCCAGAGTCACCACCCTGAAGTTGAACCATTGCCTGGCAGGCCAGGACTTCCAGGGAGGCACACCTACCTCCCACCAGGTCAGAGTTTACCCTCTGAGCCTGGTTCCCCAACCCAGGGTCACCACCCTGAGGTTGGACAATTGCCTGGCACGCCAGGACTTTCTGGGGGGCACACCTACCCCCCACCAGGTCAGAGTTTAACCTCTGAAACTGGTCATCCAACCTAGAGTCAACACCCTGAGGTTGGACAATTGCCTGACACAGCAGGACTTCTTGGGTGGCACATCTACCTCCCACCAGGTCAGAGTTTAACCTCTGAACCTGGGTATCCAACCCAGAGTCATCACCCTGAGGTTGAATCTTTGCCTGGCATGCCAGGACTTCCTGGGGGGCACTCTCACCCCCCACCAGGGACACACCGTCCCCAAGGGCCACACAAGAGTCTGGTTGGCGCAGGTCTCCCGACCTCTGCCCATCCGGCAGAGTCTGGGTTTCCCCCAAACCAGAAACTGTTTCACCTGGGTCATTCCTGGGGGGCTCTGCTCTCAGAGCTGTCCCCTGACTCTCAAGGTCCTCCACTGGGGTCTGCAACCCCCTCTCAACCCTATTTCTGGACTTCTGCACCCCCTCACTAGGAGGAGTACTGCCAGACACCAGAACTGTTGGGATGCTGGCTACAGTCACCCCCCCAAGTTCTTCTGACACTGCGGGGCTTCCCTCAAAAGGTGGCCCTACGGTACAGGCTAGGCTTCCTTCCTGGTGTTCCCTCATGGAACCCTCTAGGACCTGGGACCTACCTGGGACACTACAATCCTTTCCCACCACACTCGGTTGGGAACCACCTAGACCACTCCCTTCAAGAGCACCCCCAAATGCCTCTTCAGACTCTCTGGTACTCACCCAGAAGTCTGCCTCCATTGTAATTTCCCTGGGGTCAGAGAACTCACACTCCACCTGGTGTTGGCGTAGCTCTGGAAAATAAGGACCAGACATATGCTCTCCAGCAATTACATCACTCTGCCCTTCACATGTATTAACCACAGTACCCTTCACCCAACCACCAAGTAACTCAACCTTGGAAAAGCACTCTACTTCACCCTCCTGAGACTGGTGAGACAGTATCTGTCTGTCCCTGACACTCAACCCATACTCTTCTGGGATGTCTCTACACTCTATATCCAGGACGTCCACCAGGGGGGGACCCTTTTCTCTGTCACTCTCTGCTAGAGTCAGTAAAGTGTCCATCCCCCCAGTAGGAATATGACTCCCTGTGCCAGTTCCCCAATCCTTCTCAGGGACCCTGTGCATAACGGGAACTACCTCATACCCTTGAACCGCCTGGGGTGTGTCAACTCCCTTCTTTAAGTTGGGCACCACATCTCTGGGCTTGTGCCCTTCTTCAGCAGTACTAGATGCAAGATTTTTGCTGCCACCATCTGAACTGGACTCAGCCCTTCCGGCCTCCAGTTTCAGCTCTTTACAGCTCAGCTCTTGAGCTGCAATCTTTTCTTCTTCCAGGGCTAAGAGTCTTTTTGCCTCAACCTCTGCAAGATACTCCTCTAATTGTTGCTCCTGTCGCCTTTGACCTCGGAGCCATTCATCTATTTCTGGGTCACTGTCCAACTCTGAGTAGTCTTCCTCCTCATCTGAGTAGTCTTCCTCCTCATGTGTGTAGTCCTCCTCCTCATCTGAGGGGTACTTAGTCATTTGGTTTCTTGCTGCCTCTCTCTCTGCCCATCTTTCCTCCCCCCAGACTATGTAGGCATGTAGCATCTCCGCTTTAGTAGATCTCCTTGCTACAGGAAGGCCCCATTGTCTGCAAAGCTTCCTTAGGTCAGCCTTAGTGAGGTGGTCAGAACGAACAAAGAATGAGTAGGTAAGCAATCCCATTTTGATAAGATCTTACTAGCAAAAACCAAAATCCAAAGTCCAAAATATCAATAGTATATCCAGGAGGACATCAGAGAACCAAAAGCCAAAAAAAGATGAAAAATCAAGTTGACCTTCAACTGTGGGTAGGTAGTGAAATACTTAGCTACTGTATGTCACTGCACAAACACAAGTCCTATCCCACCGCTGCCACCAATGTTAGAAATGGGGTTTTTGGTTGGCAGTCAGGTTACCCCCTGTCCAAGCAAAAGCCCTCACTCTAGTCAGGGAAAGTCACACACAATCCAAGATTATCCTGTGCCCAACCTCTGGTAGCTTGGCACGAGCAGTCAGGCTTAACTTAGAAGGCAATGTGTAAAGTATTTGTGCAATAAATCATACAATACCACCATATAGCACCACAAAAATACACCACACAGTGTTTAGAAAAATATATAATATTTATCAGGATAATTGTAGGTCAAAAAGAATAAAGTTGCAATGGGAAATTGTAGAGATATCACTGAAAAGTGATATAAAGTGTCTTAAGTCTTTAGAATATAAACAAAGTCTCTTTCAAGCACAAGTACCTGGTTTAGCGTGGAAAAATCTCCTCAGAGGGCCACAAGAGAAGAGGTGCGTGGAAAAAGGGTGTGTGCGTCGATTTCTCCCCAGCACACACGGACTTGCGTCGTTATTTTCCATGCGGGGAAGTCGGGCGTCGTTTTCTGGCGCGCGGACAGTCTCTTTCTGTGGATCGCGGGGATTACCAGATGTCCCAGGTCTGTGCGTGGATTTTCCTGCTTGTTCTCCGGCTGTGCGTCGGTCTGCGGGGCTGCGCGTCGAAATTACGATCTCACGGCAGGCGTCGCGTCGATTTCTCCTCTAGACTTCGATCTGCGGGGCTGCGCGTTGAAATTACGATCTCACGGCAGGCGTTGCGTCGATTTCTCCTCTAGAGGTCGGGCGGCGTTGTCCTTGCGAGGCCGTGCGTCGGATCTTCGATCGTCCCAAGAGCGTCGCGTCGATCAGCGTCGGAGTGCGGTGTTTTTCTCGCCGCAAAACAAGCTGTGCATCGAAATTTTTGGCGCACGGAGCGTCCAAGTAAAAGAGAGAAGTCTTTTTGGTCCTGAGACTTCAAGGAACAGGAGGCAAGCTCTATCCAAGCCCTTGGAGAGCACTTTCACAGCCAGACAAGAGTTCAGCAAGGCAGCAGGGCAACAGCAAGGCAGCAGTCCTTTGTAGAAAGCAGGCAGGTGAGTCCTTTGAGCAGCCAGGCAGTTCTTCTTGGCAGGATGTAGTTTCTGGTTCAGGTTTCTTCTCCAGCAAGTGTCTGATGCGGTAGGGCAGAGGCCCTGTTTTATACTAAGTTGTGCCTTTGAAGTGGGGGTGACTTCAAAGAGTCTCTAAGAAATGCACCAAGCCCCCTTTCAGATCAATCCTGTCTGCCAGAGTCCCAGTAGGGGGTGTGGCAGTCCTTTGTGTGAGGGCAGGCCCTCCACCCTCCCAGCCCAGGAAGACCCATTCAAAATGCAGATGTATGCAAGTGAGGCTGAGTACCCTGTGTTTGGGGTGTGTCTGAGTGAATGCACAAGGAGCTGACAACTAAACCTAGCCAGACGTGGATTGAAGGGCACAACAAGATTTTAGTGCAAAGAAATGCTCACTTTCTAAAAGTGGCATTTCTAGAATAGTAATATTAAATCCGACTTCACCAGTTAGCAGGATTTTATATTACAATTCTGGCCATACTAAATATGACCTTCCTGCTCCTTTCAGATCAGCAGCTGCCACTTCAACAATGTATGAGAGCAGCCCCAATGTTAGCCTATGAAGGGAGCAGGCCTCACAGTAGTGTAAAAACGAATTTAGGAGTTTTACACTACCAGGACATATAACCACACAAGTACATGTCCTGCCTTTTACCCACACAGCACCCTGCTCTAGGGGTTACCTAGGGCACACATTAGGGGTGACTTATGTATAGAAAAAGGGGAGTTCTAGGCTTGGCAAGTACCTTTAAATGCCAAGTCGAAGTGGCAGTGAAACTGCACACACAGGCCTTGCAATGGCAGGCCTGAGACAAGGTTAAGGGGCTACTGAGGTGGGTGGCACAACCAGTGCTGCAGGCCCACTAGTAGCATTTAATCTACCTGCCCTAGGCACATGTAGTGCACTCTACCAGGGACTTACAAGTAAATTAAATAGTCAATCATGGATAAACCAATCAGTAGTACAATTTACACAGAGAGCATATGCACTTTAGCACTGGTTAGCAGTGGTAAAGTGCCCAGAGGTCAAAAGCCAACAACAACAGGTCAGAAAAAATAGGAGGAAGGAGGCAAAAAGTTTGGGTGGCCTCCCAGAATTCACTGTCAAAAATCAAGGAACAAGTATGAGGTTGGTTCTTTTCCAATTTAATTCTCTGCCTCTAGCATAGACACACCCTTTGTGCAAGGTATTGTCTCTGACACTTGGTAGTGATGATACTGACTCCAAGCGGGACAATCCGAAACATGAGCACAGTGGGGAGTGAAGACACTACACCTGGTTCTCATCATCCTTCCTTAAATAGCATTCAGGAAGGACAGAAGACAGGTCCTGCCTAGAACCTTCCAAACATCTAACAGCAGACTTTAATAAATATTAGTGTGGAATGCAAGGGATAAGAGTGTTTAACGGAAACTTCAAATTTTTCTCAATGTCACCCGAAGGAGAAGTATCCTCTGAAATTATGGTCCACTGGAATTAAAAAACACAACAATAAAAAAATCCAACTTAAACACTGAGGGGTATTCTTCCCTAGAGTGTTACAGAGGATAATGTCTCACCAGAATCTACAAAAGCAGGCCGTTCTACCTCCTTCTATTCTCTGGACAGAGCCTTGCAAGGAGAAACATTTGAGTTATATTTTTCCATGATGCAAAAGTAAATACTTTTTTTCTGGGATGCAGGCTAGGCTTAGATGCTATAAAACCTCAGATAGCTCTGTCACTTGCACAAAACATCACCTTAGGTCTTCGCCCACATACTCATCTTGCTCTTCCCCTGGTTTAACCCTACTCGATTCCTTTGGAAATGGAGGCACATTACTCAATTGTAAACTTGTCTGTGCCTTTTTAATGATATCATATGTTGCCACTTAAGCATAGAGGGGGCTTGTACTGGGAAAGCAGCCCCCTTTTACTAGCTCAGAAGGTGGCAATTCAGGAGAGTGTGAACCACAATTGTGGCACTTAAACACTTTAGGTGCTCCATAATCAATATTTTAGTTAGATGAAATGCACCAGAAATAAAACAACAGTCCTGCAAATTCAGCCAAATTGGAACCAGCCAATAGAGTCTGCATCAACTAGACTCCATGGCATTAAGATATAGTGGATACCTCCCAGCCTTGCAAGACAGTCATCATTTTAGGATCAGGCAATGATTGTGATCTACAGTGGGACAGCAGCTGTAACAATGCTACTGAAGCCTCTTCCTGTTAGTAGGGAGGTGGTGATTAAAAATGGTGGTAACACTTCTTTATACTGCCATCCAATACCCCAGAACGAAATACGAGTGATGAAATGTAAACCACACCACAGTTAGGACTACTAGAGCACAGGTGATACAACTCTTTAGTTATGGTTAGCTTTCAATTTCCACTGAGTTTAAGTTTGAGGATGTTTGACTAATCTGAATGACTTTTTACACTCAATTAGCACATATAGCTAAACTCTGGCATGTCACATGTTAGGAAAATCCATCTGGGGAAGGAAGGCAGTTAGAGGACTTTTTCTGCACAAGGCCATGGGCTTGCAATATGTTTATTCCATCCTCTACAGAAAATAACCCTCATGGCATGCTCTTTCAACACAGAAAGCCTCACTTTGCATCTAATGAGAGCTTGTATAATTGAAAACAAGAGCATGTCCCCCTCCTGCTCTCTGTGTTATTCTGCTGTTTGCTAACTCATGCTGATCCCTACTTTGCTGATGTTTGTTACCTTATGCATGCAGTCTGTTGAAAGCATTGTGTGGGCCCACAATGCTCCTCTCTGCACCCTCTGATGCATGCTCTCTGTGTTGCTATAAAAGTATTTTATCTAACCCATTACTGCGTCCAGGGTGTGGACTCACTTATGCCCTGTGTCGGATCGACTTCTCACTAGGTCCATTGACACGTGCATTTTTTGGAGCCACTGACATCTATTACTTGGTATATTGACATATGGGTGAATTTGGACACTGTTACAATTCCCATTCATGCATTAAATTTTTGGGACCACTGACACTCCCTATTTGCCCCACTGATGCACACATTATGAACACTGCATAGAGCCATTGATACCTGGTATTAGGCTCCTTGAGACATGCACTCTCCAAAGTTGCTGGATTATTGCACCAGCAATCATTTCATCGTTTACGTCAAAGAATACTGACATAAAATAATCCAGTCCTATTGGCTATATCAATACATTTTTTACTTGAGATGAAGAAAGTCAATGCATGTATGGTTGTATGCGGGTATGCATTGAATTATGACACTCATGTTCAGAGATGCAAGAGATGTCATCAAATCAAATCAAATCATTAACATTTATAAAGCGCGCTACTCACCTGTGCGGGTCTCAAGGCGCTAGGGGAAAAGGGGGGGTTATCGCTGCTCGAACAGCCAGGTCTTTAGGAGTCTTCGGAAAGCGGAGTGCTCCTGGGTGGTCCTGAGGCTGGTGGGGAGGGAGTTCCAGGTCTTGGCCGCCAGGAAGGAGAAAGATCTCCCACCCGCCGTGGAGCGGCGGATGCGAGGGACAGCAGCGAGTGCGAGGCCAGAGGAGCGGAGGAGGCGGGTGGGGACGTAGAAGCTGAGGCGTCTGTTGAGGTATTCCGGTCCCTTGTCGTGGAGGGCTTTGTGTGCGTGGGTAAGAAGTCGGAAGGTGATCCTTTTGCTGACTGGGAGCCAATGCAGGTGTCTCAGGTGTGCGGAGATGTGGCTGCTGTGGGGTACGTCGAGGATGAGGCGGGCCGAGGCGTTTTGAATGCGTTGCAGGCGATTTTGGAGTTTGGCTTTGGTCCCGGCTTAGAGGGTGTTGCCGTAGTCCAGGCGGCTCGTGACGAGGGCGTGGGTCACGGTTTTTCTGGTGTCGGCGGGGATCCAGCGGAAGATCTTGCGGAGCATGCGGAGGGTGAGGAAGCAGGCGGAGGACACGGCGTTGACTTGAGATGATGTGTTGGTTTATGGTGCAGACACAGCTGATGCTGGGTTGTCCTGTGTGCTAAAAATCTTAAGCAGTCAAGGATTTAACCTGTGTTTTGATAAGTGCATTTTCAAAATAGATGGAGTAGATTACTTGGGTCACCACAAATCCCAAAATGGTGGAACCCAAAACAAAAAGTTTGAGAGCGAGTGATGAAGCTCCTGTCCTGGTGGGTAAAGAATGACAGGTCGTTCATGGGTGTAATTGAATTCAATTCTAACTTCATTCCTTGTCTTTCTGAAAAGAAAATTGCTTAAGAAAGGTGAAAAATTCGATTGGAATGATGAGTGTCAGTCAGCTTTTGAAAGAGTGCACACAGGCCCTGTACACACCAACCTGCTCCAAGCAGTTGACACTAGGAATCAGAGGATCATAGTCACTGATGCCAGTAGCGCTGGTTTAGGTGTTGTCTTGATGTAAAAGTGAAGTCATCGCAGGGAAGAGGTATTGCCTTTTGCCTTCAGAGCATTTTGGGGTGTTCAGTGCCTTGAGACCCTTACGGGTGAGTAGTGCACTTTACAAATTCCCTGATTGATTGATTGGTGTTTCCGATTCTACTATTGAGAAGGAAGATTGGGTTTATGGTGGTGTGTACAGCACTTTAAAATTTACTCGCTGGGTGTGCAGTTCACCGTACAGACCGATCACAAACCATCAGTGGATCTATTTGCGACGAAACGTAGAGGAGGACAGCAGAATGGCAGTGTCGCCTGCAGGAGTCTGATTGTGAGACTGAGTATGCCCCTGGTAAAAAAAATATTATGGCTGATTTTCTTTCTTGTTTGCCATTCAATGGCATTGACTGTAGTTTTTAACAAAATATTCCTTAGAGAGATCTTTAAGGAAGCTTTATGTGAAGAAGAATTGAGGAAACTAATAGAACGTGGTGTGTTACTTATGAAAGTGAGAGACTGGGTAGTGAGTGGATTGCCAAATGTAATATTTGTGAAGTCTGAATTTACATTATGTGCACATTTTTCAAGAGTTGACGTAAGAGCAAGTGTTCATCGGATGCTAGTACCCCGGAGTTCAAGGGGAAAGGTGCCAGAGTTAGCACATAAAGGACGTGGCTATTCACACAATGGAATGTAGAGTACACAAGGAATTCCGGTGACCTGAGCTGTACAAGGCTGTGTAGTGTTATGTCTGAGACTGTGGTGCATGTATTTTAAGTGATAAGTCCCAAGTAATGCCTCAGTTCCCTTTTGCTTCTGTGTGAAGTACCAATGACTCCATGAAACAAATTAGCATTTGATATTTCAGGTCCACACTGTGTGTTAGAAGAAGCATCAAGTATGGTTTATTTTTAATTGATTATTTATTAAGTGGACTGAAGGAAAATGTATAAGTACTTTGATCACTCAGGCACTATCCGGTCCTTGCAGGATGTGTTTAGAAGGTAAGGATGTCCCTAGTGAGCTAGTACTGACCATTGGACTCAATTATTGTCCCCTGACATACTAAGGTTTCTGGAAGAGAATAATATTAAAAACATTTAAAAAAAACTGTCCTATCATCCCAGAAGCAATGGTTTGGTGAAAAATCACAGTTTCTTGGAGCTGCTCACTGTTTCAATATGACCAATGTTTTACTATCTCAGTGAATCAAAGCTTTGATTTTTTCCAAAATGTTATGGTCACAGAAGATCGCTTCTTGACAATTCTGCATTAGCAATACATTTTCTTTCTTCATTGACATATTTGGGGTCTGTGTTGAGAGCCTTTGGGGGTTTTATGATTGTTGCTCTAAGTTGTCTAAATTATTTCTAGGCTCCTGTTGATATCTTTCATGCTACCATGTGTTGTGGTTCATTGATGAAGTTATTCTTTATGAAGGGGTAAAGCTTCTTCTGTGTTTCTCAGATGCTTTATGTGGCTGTTCCAACTGAGTGATGTGCTAAATAAGGCAGTCAAAAAGCTGCAGTTTCCACCAACAGCAATAACTCTGTCATACTGCACAAAGCGTCACATTCTTAAGGGCTCATCCTGCTGTTGATGAAGCAAGCGTGTGGACACCAAGCAGTATATGACAGGGTTTTCAAGGCTGGTCCACATTTACCAGACTATGCCAGGATGTTTAGGAGGTTCAATAGAGCATTGACAGCCAAAGACTCTAAGAGGCTGAGTTAGAGTAGACAATTGGAAATGCTTCTTAAACTGGGTGTGTGTCTCCTTGGATCTTCTGCAAACCAGCTGTCCAATTTAAATTGTCTTTTTAGTCTCTCAGTCAGTGGCACAGTCGTCTCCACCACTGAAGTGACCAAAGTTAGAGCCAGTTCTAGATTTGATTATCCCCTGCCATTTTCAGTACGGGCAGCTTGTTGAGATACCCCTTGGGAGTGTCCTGGAAAACCTTTTAAGGAAAGCTGAATGTTTTTTACATAGCCTGCTGAGAACACTATTTATTTATGCATGCTATAGATAAAACGCTAGCAGACCTGGCTTTTCAATGAACCAACCTGAGATAGGCAGCGCTAGGCATGCATACCTGTTCGGTGTCAGGATACCCTCACAGGTGATATGCACTTTATAAATACACACAACATAGCATCACATAACTCTATATTGACTCTTTATGACTCAGAGAAACACAATTTGTGGGCACTAACCATATATCTGCTACAAGGGTACATTCCAGTGCCCACATGCATGCCAGCACCTCAAACAGGCAAGAATCCACTACAGAGGGCGCCACATACAGAGTCTTCGGTAATGGCCACTAGGATGGCGAGCAGGGGTTGGCAAAATCATTTTTACTGAATCCATGGTAAGCAGAGGCAAAACTGTGACAATACAATTCTTTCCTCATCTGCCTGCCACAAAGTAAAAAAGGGAGGAATGCAGGCATGATGTCCTGGCAGAACCCAGTTCCTCGTTCCTTGCAGTGAAGAATGCACTGAAGAAGGTATTGTTGTGGCTGCAGCACTAGCAGGGGCCGAACAACGTAATTACCGTAACATAATTAGCAGTGCTCTTCAAAGTCATTTTTCCACTATTCCACCTGATAAGCTTGGTCGTGGCACCTACATGCAAGAGTGCCAGAAGGACCCTGCAGCAGCCACAGTGCACAGAAGTTTCTGCTAGGGAAGTTGCCTCGAAGTGCTTTGTTAGGGCTCCAGGCAAGGTATTCACCTTAATGTAGTCGATACATTGCCCTTCCTTTCACAGTGCTTCTAAAAACAGTGGGGCTTTTGTGTTTAGAGCTTTTTTTACCAGTTGAGCTGCAGATCTGCTCCAATTCCACAGGTAGTAAAAGAAAAAGGTGTGAATTTTCCCTGTTTTGCTTACCAGGTAGAATTTTGCCCACTCTCAGTGGTGAGCTTGCAGGAATTCCACCATCAATAAAACAGAGGAAAAACATTTAGAATGGTAGGAAAGGGAATTCCACCACTAAGCCTTCATGGTCCTGATTTAGATCTTGACGGTATTACTGCCATTCTGCTGCGGTGGCAGACCCGTGTACTCTGTGAAGTCGATGGAGTTCTAACCACCGTATTTAGATGTACTGCTGCTGAACTGCTGACTACCTTAACAGAGTGCTCTTTCTAGCCGTCAGGCTGGCGTGCTCCTGATGACCATATTTAGATGCTACAGTTCTGCAGGCATTGTTCGGGTGGCAGATTGCTGATGGAGGGATACCGTTGTGGGAGTCAATTGTACATTGTACAATGGCAGTGGCCAGGGTAACAAGGCGAGTAACACACCCCATGGAAATTAGCCATATATGTCCTGCATTACACAACACACAGAACACTACATACTCAAGATGATCCATTGCCACTCCACCACAACAAAGCATGTACGCAGAAAACACACAATATCATATATACGAAAACACAACATACACACACTATTCATACATCACCCACGTACATGACCACACCTACCATCACAATGACACACTCATCTACATAAACATACTCAAGAGCATATCTACACAGATTACAACAACAACCACAACACAACAACGCTCACCTGACTGTTTCACACAGAAACACAACACAGAACTAAACATACACAACAAACATGAGATCCACATGCAAGTGGCACACAAACAGACACAACCAGACCACCCACTCTAGCTCCCTCTGCCTCAACTAGCCAGTCCACTCACACACACATTCATGTACTGACTCACATCCACAACTGGAAGCACAATTTGACACTTACAGGTCCTACTGCAAAGTGCACACATGGACATAGTATACAATTGGGATGTTATTTTTATTTTGGTGCAAGCATTCTTTTGGTAATAAAATAAAAATGTTGTATATCACTGATTTGTGACATATATAGGTGTGTCCCCATTAAAGTCTGACATAGATGGTTTACAGATATATGCATGACACAAGTGACATGTGACATGTATATTTCTGCAGTGGTCCTGGACTAATGTGAAGTGACCAACCAACGTACACAAATAATGAGGAATGCTTACCTTTGAGTCTAGCGACGACAGGCTCGTGTTTCTTCTGTTGTCCAGTGGCAGCAGCAAGGACAGGTCTCATCCAGTTGGGCCCAGTCGAAAATTGAAGTGGAAACAGGGAAAAAAATAAGTTTTTATCTAATTTCCCTTCCAATCTACCAACTCAGGGGTGGAGGTAACACAGCCACAGTTGCTTTGGCGGGAAGGCACATCATGATTGGTTCGTGGGAACAGTGGCTGGAGTCCCGCCACCAGCCACTATTTCTAATGGTGCTGTTGATGTGGGTGGAGATTCGTGGCAGAGTCGGCGGGACTCATGCAGTCTTTCATCTATTTACCTCCCATCATCTAAATAGGCCGGGCAGACCGCTAAGGCGGCAAATGAGTTTTCCAATGGAAAACCATCAGTGGGACCGCTACTGCCAAGATTTAAGTCAGGCCCTAAACAAATAATTTTCAGAGTTAAAGCATATTCTGAAAGTCTGGCATGGCTTTGCCCTCGTCGACCAACAGTGGACACCTCCAGCTTCAGCTTCAAATGAATAAAATTCTAACTCCAGGTACCAAATGATAGCGGCATACAGTAGTGATGTAAGAATTAAAGCCCTAATACAAGTTCTGTATAATGAGATTATTTCTTTCTCTGATAAATAGGAAATTCAGAAAGAGGCATTTGTGTACCAAGTAACCTTGGATAATGAAATTATCTTTCATTTCAGGGAATCCATCAATAGAAGCATTACTTCAGTTGCAATTTCAATAAATGCGGCAGCCATCTAAAACTAAGAATAACTGCAGGTGATTTCAGGTTGAGAATACACATCAAATACCCACTGGTCTAAAACGAAATATATGTATTATTAACTTCTTTATTTAATGAAATGGGGAACTGAGCTCTGAATCAGCACAGACTCCTGAATACTTTCTAAACTAATTATACTTGTTTGGCTGCTTTTGTTATGTGCACCTTTCCACTGCAAACTGATGCAACGGCGTATTTTGCACTAAAATGTGCTAATGACGGATTTACTTTTCAGATAATTACACAGAATGTTGCTGAAATTTTGCGTAGCTACGTGACAGCAAATTACACTGATTCTGCGCACTCCTTATTTTATACTTATTTAGAGAGTAAACAAAATGTGCTCGGTCTATTTTTATTAAATGGACAAACTTGCTGTTAATGCATCGTTGCCTTCCGGTGATTTTCTTTGTCCAACTTCAAAGCACAAAAGCACTGCACATATACAGTTCCTTATGGATATAAGGTTTAACAGTGTGAAATGTCTTGTTATTCTCAGATAAGACATTCAAAGATAACCCCCGTGGAGGGACTCTCTCTAGAGCAGTGCTTAATTTGTAAATAAAAACGTGCGGGTGCCCAAAGCCCTCCTCTTAAACACGTGGCTGCTGCAATTAAATGAGGGAACAGGGAATACTGAGGCGGCGTCATCCTGAAGCTATCTCGGGCCTCTTCAATCCATATAAAGCCACTCCCTGCCCCTTCAGCTCACTCTTGCAGCTTTCTGCTTTCTCCCTTGGTGACGCTTTTTCATTTTTCCCTTCCTTCGTCTTTTCCATATGTGTCTTTTGCTCGAAGCAAATGCGTGGTGCAGAATACTAGGACCTGGCCCTCAAGAATAAGTGCTGGTGCTCAGCACCGGAAACAACAAGCACAAATTAAGCACAGAGTAAATGCAATACTACCAGAGGAAAGGAAAGTTTAAACCACCTGAGGCCAAATTAGATGTACAGGGCTTGAAAATGCAAGCAGCTGCTGTGCTGTAGCACAAGGTCACATCCTTTCGGCATTCTTCAGTTTCTGGTAAGGGGCAGGAGCCCAGAGACATTGGGCAGGTTTAAGAAAAGTGGCACTGCACCTAGTGCAGCACCACTTTCCATGCGCCCCTTAGTGCCCCACTACCGCCGCCATCTGTGTACCATATTTAAGATACGGCTCACCATGGAAGTAGTTAAGGAATTAGTGCCAAAAATGTTGACTCTAATCCTACAAATCACCCAGAGGCCCATTAAAAACAATGGGAGCCTCATTTCAACGCCTGCTAAAAGCAGGCCTTAAAAATGCTGATAAGAATGACGTTTTCGGCCCCTCTAACAGGTGAACACCCCACTTGCATACACTATGCCTGGCGCAGGCATAATGTGGCTTAAGGGTTCACAAAGCAGTGCAATGCATGCCTTGCACTACTTTGTAAATCTGGTGCATGGAAAAAGCCTCTTTAGGGCTGCCTTAGTGTAAAAAAAAAGACGCTGTGAAGGCACTAAGGTGGCGCTAGGGACTCTTAAATATGCCCCATTTTATTTTAAGGCATAGGAAAAGTGGGCAATTGGACTGGGCCCCACCTTCTAAGGGCCCCCCCACCCCCGGTAAATTAATCTTTCTCAGTTTCGCTCAGTCTATCTAACTTGCATTGATTTAGCAATTAGAACACCTCTCTCTTCTGTCCTCTATCTGTGAAACTTTGTCTCTTTGTACCCGGCTTAACTCAGAGGCAATGTAAAGTATTTGTGCAAATTTTCAAACAGTAACTCAGTGTAAACATACCAAAAAATGACCCCACAACAGATTTGAAAAATAGTGTATTGTTTAATAAATAAAACAAAACTAAAATGACAAAAATCCAATCAGTAGAAAAAGAGAAATGCAGGTTGTAAGATTTTGGCGAAAATAGCGCCAAAATGCACAAAGTGGCACAGGTAATATTCCTTTCTCACGTCGTTGCTTACCATATCTTGGATTTTATAGTGGACTTTACAGCTATTGTAATATGCACGGAGTAGGAGGCTGGCCTTATTTGTAGTGGGTACCAAAGGTACTTACACCTTATATCAGGTCCAGTTATTCCTTATTAGTGTAGTGTAGGCAGTGTCTATAAGCCAGGCTCTCTAGAGGTAGCTGTGGATGAGAAGCCAAGGTTTATCTAGGAGACATGCAAAGCTCATGCAATACCAATGTAGTCACACAGTACATACACACATGAAAGAAAATACTCAGTGTTACAAAAATAAAGGTACTTTATTTTGGTGACACAAATGCCAAAAATACCTTAGAGACTATACTCCCTAAGGAGGTAAGTAATAAACACAGTATATACACTAGAATGTGGTAATAGCTGTAAAAAACAGTAAGAAAACTGTGCAAATAGTGAAAATCACAAGAGATAGCAATGGGCCTAGGAGGAATACAAACCACATACCAAAATAGTGGAATGCACTTAATGGAAGGTCACACGCATGCCTTGGCAACTGCAAAACACGCGGTGCACGGAGGTACTGTCTTGCATAGTGAGGCAAGCTCTTACCTCCACCAAAGTTGGACAGCTGCACCTTAGGACCGTTGGGGCAACTTCAGTCTACCACTCGTGTTGCTGGATCCACGCACTTTATCAGGAGAGGGGACCAATGCCACCGGTCGTCGCTGTGGAGGAGTACCTGCTGGAGCAGGGAAGTGACTCCTTCACTTCAAGGGAGATTCCTTCATTCTTCTGGTGTAGGCTGAAGACAGGCAGTCCTCGGAGGATGCACAACCTGGAAACAGTTGCAGTTGCTGGCAGGAACTGAAGATACAATGTTGCAGAAGTCATTTTTGCTTCTTTATTGCGGCTTGTAGAGTTCCTGGAGGGCCCAGATGCAGTTTTGTCGATAGAAGGTGAAGTAAAGGAAGCAGAGGATTCCTGATGGAGTCTTGCAATCCAAATCTGAGGAAACACCCAGAGGAGAGACCCTAAATAACTGTGGAAGGGGGATTGGACAGCTACGCAGGTAAGCACCTATCCGGGGAGAGCTCAGATGTCACCTGCTGGCACTGGTCACTCAGATTCTCCCAGAGTACCCCACCACCTTGGAATCCAAGATGGCAAAACCCAGGGACACTCTGGAGGAGCTCTGGGCACCAACCCTGGGGTATTGATGGACAGTGGAGTGGTCACTCCCCTTTCCTTTGTCCAGTTTTGTGCCAGATAGGGGCCTGGGGTCCCTGAACTGGTGTAGACTGGATTATGCAAGGAGAGCACCATCTGTGCCCTTCAAAGCATTTCCAGAGGCTCTGGGAGGCTATCCCTCCCATTCCTGTAACACCTATTTCCAAAGGGAGTGGGTGTAACACCCTTCTCCCAAAAGAAATGCTTTGTTCTGCCTTCCTGGGCTTGAGCTGCTCAAGCAATAGGAGGGCAGAAACCTGTCTATGAGGTGACAGCAGCTGGGGCTGCCTGGAAAACCTCAGAACGCTGGTATGGCAGTATTGAGGGTCCACCGTGGAGCCCCCAGAGTACATGGAATTGCATAACCAATACTAGCATCAGTATTGGGGTACAATTCCACGTTGTTAGACACCTTACATGGCCATATTCGGAGTTACCATTGATTAGCTGGACATAGGTATTGACCTATGTCCACTGCAAGCGTAAAAAAGTGTCCCGCACTAACGAAGTCCGGTAAAATGGTCCTGGATGACATAGGGGCACCTCTGCTAGTGGCGGGGTGCACTCACACACAGGTACTTTGCACCTAGCCTTCAGGGTTGGAAAGCCTGACATATAGGTGACTTATAAGTGACTGTAAATGGCAGTGAAAGGGTGCATGCACCATTTCACGAAGGTTGCAATGGCAGTCTTGCACAAGCCTTTACATGGGCTCCCTGTTGGTGGCAAAAGTAATGCTGCAGCTCAGAGAGATCTCCTGGAACCCCAATGCCCTGGGTACCTAAGTACCATACACTAGGGACTTTTAAGGGGGGACCAGTATGCCAATTTGGGATGAAATATTGGGTTACCAGTATGCGCTGACAAAATTGAGAGAAGAGAGCGCATAAGCACTGGGGTCCTGGTTAGCAGGTTTCCTGTGACACAGTCAAACACACTGACATCAGGGAGAAATTGGGGGTAACATGCCAAAAAGAGGGTACTTTCCTACACAGGACCATTATTCCAGTAACACATCTCTGTCCCAAGCAAGACAGCTTGGCTTTACCAGTGGTTGTTTTAAATATCCACTAAGCATTGGAGAAGACTTCTACCACAACAAGGACATATATTATGGCCCTCATTCTGACCTTGGCGGGCGGCGGAGGCCGCCCGCCAAAGTCCCGCCGTCAGGTTACCGTTCCGCGGTCGAAAGACCGCGGCGGTAATTCTGACTTTCCCGCTGGGCTGGCGGGCGGTCGCCTTCAGGCCGCCCGCCAGCCCAGCGGGAAAGAGGCTTCCACGATGAAGCCGGCTCGGAATCGAGCCGGCGGAGTGGAAGCTGTGCGACGGGTGCAGTTGCACCCGTCGCGTATTTCACTGTCTGCGCAGCAGACAGTGAAATACATTTAGGGGCCCTCTTACGGGGGCCCCTGCAATGCCCATGCCAGTGGCATGGGCACTGCAGGGGCCCCCAGGGGCCCCGCGACCCCCCCTACCGCCATCCGGATCCCGGCGGTCGGACCGCCGGGATCTGGATGGCGGTAGGGGGGGTCGGAATCCCCTCGGCGGCGCAGCAAGCTGCGCCGCCTTGGAGGATTCAATGGGGCGGCGGTACACTGGCGGGAGACCGCCAGTGTTGCCGGTCCGACCGCGCTTTACCGCCGCGGTCGGAATCCCCATTGGAGCACCGCCAGCCTGTCGGCGGTGCTCCCGCGGTCCTCCGCCCTGGCGGTCTTTGACCGCCAGGGTCAGAATGAGGGCCTATGGTGGTCATTCTGACCCTGGCGGTCTTTGACCGCCAGGGCGGAGGACCGCGGGAGCACCGCCGACAGGCCGGCGGTGCTCCAATGGGGATTCCGACCGCCGCGGTCGGACCGGCACCACTGGCGGGGTCCCGCCAGTGTACCGCGGCCCCATTGAATCCTCCGCGGCGGCGCAGCTTGCTGCACCGCCGCGGGGATTCCGACCCCCCCTACCGCCATCCAGATCCCGGCGGTCGGACCGCCGAGATCCGGATGGCGGTACGGGGGGTCACGGGGCCCCTGGGGGCCCCTGCAGTGCCCATGCCACTGGCATGGGCATTGCAGGGGCCCCCGTAAGAGGGCCCCTACATGTATTTCACTGTCTGCTGCGCAGACAGTGAAATACGCGACGGGTGCAACTGCACCCGTCGCACAGCTTCCACTCCGCCGGCTCGATTCCGAGCCGGCTTCATCGTGGAAGCCTCTTTCCCGCTGGGCTGGCTGGCGGTCTGAAGGCGACCGCCCGCCAGCCCAGCGGGAAAGTCAGAATTACCGCCGCGGTCTTTCGACCGCGGAACGGTAACCTGACGGCGCCCGCCAAGGTCAGAATGAGGGCCTATGTGTCTTGGAACTGCACCAATATCTAGATGAGATGAAGAGGTGCCTTCCAAATTCTGGTGGGAATGCTAAATCCACAGGAAATTTCAAAGGTGGCATTTCCTTTACTTTGAGGTAGAGGAAATTGCACTCAGATGTAGCACTTCTTACAGAATTCAGAGGATGTTTTGCTGCCACCTTAAAGTTTGAGTGAGACACAGATTTGTTAGGCGAGGGGCTGCAGGCATAATGATAGTTCTCCTCTTACTTGCACTCCTCCTCTTACTCCAGCACAAAAAGAGTTAAAGACGGATTCACAGAAAAGAAGACTATGCTATTCTGGTGTTCCAGAGCCATTTTTCATCTTCACACATTGTTCATTCCGAGCCAGACAGGAAGTTTAACTTTGAAGAGATAGAGTGCATCCCCTGTTAAGAATTTTCACTCCCATTTTGCCATGTCCGGTATTTCATCCCTTTCTACGTACAAAACCTGCAACCAGGGTGTATTTACTATTTCTGGTTGACAAGAAGTCCTTAGAATTTTCAATGAGGATGACTTCCAGGCGGTCATCTGAGCCACATTCTCCTCCACAGGTGTTTTTCATATGCAAGCTTTCCTCACACTGTCTCATAAGTGTTAGAAATGGGGTCTCTAGTTGGCAGAGGTATACACCCTTCTCCACAATACTAGTCAGGGTAAGTCACACACTATCCAAATTATCCTGTGCCCACCCTCTGGTAACTTTGCACTGAGCAGTCAGGCTTAACATAGAAGGCAATGTGAAAAGTATTTGTGCAATACATCATACAGTAACACAGTGAAAACACAACAAAAATACACCACACAGGTTTAGAAACATATGATATTTGTTAAATTAAGTAAAAAAAAGATAATGATTCATTAAGCACAAGTTGAAATATCACTTTTGCAGGTTTAAAAAGAGTCTTAAATCTTAGAAATGACAGTTGTCTCTTGATTACACAAAGTACCTGGTTTGTGTAAAAAATAACACGCTTGGAGACCGCAGAACAGAAGATGTGTGGAAAAATAGGGTGTGCGTCGGATTTTCCAACGCAGCACAGATGATGCGTTGTTTCTCTTCACACTGCAAGGGGCATTGCGTCATTTTGCGGCACGCAGTCTTGGTTCCTCACTGCGATGCAGGGATCTTTTTGGTGCCCAGGGACGATGCAGGGAAATCCTGGGTGTGCGGGAAGATGTCAAAGGCGCTGTGTATGACAATGCGTCTAATTTTCTGTCACACAGTAGGCCCTGCATCGATTTTTCACTCGGGGAATAGGCTGCATTGTTTCGGTTCGGCTGTGCATTGGACTGGTAGGGCTCTGTGTTGAATTTCCAGCTGCAAGGCAGTGGCTGCGCCGAATCTTCACTCAGGAAGTCGCCCTGCGTCGCTCCGGCTCAACTGTGTGGCGATTTCTTGGTCGCACAACAGCTGTGCGTTGTTTCCGGCAGGCTGTGCGTCAATTTTCTGCACACAGGGAGTTTCCTGAAGAGATGAAGGCCCTCATTATGACATTGGTGGTAAATCCCACTTACCGCCATGCTGACAGCCTAAAATATACCGCCGCCTCAGCGGATATCCATTCACCATATTATGACACACACACACACACACCAATCTGTCAGCCACCGACACAACTCCGCCACACCAAAGGTCAGTGATAAACTGGTGGTATCCAAACCCACACCGTTATGCCAACAGAACTATGCCCATCACATTATGACCCACAAATCACCACAGCGGACAATTAACTGCTGTAAACCATTGGTGGTACATACCGCTGCGCTCAAAATACACACACTCAAAGAAAACAGCACTACATTGGACAATTCAAACTACACACACCTGACACACATACACACACCACACCCACACCATTATAAAACACACACCCACATTACCCACAACCCTTTACCATTCCAAACTATTGCCAAGAGAGAGAGAGACAGCAAGATCACTCACACAATCAGAGCCACATACCACCATCACCTATACACCACCCATGCACCTCACAACACACCCCAACACACCCTCACCCACACTACTCACACAACACCCATGGCACCACAACGACACCCCAGATTCTCTGAGGAGGAGCTGAGGGTCATGGTGGAGGAAATCATCAGGGTAGAGCCACAGCTATTTGGAGCACAGGTGCAGCAGATATCCATTGCTAGGAAGAAGGATCGTGGACAGGGTCAATGCCGTGGGACAGCACCCCACGACAATGGACAACATCAGGAAGCTGTGGAATGACCTACGGGGGAAGGTACATTCCATTGCAGCAAGACACCAACTCGCTGTACAGAGGACTGGCGGTGGACCCCCACCTCCTCCCTCACAACTAACAACATGGGAGGAGCAAGTCTTGGCAATCATGCTTCCTGAGGGCCTGACAGGAGTTGGAGGAGGACTGGACTCTGGTAAGTCAACTCTATACTACTATCACCCATCTGCCTGCATGGCATCACATACCCCCATCCTCACTCCCATCAGTCCACCACTTTCCAAACACCCCACCATCACAACCCACTCATCCTAATGCCAAGCCCTGCATGCACCACCAATGCATAGACACCACTCACAGACCTGCATGGATACCTATCACTAAAGCATGCACACTAGAGAGAACTAATCATCTCACCATACACCAACGTACACAAGTGAAAGCTGCCAGGGCAAAAACAACCATAGAGGGCAACCCATCCATGCACAATATGTCACACACAGAAACAATAGCACTGCATTTACATCCTCACAGGTATCCCAGCCAATGTCACAAGGGAAGAGGTACCAGCAACATCCAGTGCCTTACAGAAGTGGCCCACAGTGATGATAGTGACTCTGCTCGCCTGGATCTGGATGTCCAACCTGGCCCATCAGGGACCTCCGGAGAGTAGATTACCCAAATACAGTCACACACCACCACAGAGCCTCCCCCCTCAGGAAACACCACCACAGCACCCACCCAGCAGACCCATACCTCTGTCCCCAGGACATGTCAATCAGCAGTGTGTCCACCACTACAGGGACCCAAGGGTACACCACAAACCCAAAACAATCAGGGACCTGGGTTTAGTGGCAGTGGGCACACCGTTCAGGGGACAGAGGCACAGGACAACAGGGAAGCTGGGAGGACTGCTGTGCGCCGGGGGAGGACAGGCCCAGAGAACCAACTCTCCAGGAGGCACTCACTGAGATCCTGGGAGCATACCAACATTCCCAGGATACGCTGGGACAGATCCTGGACAACGTGCAGGAGAACAGGCGGCTGCAGGAGGGACAGTACCAGGGGATCAGAGAGGACTTGAAGGCCATAAACACCAACCTGGTCACCATTGCAGGGGTGCTGGCAGACATGACCAAGAATGAGGGAGGCAGTGTCACACCAGCAGGCCCCTGCCACTAGCTAGACTACAGAACAGCCCTCCAACTCAGCTGCCGCTAGGGGAAAGGAGGCACCGCCACAGGACCAACAGGCCACCAGCACCCTCCCCCTGCAGAAGTAGAACCACCCCGCAAACATTCCCTGTGATCCAGGCAGAAGCCAGAGACTATTGCCAAGACCCCAGCCAGGAAATGAGACTCTCCTGATTGTCACCCTTGTGTTCCACTCTGTCACCCTGTCCACCTCGAACTGCCATTGCACCACTTCCTATGCCCCCTTGGACAATGTACCTGTGCTACATATAGACTGGAACTGTACCCTGGACTTTCCTCCATCATCACCCAAGCCCATTGCACTTCCCCCTTTACTTCAAAGCACTGCAATAAACACACTTCGAAAAAATACAAGTATGGAGTATGTCAAATAATTTCAGTATGTATTTGTTTTACAAGGTTTAAACATTGCAATTCAACAGTACAGTAATGTCAACATAGGAAAGACCTGTAGTTGGCTACAGTGACAACACCAGGAGCAATAGTGGGGCAGCAACATCTGCAAAAATAGTTGCCAAAGGGTACAGTGAGTGGCCATGGAAGTGGGAAATAACAGCATGCCACTGACCATGTGAAACAAAAAATGACAATGAAATGTGATGTAACACTGTCTTACCTGTGTGTCATTGGCAGTATTGTCTAATCACTGCAGATCTGTTGTCCTCATCCTCATTCTCTGCCTCCTCATCTTCACTGTCCACTGGGTCCACTGCTGCCACAGTGGCATCTCCAGGCTCCTGCTCCTCCTGCAGAAAAGGCACATGGCGTCTCAAGGCAAGGTTATGCAACATGCAGTATGCCACGATTATCTGGCAGACCGTCTTGGGTGAGTAGCACAGGGATCCACCAGTCAGATTGAGGCACCAAAACCTGGCCTTCAGGATGCCAAATGTACGTTAAATAATTCTTCTTGTTCGCCCATGTGCCTCATAGTAACGTAACCCAGCCCTTGTCCTGGGATTCCTCACAGGGGCCAGAGTCACCTGCAAATATCGAGGGACAACTGTTAGCCACACACTAACCCTTATAACCCACACAATACCCATATACCAACATCCACCTGGTAGGAACCAGGGCTCACCTATTAGCCACACCCTGTGCCTCTGTAGTTGGCCCATCAAATTTGGGATGCTGCTATTCCTCAGGATAAAGTCATCATGCACTGACCCAGGATACTTAGGATTGACGTGGGAGATGTACTGGTCTGCCAAACACACCATCTGCACATTCATCGAGTGAAAACTTTTTCTATTTCTGAAGACCTGTTCATTTTTCCAGGGGGGCACAAATGCAATATGTGTTCCATCAATCGCCCCAGTTATGCTGGGGATATGTCCCATTGCATAGAAGTCAGCCTTCACCGTGGGCAAATCCTCCACCTGGGGGAAAACAATGTAGCTACACATGTGTTTAATCAGGATACCCAACACTCTTGTCAGCACAATTGAGAACATTGGCTGTGACATTCCTGCTGCCAAGCCCACTGTCACTTGGAAAGAACCAGTTGCCAATAAATGGAACACAGATAGCAGTTGCACAAGAGGGGGGATTCCAGTGGGTAGCGTAGAGCAGATATTAGGTCAGGCTCCAATTGGGCACACAGCTCTGTGATTGTGGCCCTGTCAAGTCTGTAGCTGAGGATAATGTGCCTGTCCTCCATTGTTGTCAAGTCCACCAGGGGTCTGTACACTGGGAATGTCTCCATCTCCTATTCATCCAAAGCAGTTGCAATCTATGGGGCAAAAGAGTGAGGGGCCGGTCATAAAATGTACATTGTTGCCACTACAGTTCAATGCATGATGTGAATTATAAATGTATTAGTGGCATATGTCCTGTATGTACAATTGTGATCTGTGATGCAGTTATGTTCCATGCACTGCCCCCCCCGAAATGGCATCCACCTGTCCTGTATGGAGGGACAGGTGGAAGTGAGGTAATTCTGCTGACGTTGTGCGCCGTTGCGGGAGGCAGTCGGGATCCGCTGTGCAACGCCTCATCGGATGAAATTTGGCCCTATGGGGTACATTGGCCAGAGGTGATGTACACCGGCAGTGACGGTATGCACCGCTGTGGACGTCACCGCCATTTTCTATCTGTTCAATCACTTGCTGCCTGACCTTCAACAGGAGAGGACCTACACTGCATGTGCTGTTGTGACCTGTGCCTGGAACCTACCATGGCCCGTGTGACTGGGGAAAGGGCCCCTGCCTTCACTTTGGCAGAGTTGGAGAGACTGGTGGATGGGGTCCTACCCCAGTACGGACTGCTGTATGGGCCTCCAGACCAACAGGTGAGTACACTGTGAGCACGATGTATGGGGCATGAGTGCATGGAGTGCTGTGTGTGAAGGCCGAAGGTGGGAGGGGGGTTGGTGGAAGGGCCCTGGGCAGCATGCAGCATGTATGTTTGGCCATGTCTGTGTAAAAGGGGATGGGAAGGGCAATGGTGGGCCATGAGTGTAACAGTCAGGACGATCTAACTAATACCTTTCCCTGTCTATATTTCCTCTGCAGGTCAGCACCCATCAAAAAAAGGGTATATGGCGTGCCATCACCAAGGACATGCAGACTCTGGGGGTCTACGGCAGGCAGAGCACCCATTGTCGGAAACGGTGGGAGGACCTGAGATGCTGGGCACAGAAGGCGGCAGAGGCCTAGCTGGGATGGCCTCCCAACGAGGAAGGGGTGCCCGTCGAACCCTGACCCTCCCTGATGGCCTGCATTCTGGCCGTGGCCTATCCGGAGCTGGATGGGCACTTGAGGGCAACACAGCAGCCAAAAGAGGATGATTACAGTGCCCATCATTACAACAGGCCTGACATTGTAAAGTAGGTCCCATGTTGGGCAGGGTTCTGATATGATATTCCTCCTACCTAACTAGTAGGCATTCACTGCTGGGCAGGGGTGTGTGGGTCCCAGGTATGCTGCAGTTGGCGTTATGTGTCCCTCCCAATGCCCTGGTGACTAGCATTGTTAATGATAGTGCATTGCATAGTGCGTAGGGCTGTTCCCTGTGTGTGGGGGTGGTATGTACGCCAACAGTGGTGTTGGTGTAGCCATTGACCATGTGCATCCTTTGTCTCTTCCCCCCTTTTTGTGTTGCCACCCTGTCCTTATGTGTATTAGCATCATCTGGCGGAGGAGCAGAGGCACCTGCGACAGAGGGCGCTGCATCCCATAGGACCCAGGAGGCAGAGTCCACCAATGCTGAGGGCACCAGTGGGACGGAGGGTGAGGGGAGCACCACAGTAGAGACTGGAGGGGACAGTTCGGACATGGGTACCTCCTCCGATGGAAGCTCCCTGGTGATGGCGGACACCTCTGTGCCCACCCCAGCTACAGGTACAGCCGCCACCCCCGGACCAGCCCAACCCTCCCAGCAGCCTCTCATCGAGTTGTCTGTGCCCGCTCACCCAGGAGGGTGGGCATTTCCTTCGCCCCAGGCACCTCAGGCCCTGCCCCAGTGAGCCCTGCTGCCCTGAGTGAGGAGGCTATTGACCTCTTGCGATCCATCTCTGTTGGGCAGTCACCCATTATGAATGCCATCCAGGGGCTGGCAGCCCAAATGCAAAAGACCAATGCATTTCTTGAGGGCATTTACACTGGCTTGGCGGCCCAACAAAGATGAATCCAGGCTCTGGCCTCCTCTCTGATGGCAGCCATTGTCCCTGTTTCCACCCTCCCCCCTCCAACTTCCTCTGCCCAATCCCATTCCCCTCATCCCCAACCTATCCCAAGCACACAGGCAGATGAGCATGCACACAGGACAACACACAAGTGTGGACATAGCAAACACAAGCACCACACATCATCCCACAGGCACTCACACAAACACCATCCAGATGCAGACATACCAACATCCACTGCCTCCGCTGTGGCCCCCTCCTCCTCGTTCTCCATCTCTCTCCCAGTTGCGTCTACACTCACACCTACATGTACTACATCCTCATCCACTACCTCCATTACCAGCACACCTATCAGAACACATGCTTCACTGGCAGTCACCACCCCAACATCCATGCACACGTCCCCTGTGTCCTCTCCCACTGTGTCTGTCACCCCCCCTCCCAAAGTACACAAACGCAAGCACTCAGACACCCAACAGCCATCCACCTCACAACAGCATCCAGCCCATGCTCCTGCACCCAAACACATCAGAGACACCTCCTACAACCAGTCCCTTTTCCTACACTCCCAAAACTTCTCCCTCTTCCCGCCCTAATGTCCCTAAACAGCTTTTCCTCTCCACCATTGACGTCTTCCCTACCCCTCCCCCTGTCCTTTACATCTAGCCAGGGTGTGTAAAACCCAGACAAGCACCTCAGCCACCCAGTCCACAGGCCCAGTAGTGTCCACAGCAACTTGTGGTGGTAAAGGATCCAGACCACCAGCCAGCCATACGGAAAGGGTGCTTGCCCCAAGTGCTGGCAGGAAGGGCAAGGAGCCCTCCCCAGCTGCTGCCAGGAAGGTCAAGGTCCCACCCGCAGCTGCTGTCAGTAAGGGGAAGGAGGAATCCACAGCTGCTAAAAGGAAGATCAAGGTGCCACCCCAAGCTGCTGCCAGGAGGGGAAGGAGGAATCCCCAGCTGCTGCCAGGAAGATCAAGGTGCCACACACCCAGCTGCTGCCAGGAAGGGAAATGAGGAATCCCCAGCTGCTGCCAGGAAGGGCAAGGGGCCTGCACCAGCAGGCAGAAAGGACAAGGGTCCTGGTGCTGGGACTGAGTCGGAGCCCCCACCACCAACCATGGTGGTGTAGCCATCCGAGGCTGCAGGGGATGGGCAGGAGCCTCCCCCCACCACTGCCACCAGCAGCATCGGCATCACCACCAGCACCCCCAGCAGCACCACCAGCACCACCAGCAGCAGTGGGCAGCTGTCCGAGGATGCAGGAAATGGGCAGGAGCCTCCCCCCACCACCACCAGCACCACCAGCAGCAGTGGGCAGCTGTCCGAGGCTGCAGAGGGTGGGCAGTAGCATCTCCCCACCACCGCCACCAGCAGCATCAACACCATCACCACCAGCAGCAATTGGCAGCCGTCCGAGGCTGCAGGGGTTGGGCAGTAGCCTCCCCCCACCACCAACAACAGCAACACCACCACCACTGAGCAGCCGTCACCACTAGCAGACAGTCTGTAGCCCTGTGTCCATGGGCTGTTGTGCGGCCTGCCCCCTGCAAATCCTGTGGGTTAGACACCCACCTGAGAGACTGTGACCTTGCACTCCCCAAGATCTGCATCACAGGGCACGATGCCCCCTCCAGAACCAGTGGGTATGGCACCCACTCACCCCATCCTCACCAGGATGAAGATCACAGGGCACAATGCCCCCTCAAGAACCAGTGGGTATGGCGCCCACTCACCCCATCCTCTCCAGGATGTATATCATAGGCCACGATGCCCCCTCCAGAGCCAGTGGGCAAGTCACCCACTTGAGATACTGTGGCCTTGCACTCCCCAGGACCAAGCACAGGGCATGTTGTCCCCTCCAGAGCCAGTGGGCAAGTCACCCAGTTGAGAGACTGTGGCCTTGCACTCCCCAGGACCAAGCACAGGGCATGTTGCACCCTCCAGGAACAGTGGATTTGTTCCATCTTCCGGCTGAGGTGCCTCCTGTTCCCCATCCCCTGAGGTGCCTGCCTATTTTCGAAATGATGCCCCTGTGGTGTTCTCTCCGTGTTGTTGCAGGAGTCAAGTGTTGCCTTGGACTTTGTAATGTGGCCCTGTGGCCCACGTAGATTGAGGACTGGGCAGTGTCCCATGTTTGTACATATGTATATACTTTTGGATTGAATTTTCGTATTTCTACTATATTTATATCATTACAGTCACTTTCATCTATTGGTGTTGTCTTTGCATTATTCCTGAGAGGTACGGAGTAAATATGTTATGTTACTGCATCTGCTTGTGTGAATGGTGTTGTGGTGGGAGGGGGTGTGTTGTGAGTGTGTGTGTCACTCTCTTTTTCCTCCCCCATCCTCTGTGTGCTAGGTGGCAGTACTCACTGTGGTCATCTTCGCCGTCGTTGGTGTTCATGGTGAAGCAGGACAGAAAATAATAGGGGAAGATAATGGGGAAGATCTGCAGTTCGGGCTCCATGGCAGCGTGGTTCTTCCTTGAGTCTCCGATGGTGAGTCGTTTCCCTTCTGTGCAGTGTTTCCGCCAGGCTTTTGATGTCGTTGGTACTGCCCCAGAAAAGGTGGTGGATTGGCCTGTCATAATACAGTGGGTGGAACATTGTCTTCTGCCTGGGTGTTGGCGGCTACGCCCTTGAGGGCTGTTGATTCCGCCCTGGGGTTCGGTGTGGTAAAGTGGCTGTGTGTCTGAACTCTTTCCGCCATGGTCATAATTTGGCGGTATTTACCGCCAGCCTGTTTGCGGTATTACTGCCGCTTTATCACCGACCGCCAGGGTTGTAATGAGGGCCGAAGTCTTTTTGGCCCTGAGACTTCAGAAAATAGAAGTCAAGCTCAATCCAAGTCCTTGAATAACACTTCTCAGCACAGTCAGAGGGCAGCAGGGCAACATCAGGGCAGCAGTCCTTCCCAGCAAAGCAGTCCAGATGAGTCACTGGGGCAGCCAGGCAGTTCCTCTTGACAGGTTGCAGGTTCAGGTCCAGAAGTGTATGAGTTGGTGGGGTCAGAGACCCAGTTTATATATCCAAAAATGTCTTTGAAGTGGGGGAGACGTCAAAGAGAGGTTTTGAAGTGCACAAGTTCCCCTTTCAGTACAGGTCTGTCTGCCAGGGTCCCAAGGAAGGGGGTTTGACAGTCCATTGTGTGAGGGCAGGCCACTAGCCTCTGAAATGTAAGTTTCAGGCCCTCCACCCTTCCAGCCCATGAAGACCCATTCCGTATGCAGATGAGTGCAAGTGTGACTGAGTGTCCTGTGTTTGTGGTTGTCTGGGTGAAATGCACAAAGAAGCTGTCAACCAGCCCAGCACAGACATTGATTGGAGACAGGCTGTAAGGCACAGATGGATTTTAAGTGTAGAGAAATGCTCACTTTCTAAAAGTGGCATTTCTAAAATAGTAATATAAAATCCAACCTCACCAACAAGCAGGATTTTCTGCCATTATTCTGGCCATACTAGATATTACCTGGTTACCCCTTTCTGATCAGAACCTACCACTCAAATAGTATATGAGGGTAGTCCTAATGCTAGCTAATGAATGAGCAGGCGTCACAGTAGTGGAAAACTAATTTAGGAGTTTCCCCCCTGCCCGGACATATAGACACAAATGTATATGCCCAGCCTTTTACTTACATAGCACCCTGCCCTATGGGCTACCTAGGGGAGTTTAGGGCTTGGCAAGTACGTTTAAATGCCAAGTCGAAGTGGCAATGAAACTGCACACACTGGCCTTGCAATGGCAGGCCTGAAACATAGTTAAGGGGCTACTTATGTGGGTGGTACAATCAATGCTGCAGGCCCACTAGTAGCATTACATTTTAAGGCCCTGGGGACATGTAGTGCACTTTACTAGGAACTTACAAGTAAATCAAATATGCCAATTGGGAATGAACCAATGTTACCCTGTTTAAGGGAGAAAGCATATGCACTTTAGCACTGGTTAGCAGTGGTAAAGTGCGCAGAGTCCTACAACCAGCAAAAAAGTGTCAGAAAAGTGGAGGGAGGCAGGCAGAAAGATTTGGGGATGACCACCCTAAGGCTGTCACTTCTAACAATAAGTAACTGCTTTCTTTTTGTTATGCTAGTTTATGTGAATAGGCATATCTGGGCATAAACCAGATCAATCATGACTTCAATCTTGCCAATGAGATGATGAATCAAGGAATAGATTCTACATGTGGCTGCACAATATGACAAGCATGTGCACATAAGATGACCCAAAAAATTAAGTCAATGTCCAAATCAACCAGGATTGCAAATCAAGTGTGCTATAACAGCTCATCCTGAGGGAACCAGGGATGACAGTGGAGGACATGTTGGTGCTTGCAAGATCACAGGAGCTGTCACACAGCAGAGCAGAACAGGTGGAGGAAGTGCTCCTGAAGGTCAGGCTATTAAACCCTCTAGAAGAGGAAGTTCATGTGAAAACAGAGTCCCAAGTACAGAAGACATGGCCAGTGACACTGATGATCAGTCAGATCAACAACCTCTTTATGGGCACCCACAGTCCCAATGCCCAGTGAAAGACAAGTCCTACTCTAAATGTAGCAAGAAAAAACACTTTGCAAAAGTGTGCTGAGGTGGAGGCAGAAGTAGACATGGAGAAACCACAACGTTTTCCTATCGGGGCACCTGAAATAAAGGAATGACAGGGGTCCTCCTATGAAGAACACAATCCTCATCAGCTAGACACAGAGGAGGAAGTAGATAAATATCCTACACAGCAAAAGGGCAAGCACCTAAGAGGCCACAGTCGGTTTGCAGCATTGAGATCAACGGTCAGTCAGTCTCACCACCCAAAGACATAGAGGCATCTGTGAATGTAATGGACTTGGATCAATACTACTTTTTGAAAATACAGCCGCCATTAGCCACAACAAAGACAAGAACCTTTGTTTATGGGAGCGACAGCCCCTTCCTGCTAGCAGGGACATTCAACATACACATCTGCCACTAGAGCAATAGATTAATAGAAGGTTTTACATCACCATGAAGGCGGGATACACCCTCATCAGCTGCCACAAGGACTTAGGGCTTGTAGCATTCAGCACACAAGCACACACCCACCAAGTGGAACAGTTACTACAGGAATTTGGACACATATTTGAAGGGCTAGGATGTCTCAAAGACTATTCAAACTACACATAGATGAGACTGTGTAGCTGGCAGTATTGAGACACTGGTGTGTCTTGTCACCTAAAAACACAAGTGAAAGAGGAATTAATTAGACTTGAAAACCCTGCAGTAATTAAGAAGGTGTATGATCCGACTCCCTGGATTTCCACAATGGTAATTGCCTCAAAGACCAAGATCAGTCAGTCACTTCTTTATAGACAACAGACTCCCTAACCAAGCCATCAAGAGGGAGCGCCATACCACTCCAACCATGGATGACATCATAACAGATCGCACCAAAGCCAAATGGTTCTCCAAGGTTGATCCTAACTCAGGGTACTACAGACAACTCTTGGACAAGGGGAGCAGGTACATTATGACATTCTCAATGCACCTGGGGCGTTTCTGCTACAAAAGACTGAACTGCAGAATCTCTTAAGCAGCAGAAGTCTTCCAAAACAATGGCAACACATTCAGGTGGTCCATCAGAGAGTGTCAGATCAAGGCCTGACATTGAACAAGAACAAGGGCTCATTCTTTGAGCAACAAGTTGAATTCTTCAACTACTTACTTTCTTTTAAGGACATCAAATTGGAGCTGAAAAAGGAAGTGGATATCCAGAACCCCCCAGCTCCAACATCAGTCACAGAAGTGAGGAGCTTCCTAGGGAGGAGCTTCCTAGGGATGGAGAAATATTGCGAGTGGTTCATCCCCAATTTAGCTACACTCATTGACCCACTAAAAACATTGACAAAAGTCCACACAAAATTTGAGTGGATCAAAACTCAATAAACTGCTTTTCAATGAATCAAGTATGCCCTGCTCCATGATGTGACCATGATGTACTTCAACCCTGCCCAACAGACTGAACTGATCATTGACGCCAACCCAGTGGGGCTAGGAGCTGTCCTGGTGCAGAGCAACAGAGCAAAGGACGGTGGGCCCCAGTTGCAATCGCTAGTTGGGTAATGGCAGACCTAGAGACACAGTACGCCCAAATCAAGCTCAAAGACCTAGCTATTAAATGGTTCTGTGCCCACTTCCACCTCCACCTGATAGGAATAAGAATCATAATAGTGATGGACAACGAGCCATTTGTGAACCTGTTCCAAGGAACATCTCAACACTCTCCACCCGTCATAGAGAAGTGTGTAATTCAGTTGCAGCAATACCAGTTCAATGTCAGCTACTGACTGAGGGTGGAGCACCCAGCTTATTTCTTATCCAGGCACCCACTTCACCAGGTTCGTGAAGTGGAACACCAGTCTGTAGCTATGGAACAATACATCCAACTGATCACCCAAGTTTTATGCTTCAAGGCTCTTTCATTGAAGGCGTTTGTTCAGGCATCATTACAAGATAGCTGTCAGTGTCAGACAAGTTGAGATCCAACAAAATAATTGGGCAACATTTCTAGCTGACTCCAGAAGTCTCAAACAGCTTGCTAGGGCAACTCTCGAACACCTCTAGAGAGTGCACTCAGAGCTCTGCATGACCAGTGATAACCTTGCTCTCCAAGGAGGCAGGCTGTGACAGGCAGGATCTCATGATGAAGCTAGCCTGCCAAGGCCAACAGGACATGGCAAAAACAGGAATAATAAACTGATGCAGAGCACATGGGAGACAGCAACTAAGGTGGGGAGGGACGTAATGCTCTAGCCATTAACTGAGTCAGCTATGTTTGATGACGCATGCACCCTGAGGTTGGCTGTGGATTCAAGTAAAAATACCACTCAGACTGAGTCTAAATCAAACTCTGTGTCCTGAGTGTTATTAACGCTCTGGTGTTGCTGGGACATGGCCTAATACTCACGGCTTGGCCCAGCACAGGAACAAGTGTGCTTCCTCCACCGGTTATGGATTTGTGGAATAGCTGAACTCAAAAGTCTGCAGCTTATCTTTGGTCTATGTATGGTGGAAGCCTGCCAAGTCTCCACTCACGATGTCTCCTTTTCTCTCCAAAATAGCAAAGAATGAAGGACTGTGGACAAAATCTAGAGAAAGAGGAATGACTGTGGAGACTGTCCTCCGAGGGCGAGGCACAAGGAGGAGGGCAGGGATGAGATGTAGCAGCGAAACCATTGTGGGATAACAGAACAGACTGGTGGGAAAGTTTGGAATGCCTCTGTTATGAAAAGTTTATAGGGGAACTTTTCTCTGCTAATCTCCCATGACCACAGAGATCACACTGGGATTGTTTTTTATGGAGAAAGGACAGAAATGGGTAGCTCAGCAAGAGTGCTCTTCTAAACTCAAAGAGGAGCAGCTATGAAATTCATGAATCAGAAATAGTTTGTCACAACGACAATATGTTTCTTGTTGTTAGTATCTTTGTGCAATAACAATAAATAAAATAAAAAAAATGAAATGACTGCAGTGTGCATTTGAGACCACACCTGACTATGGAAGAGGCGAGGTTGAAGTGGAAATATGAGGCTACAAATACACAGATGGATGACTTGCCACACTCTGAGAATACAACTGCCACAAGTAGGGAATGTTCAGCATTTTGTGACAGCTGGAAATGGCCCTTTCCTCAGTGTCATACCCAAACCTTTTGCTTTCCTCATCCTCTTATTTGCTGAATTTGTTTTTGTTGACTTTATGACTCTTTGCACTTTACCACTGCTAACCAATGCTTAAGTGCCTCTGCCGTCTCCTCTAAACATGGTAATATTGGCTAATCCCCATTTGGCACATTTTATTTACTTTTAACTCCCTGCACTACACGGGCCCAATGCCTGTAAATTAAATACTACGAATTAGCCTACCGCACTGACTGTGCCACCCACTTAAGTAGCTATTTAAATATGTCTCAGACCTACCAGTGCAGAGCACCTGTGCAGTTTAAAGTATCATTTTGACCTGACAAAATAAACCTTTTGCCAGACCAAAACCTTTCTCTTAAATACATATGTCAGCCATAGGGTAGGTCCTTGGCAGCTCAGAGGGCAGAGTGCAATGTATTTAAAAACATAGGACATTTACTTTTAAGTTTTACATGCCCTGGTATTGAAAAAGTCTTACATTTGTTTTTCACTACTGAAAGACCTATCTCTCCCATACAATAACATTGGAGTTACCTTATTAAATTCCATAGGTATAATGTCCAAATGAGAAAGTTTGGTGTCTCTGGAATCACAATTTAAAATCCTAACCTATGGTGAAATCAGACTTTGAATTTTAATTCTAAAAATGCCACTTTTAGAAAGTTGGCATTTTCTCGCCTTAGTCATTTGGTGCCTGTACTCTTTCTCTTGTCACATGACTGGGGGTAGCTGGCAGTTGGGTTTTGTGTAGTTCTCCTAGACAGCTAAACACAATGGGAAGCTAGGCATGACTTGATGGACTATCTCGGGCAGGGTGGGAGGGAGGAGCTGGACACAGCCTCACTTAAAACTGAACAGGCTGTGTCCTGTCCACACACAAAGGGCCTAACATCCCTTTTTTGTCACTTCAGCCAGCTTACTGCCAGGACGAGGGAGGCAGGTAATTCATTGTACTTCAAGCCACTGTCTAGGCTTTTATCCCACCTTCCAGAACCAGGACTCTGGGATACAAATACTGGACCTCATAGACCACCACTTCAGTACACTTCTGGACATTTTGATTCAATGCCATGTAGAAGGATTTCTGTGCTGCTGAAGGACTGGCACTCCCATGTTTGGAGAGGGCCTTCCTTGTGGAGAGGGACTCCCTTGTTGCCCTCGGATTTGATTTTGGAATTTACCCTGTAACAGACCTGGCTAGCTTAAGAACTTTATTATACTGGATATGCATATGGTCAACTAAAGAACTGAGAAACTACACGGTTGGTCATAGCGGTGTAATGGACAAGGTACAAGCAGTGCAGAAGATTGGCTGGCTGAGGAACTTGAAGAACTCATGGGAAGTGATAGGTCTTCCAGAATTCTGAGCCACCCCTCAAGCAATACCTCAGAATGCCATTCCATTGGTAATGCAGAAATTCTGGGAGTGGGTCTCTTCTTGGTCTGACCAGCTTAGTGACCAAGGATCATTGACTAGAGGTTTTCTTCAATTTAAACATGAACACTCGGCTGAGCCTTTTTTAGACACTATTATACCAGTGCATATCCGTTCTCTGTTCTTATAGTTTAAATAAGGTACTTTCCCATTAGCTGCCTTCACTGCTCTTTAGGCCCTACCTGTAGCAGGTGCCAAAAGTTGTAAGTTATGAATTGTTGCTGAAAAAATGGGGGAGCACCTGCTTTTCTCCTGCCCTGGATATGCTGTGCAGAGGTGTAACTGGATTGCTCCCCTTTTCAGACACCTCATCTTATTAGAGCGAGTTACTGCCCCTAGAATCTGAAAGAGCGACTCTTCATTAATGATAGTATCAACAGTTTCTAAATTTCTATTTGCAGCCTGGACTATTAGGCAGAAATAACTTGTGTTAATACAATGAATATTCACAGGGGGCTCAAGTGTATGACAATGCCAGGCAGCATAAAGATGATTGTTAGGGGTGTTTTAATATATAACTTGTCTTTCTCTTTTTAACTTTTAAAACTCAAATGTTTTCATTATATTTTAGAGGTGTTTACGAAGTTTCTATATTAGTACTGGAATGCTGCTATTCTTTCTTTTTTTCTTAAATGTTATGGTTTGTACTATGATGAATGATGATGAAATTATTTATTTTGAGAGGTCAGTAAAACTTTGAAACTTTGAGACTGCCACTCTGCTGGACTGTATTCTGCTGGACTTCTGTTTTACTGTATTGACCAGATGCCTGCTGACCTCTTTCCTGTGTAAGAAGGATTGGACCTTTATCTTTTGAACCCAGAACCACAGGCTAGTTGGCTGGTCTCCTGATCTAAAGTCTCAGGGATATTGAAGACTTCCAACCACCCTGCTTCAATACCTACCCCCAAGTGGTGCGTCCCCAGATCTGCATCCTTCGAAGTTGCCCTAAGGTGCTTGCTGACAGAACAAACACATTCTCTCTGCTGTGTGATGCATCCCTGTGCAGAACCAATGCATCTCCTCAGTTGAGCTGTACATCCTCAGGCAGAACCAACACATCGCTGCTGTTGTCAAACATGACTTGCATTGCCACTGTATCCCATATCTTGGGTTTGAAGAATCACCTTTGAAACCACTACTTTGCAATGCTTCCCTAGAGCAGATCCTCGCATCTTTTGCCAATGGCAGCCTTGACAATAATGCCAAACCTCCACATTGCAGATTCTCCTCTCTTCAGCACCAACACTTTCCCTCGACTGCGCAACACAGCCCAAATACTGGCCTTCACATCGCAAGTACGGTCGATGAGATCCTTGACGTTGTTGCAAGGACCTTGCACCGCAGCCTCATGCAATGCTCCACAACCAGGATTTAAGGTACTTTGTTCAGCAGGCCTAAGTGGTCGCTGTAGCCAGCCCAAGCTCCATCGTGGTCAGCCTGAACTTGTGACTATCTCCCAGTTTGGTGCAACCAGATATAACAGGCCCACAAACAACCCAAAAAAATGGCTTACACCCTGACCTATGAGATCAGCCCACTGACACTGCCTGACTGCCCTAAAGGCCAGTTCAACCCTGGCAATCCACAGTTTGATAGCTGACAGAGAGAATGAACGTCCAACCAGGTGGGACCGATGGAAGCAAGAGATGTTTAGAAGCAGTAGATTGACTCGGTGGAGTGGGTGAGGAGGAGAGTAGATGTCTAGACATTAAGAAATGTCTCCTTGATAGATCACTGATCTGGGCCTTTGTACCTTGGCCACCTCCTGTTCACATGTCCAGAATCAATGGGTTTGCCTTATGTCCCTAGGGAAGCAGCCAAAGTAGACTTTGTGCCATGTCAGCCGACCTTGAGATACCCTTCAATAGTACATCAGTGGATCATATTAGCCCTTAATTTATAAAAGTAATGGCTTCATTACTTTAATCCTATACACAATGGCTGCTCACCACAACTCTAAACATTATTATATTATTAATAATATATATTAATATTATATTATTTCAGAAGGTGCAATAAGATACTGACAACAGACTTTTTAAGGGAGCTAACTGATCTCCCAGGAAGTGACATTTTTACACAGGCGGTTGACTACACAAAAAAGTTATTTTACCCACCTGAGTGTTCGTGATCTACCAGCCTCAGATACGCCTAAAGAAAGTCTCCCGAAACCTGCTAGCCATCTACTAGTTCAAGGGAAAGTGTTTAGAAGCAGCCTCCTGCTGTTAAGGCTCCTCCTCTGTCTGTGCCCTTTTTCCTATAGCTTAATCCTGACCATTGAAGTTCAGAGGAGCGCCAAGGCCCTGCCTAGTGTGCCCAGCATGAGGCTGCTGGACCACCAAATGTGCCTGCACCTTCCCGGCTTCCTCTTCACCACCGTCCTACCTCATAGCATTGAGCTCGCAGAATCCTTACAAATAAATAAGATGGCAATCAATCAATCAATCAATCAAGGATTTGTAAAGCGCACTACTCACCGGTGAGGGTTTCAAGGCGCTGCAATCACAGCAATGCAGCTCCTAGTGGGCCTAAGCTGTGTCCTTTATTGTGATCCATGCCCTGTTTCTGTGGGGCCCTGTTATCAACTCTAAAACAGAGGCATTGTGACAATCTCCCAGCCTTGTTCCATGGACAAATCTACACTCTTTTGCCGATATTAATTGGTTAGCACAAACTTTCAAAATGGATATTTGTACATAAATGTAAATTAGATAAATAATTTGTTATCATTGTACATCTTGTGACCAAGTAAAGTTTAGTTACACTGTGAAGCACTCTCAGACCAATTCCGGGGCACGTGTGTGCTATATAAAAGATTTTAAACATAAACAAATACATTCATCAATAGATAAATAAATCGACAGATATATAAATATACTGCTGAATTTTGCGAGAGCAGTGCTCTAGAGAGGTGTGCCAAAAACGTATTTGCGCGTTTTGAAATACCTCTAAATGCCAAATGTATGTGGCCTCTGCTTGTGACCAAATGCTTCCCAAGTCATCAAAACATAAAACGCATACAAAAGTAATCTGACAGAATTACTAGCCAGAGGTCATTCCCTGTGAATCCATCTTCGTCAAGGAGGAAACCCCTGGTCTGGCATCTGCTTGTCTACCACGGATGTTGAGTCATGTATTATTCGTCTCGATTGTACAACCCGGGAACAAATGATGCTCCTTACTTTTAGAGGCTGCACATACACCGTGGACAATATTTGACAATAATATTTGGCTAATTCTCCATGTTTCTTCCAATCTTCAGTTTGGCTCTTATCTGCTAGAACTCACAGGTGGGAGCAACAGGCCCAGTTCACTAGCTGTAATGTCTACATCTGTAAATTACAACAGCTGGGAGTTGTTACTAAACTTTACTTTTCAAGCAGCCATTACTTGGAGCTAACTTAATCACAATCTGTAAATGTTTGGGATTTCCTGACAAAGTTCGTCCTAAACGTAGTTACCGCTTCGAGAAATCTAAGTAATCTCTTTTGAAAATCAGGGACTGACTTTGACCAGCCACCTCTCACCCCTTTACTTTAAGGACAATCAGTTTCATGGATGATGGAAATATAAGTTCTCATGGAAATGAGCTGAAACTTTCAGCCTTGCCCTGTGGTGACTCACAAGTCTCCTCTTGTGACTGCTGATGCACCCAGAGTCAGATAATGATGTGCCTGGACCTCCCAGTTCTCAACCACTTCCATTCTTGCAACATAATGCGCAGAGAGGCAGAGATAATGCATGAATCATTAAGTTGAGTTGTTTTTCCGAAGTCTTGGCAGGGCCATCGGTTTAATGCAGGTACACGTCATGTGCTCAACAATAATAACTCTCATGAACAGTACATGAGTTATCCGAGGACAGCATCCCTGTTTTCAGATCAAGGCCCTCATTACAACCCTGGTGGTCAAAGACCGCCAGGGCTGTTTTGGAGTTTGTACCGCCAACAGGCTAGCGGTACAAACTCGGGCATTACGACCGCGGCGGAAGCGCCGTGGTCGCATCGCCACTTTTGTCCCGGCGGTTTCCCGCCACTTTTGTCCTGGCGGTTTCCCGCCAATTTTATCCCGCCACTTTTGTCCCGGCGGTTGTAATCTCCCAGGGCAGCGCTGCTTGCAGTGCTGCCCAGGGGTTTACGAGTCCCCCTCCCGCCAGCCTTTTCATGGCGGTATGAACCGCCATGAAAAGGCTGGCGGAAAGGGGAGTCGCTGGGCCACTGGCATGGGCAGTGCAGGGGCCCCCTGCCACGGCCCCATGGAGCTTTTCACTGTCTGCATAGCAGACAGTGAAAAGCGCGACGGGTGCAACTGCACCCGTCGCACCGCCGCAACACCGCCGGCTCCATTTGGAGCCGGCTCCTTTTTTGCGACCGAGATCCCCGCTGGACCGGCGGGAGGAAACCAGGTTTCCGCCCGCCGGCCCAGCGGGGATCTCCAAATAGACCCGCGGGAGTGTGGCCACATTGGCAGCCGCCCAGCGGTTTCAACTTGGCGGGTGGCCGCCAATGTTGAAATGAGGGCCCAAGTCTGTTATTCAAGGTGGATAATAACAAATAAAATAAACATGGAAAAAAGGAAGAACATATGAATGAAAAAAAGTAAAAATACCAGTATATAAAAAGGAGAAGGTGGAGGAAAAAGTGTAAAGAGGTCTTGGTTGGGACATACAGAGAAAGGCATTGGCAAGAACAATCTGTTTGCCGTTTGTGTAGTGAAAAGGGATTCTTGAGCTCGAGATCTATAAGATGATTACTGATGATGTCCAGTGGCTCATATTACTTGCCACAAATTAGCTTTACTCTTTGATGAACACAAGATGGCTGTACCATGTAGATGCAGTTGACATAACTCTAGCTCTAGCTATTCAAATCATTTTAAAATGGTCCATCAGATGGGGTTATTTTGGCACCCACAAAGATTTTGTTCATTTTGACGTTACAACTTACAGAAGTGTGGCCTCACAAAGTTGGCTCTGGCAATTAATGAGCTCCCAACTGTGTGGTTTCATCTTTGTGTCATAGTTATGGGACTCAGATCTGTCAGGGCTACCGCTTACACCTAATGGATCACTGTACCTTCTAGTACATTCTGCAGACACGTTCCATGGAGCTACTGATTATGAAGTAATAATAGGTGATTCATCTGGCTTCACAAACCTAGTTATTTTCTCTTTTTTGACAACCTTTATATGTTCTTTTTTTACTATTTTGGGACAGAAATTAGCTCTGTTGTCCTATACTTTATATAACTGTACTACCTGATATATATTTGTCATTGTTAGAAATGGGGTCTCCAGCTGGCAGAGGTATACACCCTTATCCAAGTAGGGACCACAATCACAATCAAGGTAAGTCACAACACAACCCAAATTATCCTGTCCCCACTCTCTGGTAGCTTGGCACAGAGCAGACCGGCTTAACTTAGAAAGCAATGTGTAAAGTATTTGTGCAATAACTCATACTGTAACACAGTGAAAATACCACAAAAATACACCACTCAGGTTTAGAAAAATAGATATTTATCTAAATAATATAAGGTTGGAACGATAAAAATCCAGTGTACACAAGCAAAGCTATGAATTTTCAAACATTAAATCCTACTAAAGTGCTTAGAAACAAAATAGCTCCAACTGGGGCTATCACAGCGTCGTTGACGGAGTCATTCCCAATAGTCTGACACCACATGTGCGGCAATGGAGTCGCACGGACCCCCAGGTACAGTACCTTTGAAAACAACTAAACAAAGACATCGCAGAGGTGAGGCGTCAAGGGAGCCAGTGTGTTGTCAGTCTCTTATGGTATTCAGGGAGATGAGGCATGGATTCCGTACTGCGAGGCAGGGGAGACAAGGTGCTGGTTCCGTCCAGTTGCATGGGAAGCTGGTTCGGCGTCAGTGGCGATGCGTCAGTTCTTTGGGACCCAGCAAGGTCGATGGATCCAGTCGGTCAAGACGTGATGTGTCGACTTCACAGTGTCATGATGATACTGCTTGACATCAGTGGTTTCACTGCAACATCAGACTTGTGTTGCAGGCCACGGACGTTGCGAGCAGAGATGTCAATGGAGCGGGAGAAGGCTGCAGCATTAGTGTAAGCATTGCTGAAGTCATTCCTGGCATCGCTGAAGTCAGAAAACTAGTTAAAAGCTAGTAGATGAAGGCATTGTTGTCCCCGAGACTTCAGAACAAGAGGCAAGCTCCATCCAAGCCCTTGAAGAGCACTTTTGGGGGAGACAGAGTCCTTCCAGCAAAGTCAGAGGCCAGCAGGGCAGCAAGTAGGGCTGCAGTCCTTCTCAGCAAAGCATTCCAGATGAGTGCTTTGGGCAGTCATGCAGTTCCCTGACAGAGAGCAGGTGTAGATCCAGAATTGTCTGATTTGGTGGGGTCAGAGACCCAGTTTATGTACCTAAAAATGCCTTTGAAGTGGGAAAACTTCAAAGAGTGGTTTTGACATGCACAAGTTCCCCTTTCAGTCCAGTCCCGTCTGCCAGGACCCCGTGGGGGGTTATCAGTCCTTTTTGTGAGGGCAGGCCACTGGCTTTTGAAATGTAAGAGGGAGCCTCTCCACCCTTCCTGCCCAGGGAGACTCATTCAGTATGCAGATGAATGCAGGTGTGACTGAGTGTCCTGTGTTTATGACTGTCTGGGTGGAATGCACAAGGGAGCTGTCAACCAGCACAGACCAGACGTTGATTGGAGACAGGCTATAAGGCAAAGATGGCAGAAAGTGCAGTGAAATGCCCACTTTCTAAAAGTGGCATTTCTAACATAGTAATATTAAATCCTACTTCACCAGTAAGCAGGATTTTCTATTACCATTCTGGCAATGCAAAACATGACAGGGCTACTGCTTCCAGATCAGAATCTACCACGTAAAAGTTTATGAGGGCAGTCCTAATGCTAGTCTATGAGACGAGCAGGCCTTGCAATAGTGGAAAACAAATTTGTGAGTTTTTCACTACTAGGACATGTAAAACACTTTGGTACATGTCCTGCCTTTTACTTACATATCACCCTGCCCTATGGATTACCTAGGGCCTACCTTAGGGGTGACATATGTAGAAAAAGGGGTGTTTAAGGCTTGGCAAGTAGTTTTAAATGCAAAGTCGAAGAGGAAGTAGCAGTGAAATGCAATGGCAGGCCTGAGATATGGTTAAGGGGCTACTTATGTGGGTGGCATAATCTGTGCTGCAGGCCCACTAGCAGCATTTAATTTACAGGCCCTGGGCACATGTAGTTACTAGGGACTTACAAGTAAATTAAATATGGCATTTGAGTATGAGCCAATGTTACCAGGTTTAAGGGAGAGAGCATATGCAGTTTAGCACTGGTTAGCAGTGGTAAAGTGTGCAAAGTCTTAAAACCAGAAAAAAGAGGGTAAAAAACAATAGAGGGAGATAGGCTAAAAGTTGGGGGATGACCAACCCAAGGCTGTCAGGTTGAATAGTCATCTTTCAAGATGATCACACTACAGAGAGGTATGTGCATTACACAGTAGGTGGGCACAAGTCGCATAATTTGATGAAGGGTAATTAAGTGAAATTACAGCAGAATTATACAAGATTACTCAAGGAGTGTAACCTAGCATTTAGCACTATTTTCTCTGTGTAAAAAGGACCCGAGGTAGCATTCTGCACTATGAAAATAACACTAAAAGAACAGAACACAAACAGCAGTAGCCGCTCACTCTCATTAAGTATCTTATTCTTGTGCTCCTCCAGTAGGAGTTTTGTGACATATTACTCATAATTACAGGAACAAGCATAATTCTGTATTTGTTGGTAATTTTGAGTCAAAAGAGTAATGTGAAATTACTGAAAATACTCTGATTACTCTGCCATAATTTAAATTTTGTGTAGGCCTGCCTTCCATCACAATGACATTAGCTGCCCAATGAACTTGTTTGCATTTTTGCCTATTTATGGCACTCCCTGCATTTGTTTTTACACCGCCCTAGGTGTTTTCAAGATGTACATGGGCTGAACTGAAGTCTTTATGCATACCATTGTCTTTACTTTACTTACTTTAGATCATTGGGCAGTGTCACTCTTAATTAGCTCTACAGTTACAAATATTCTGCACTTCCACATTCCCAGGGTTTGATCACCAGCTTACTAGAGTGAGCACTTAGCAAAATTCATATGAATGTCTTAACACAGTGCAGGTGGTGTCTGCATCTCTGATTTACTCCTTACACTTACCCAGTCATTTGGCCCTCTATTGCTTACAGCAGACCATGTTCCGGGCAGTCACTGAAAGGACACTTCTGCAATACCGTTTTTTACACTTGGTTACCTGATTTGGCAAACAATCACTTTATTCAACTGTATGGAGCTCTTTCCAGGTGCTATATGGGCTGGTCTTCGGTGTGCACCCTTAATATCGACCCCATAATATCAGTGGGACACAATATTGAGGGCAAAATATTAAAAACAAGATATTGAGAAGTAAGTCTAGATTTTCTATATGTAATTCCACATATAAGTATCGATAAGGTACATATATCTTAAAGATACATAGATGTGGAGTTATAAATACTAAATTTATGCTTCCCTATAAGCGCTTACCTTTTGATATTTTGTCCCTCAATATCCTGTACTTGATATTCTTGATTTCCGGGAGTCGCTGGTCCGGACTCTCTCCTCAGCTTGTGTTTGCTTTAGGGCATTAGCTTTGATAAAGTTTGTTTTTGAAAATTAAATACTTGTTTAAATTAATGAACGGATTGGGCATGCACAAAATAAAGAGGAAAGATCTTGAAACTTGGCATCTGCATGACGGCTGAAAACTTATAGCAACTGAATGTCTTACCTATGTGTAGTTCTCTGATGATGATGTATCAGGGACGTTGCTTCAGTCATTGCTATTAGTCACAACCAAAACTACAAAACCCACAATCCCCTACTGGGAAAGGATAGCAACAAATAAAGCAATAACTAAGACCACTAGTACCAGCCTACAAGAGGTAGCCATCGATTAAGGCAGACCTGCTTTCTTGATGTGAAGTCAACTAAAGACCATGCATGAAATGAAGAACTACAAAAAGTAAGGGAATTTGTAGCAGGAAAAGGGCAACTTTGCTCTTGTCCTCCATCAATTAATCCTTTGTCAGTCTTTAATAGACCTCCCATAGGTTGTTCCCTGGAAGCTGCTCCAGTGTGTTCGTGAATAGGCTGTCATAGGCACTGGAAAGGAAGAAATCAATGTCTTTAATGCAGAGGTAAGGATAGTGCCCGATCAGACATTATTGTACAGTGCACCAGTCTAATATTTACAAATAAAAAAAAGCAAGAATTGGAGGAGGGCTAATATTTGTATCGCTGTCTTAAATCATTACTTTTAATGCTAAGAGCCAGGAAAATCCACCTTTTGTTGAAAGACCGTAGGCTCTAAATCCATTTTATTAGGTTGAGTGTTATTGTTCGACCTCGTGTATACTTTTAGCATACTTCTTATGGCTTAAAGCAATTTCATTTGTTGGTTCTAGTGTCTTTTAAAAATTATTGCTCTCTAGTGGTCAGTTCTGCCTTTTCTTCCTCCTTTTTCTGTTCCACTTTGGTTTCTTTATCTGTTGTTGTGACAGATTATTTTTGCTATTTCTTTGTTGCTCCCCTTTCACTGTGGGTGTTTTAGGCTGGTAGCTGACTGCGTTTTATTGCAGCATTCCATTTCTCCCATCTCCTCCCATTGTTTTGGCATTATTCCAATGCCGTCCTTGTTTACCTCTGGCTCCTAAAATAAGCTTATTTTACAAAAGCAACACCCGGACGTTTAGCTCACTGCTCACGAAAGCTACAATATGCCATTTCTGATAGAATGTAGCTAAACCTAACCTTGCATCGCATCTGGAGTCTCTCTCCAGGGCTGCTCCCTGCCAGCACTCAGGACGTTGCACGCAGGGCATTGCTTATCTCCTTTATTGGGGTCATAAGTCTTCTCAGGCTGCTCTGCTAATTGAAATGCAAGGGAAGAATGCTTGCACGATTTTTCATTCTGTTAAAATTAAAATAAAATACTTTTCCAGCCTCATTTTCCAATTTCTGTTCAGACATTTACACAACGCGAGGTAGTGCAGTCTTCTTCTCGTCTTTCCTCAAGGGCTTGTTACTATTTGTGTGGACTCCTAATCCCTTGGGCTCAAGGACACCAGGTTATACATATACCTGCAGACAGGTAAGAAAATACCACGAAGGGAAGATGCATTTTAGCAAGCTCACTGAAGTGCATCATTTTGTCTGTCACTGTTCTATGAACAGGAATGAAGAAGCAAGTACTCTACTATGCAGAAAAAAACATTGGTCATGGGGCTTCATGTTATTTGTATTCTATAGCCTTAGAGCCTAAGTGTTAGAACTGTGTGTTTGTGGTTATATCTCAGTCCTAGAAGGCGTTAGGTCCTTCCGTTGTTTCGATGTATATAACTTCCCTGTTGCTACACATTATTTTTAATTATAGCCTTTACTGCACCTCTGGGTGCCTCGGTCTAAATGCTGCAGGGTACAATGTTTGTGTTCCAAGTCCTCTTCCACTACCTGGAACAAAAATGTACTACCTTTCCTCACTAACTCTAGCCTTGAGCCAAGTACAGAAGGAAAATACTTTGTTCATCCCATTTGATTGCAATAGCATTTATGGTGTTGGATCCACTTTTTATAGCATCTTATATCTCTGAGAATGCACCGAAGCTCATTTTAGATAGGTGACACACTGTTTCCTGGGATTGCTATGAAAGAAAATGTGTGTGCTTGTCATATTGCCAATGTGGATAGTGTTTTTCTGTTAGACGTGAGAGTTATGCTCTTATTGTGTATCATTGCTGCAACTGTGCACGAACTTAAATATAAAAAGAGTCAGAGATGGACATGTAGTCATTAGATGCTGCTGTAAAATGTGTGAGTGCAGTGTGCTCTAAGAGTAAGTATTTTGGAATTGTTCATAATTAGCAGAGACTGCTCAATCAAGCATATATCTGTGCCTCGAATGGATGTACGAGAAAGGTGTGACACCAGACGTGCACTCAGACTTCTATCAGTTTTGGAGTCGTCTGTACCATCCAGATTTAAACACATAAGAAATAAAACAGGAAGTGCCAAGAGGTGAAGGATGTTAACCTGGGAGGTGCAGTGCTGCATAAACTACATTATCTGCACCAGAGTTTACAAAGGAGGGGTAAAGGAACAACCCATAGAAAGGGACATGATGCAGCTCCCTATGATACATACTGTGAGAAGACCTGGAGCAGCAGAAAGGAATCCAAAGGAATGGACACTAAGTCATAGTCAGTTCTCTGAAGACTAAACACAGGGGTGGAGGAAGAGAAACAGATGTGACTGGTCATTTCATCAGACATGCTTTATGAGGGTCCTATCAGCAGGGGAGGTCGTGAAGCCCATAGGAATGGCAACATCCATGGTTTATGCTTTGAAGAGTTCATACAGGAATGGCAGTGGAGTAAGAACCAGCTAGCCATTCTATATAGGCTGTGGAGTATGTCAAGGTGTGACAGAGGAGCAGTCCATGCCAAACAGCATTATACAGTAAGCCATGCCATAGGGCCGCTGAATACTCCCAAGCGTAGCAGGAGAGCAGCCCACAGGAATGGCCATTGTACAACCAGCCACTATACATACAGTGAGGAGTCCACAGGGAAAAACAGCGAGGAGACCACCACTGAGTGAAAGGGAGCAACCCATAGGGTTGGGTATCATATAACCAGCTGTGCTATATGTGTTGTGTAGTCCCCACAGGAAAGGCAGAAGCCAATCCAACGTGAATGCCACTAACTATAGCATATGCTATGAGGAATCATCTCAGCAGTGTCAGGGAGACATCCCTTGGAACGGATATCATGTAGCCAGACATACTACATGGATTGTATAGTTCCACCAGGAGGGACAGAAGAGAATCCCATGGGAATGTAACTAACCATAGCGTATGCTATGAGGAATCATCTCAGCAGGGTCAAGGATAAAACTACAGGAATGATTACCATAGAACCAGCTATACTTAATGGAGTCATATTCCCCCAGATGGAGCAGACGAGAAAACCTTGGGAATGGAGAGAATTCAATGAACCATGGCATATGTTATGAGGAATCATCCCACAAGCATCTGGGATAATGCATAGGAATTGGCAATATACAAACCAGCCATAGTGTATGGATTGAATTGGTCACCCACGAGTGTCAGAGAAGAAGCGCAGAAATCACCAGGCAGCACATAAACAGGGTCAGGAGTAGGGGGTGGACGTAAAATGCAGCTTGTGGATTCCTAGCAAAACACCTCCAACCTCCATGTGGCATAGTGTGATCTCACATGTGGCTTACCACTGTTAAGTTGGCAAGTGCGAGTGAGAATTTGTGCCCCAAGTTTAATTTTCAGGTGCTAAAACGCCTCCCAGCCAGATATCATCTAAGCGGGTGCTCATGGCAGGCCGCCACCATTTGCTTTGAGAAAGTTGCCACTCGAGTAGAAAATGTACTTGAGTTGCAGAAAGAAGCATCATCCTCTGGCACGCTGCGTGGTGCCATTCACGCCGATTATACAGCACAGAACAAGTGCCCAGCACTAAAAATCAGTGCAGGCAGCACGATATGCCCGAATTCCACCCGTTGGCAGAACTCCACAGTGTTTTTATATAACCACACCGAATTCCATGGAGTGAAACTCTGCAAGTTCCACCCAGTGTAAGTTGGGGGATCCACCCCAGGAGTGGTAGTAGCCCTACCAGTCGGTGTAGAGCATCAATCAGTAATTCCAATGGTAAATCAGTAGAAAGCACCAGCCACTGCCCAGTGGCCACTGGCGGCTTCAGGACACAGAGGAAAAACATAGCATTTTTGTTTCATTCATTTATAGTAGCCTTTGTTAGATGATGCCAAAGGCTACGATGGTTACACACAATGATGTCCAACTCAATGAGTTTTAGGGTTCCTTGCTGAAAACACAACACAAGGGCATGGAATGGAGCTAGACAGGTGCACTGCATATAACTCATTGGACTGAAACACTTAAGAGATCACATCTCCCACATGTCAATGAAGCGTTGCATGGGTGCATCGAGGTGTCTCTTCAATATCCGAGTCAATTTCCACAGTAGACACTGACAGCGACAGCGAAGAATCATATTAGATGGAGTTCAGCCTGCATCACTTGAAGGAAAGCAAGCCCAGCTGTGGTGCTCTGCTGAAGGGTGCTGGTGTACCTGTCTGTCAGATCACCCTCACCTTGCGTCGCAGTAAGTGACATTCTTGACAGATGGCGCAGAGGGGGTGCTTCATGCGGGCCTTCGCTGGATTACACTACCAGGCACTCTTCTTTCTGGATATTGGCTTCAGAGGGAAATTATTGCTAGTGCTTTCTCTGGCTCTAGCAGTGACTACTTTCTGCTGTTGCTGTTTTTCTTTGATGAAAGCAATGGTGCTGTGCATTTCCTGGTTGATAGCATCATACTGATGTGAAGGATGTGCCTCGTGCGCCCAGAAATGAGATGAAATACAGGAGTTATAATGTCTGCCAACTCTATCCTTGCTTGCCGGAGGTGTAGAGGATGTGATGATGTGGAAAGAAGATGGACACAAGAGATAAAGGAAATTGTGTTATGATAGGCCCAAGAGCCCGCCTGTGTGTCAAACATGGCTTTTTATCTTGATTCCTTTGGTTGTTTTATCTTTTACTACTTCCAATTTCTCTCTTTAGCTAATTTTAAGAATAACAATATTTTGTATTTACCTTTTCAGATTTTATTTTTTTAGTATCACAAAAATGGATATCATTATCGAACCCTGGGTTTCATTTGCGTACAGACTTCGTCAGCTACCAGCAGGTGAATCCTTTTAATACTGCCTTTGCTAACACCAGAGTAAGAACAATTTCTGTTCAATTTGCCATTTTGAGTGAGTGCTAAATCAAGTACAAATACAATGTACACTTAGTTTACAAAATAACTCATGGAAAAAGAATGGAACAATTGGTGGTGGGGAAATGGAAACTTAACTAATCAAAAGGTTCACAAGAGACCCAGTGTTCTGTTCATCGTAAAGTCAGTGATAACATGCACTTCTACAGCATCCTCTCCACAAAAGAGAATTACTAAGCAGAATGGTGCTCTTATCGACCTAGAACAATGAGAGGCGGATTCCATCTACGAGGATTCTGAAGTGTGACTTTCCGACTACACTTCCATCACCTTAGTCAGCTATCTTTCAAAAGTCACTGGTGGAGAATACGCTGCCACCAAAAGCAGGGTGGGTCTAGTGGTCCTGCTCACCACAAATTATATTTATATTGGTATCTGTTTGTGTGCCTCAATATGCACTGGAGTTAAGTCCACCTGAGAGCAGAAGACAGCTGATCTGGGTCCTTGGAATAGGCTGATCTTGATCTGGGATCACTGGAGGGATTTGATTGTAAGGTCCATTTGAGGGCACAGGAATAGACAATCTGGGTCCTCAGGAAAGCCATATCTCTCATCCGAGATCATCCAAGGGATTTGATTATTAGTTTAATCTGAGAGGAGGTGAACAGGAATTCTTGGTCCTATGCAAAGTCTTATCTCTTATACGAGATCTGAGAGATTTAATTGTGAGGTCCAACTGATGGCATAGGATAAATGATTGGTACCCTCTGAAAGCCGAAAATCTCATCTGAGATCATCGGAGAGATTTGACTGTCAGGTCCATATGAGGGCACAGGAAGAGATAATGTGCATACTTGGCAACGACTTATCTCTCATCTGAAATCACTGGAGGGATTTGTTTGTAAACATTGTGTCCCTATGCAGTTTGCTCAAACAGTCAATGCCAAGAGGGTTATTCTATGACTCTGTGGCTTCACCCTTACCTTAAAAGAACAACTTCATTGGATGTAATCGTTTCCCCAGCTTCCTTCAGCTACCTTCCATTAGCATTGGGTAGGCCACAGATTAAAGGCCACCTGGAGCATTGACTTGTGCACCCAATGCTGATGTAGCATAGTTGAATGTTTTTCCCCAAAATTTCACTTCTACGTGGAAAAAATGCTTGAATCTTTGGTTTAAGCAGGGATCAAAAGGCATTGTCTGGTACATGAACCTAATTACTCTTTACTCTTTACTCTGACGTGTCTAGCAGCTAGGATGTTCTATCCTATATGCAGACAGAGGTGCTGAAGGAAGCTGGCCTGGTGTGTGGTGGGTACCTAAGGTACTTACACCTTATACCAGGTCCAGGTATCCCCTATTAGGCAGTGTCTAGAAGCCAGGCTATTTAGAGGTAGCTGTGGATGAGCAGCCAATGCGTATCTAGGAGACATGCAAAGCTCATGCAATACCACTGTAGTCACACAGCACTTACACACATGAAAGAAAACACTCAGTGTTACAAAAATAAAGGTACTTTATTTTAGTGACACAATGCCAAAAAGTACTAGAGAGGCAACCCTCCAATAGGAGGTAAGACACTAAATATGTACACTAGTTATCAGCAATAGGCATAGAAATGTGGTAGAAAACAGTGCAAATGCAAATAGAAAATAGTGACCCTAGGGGGAGCCCAAACCATATACTAAAAAAATGGAATGCAAACACAGGACCCCCACCTTGGTAAGTGCAATGTGTGAAGGGGAGCTGAGGGTACTAGGAAACCCCAAAGGTAAGTTCCACAGTGCCCCCTAGCGACCAGGAGGAAAGGAGTAAATTACTAGATTTTCCCCAAACCACCCAAAAGGAAGACAATGAAGAAAATGCAACACCCAGACAAGAATGCAAGAAACCAGCAGTAGATTCCTGGAGCGGAAGACCTGTGGAAGAAGGGGACCAAGTCCAGAAGTCACAGAAGAGTCCAGGAGGCATAGGAGCTACTACCCACTCAGCTGTGGATGCAGGAGTTGGTTGACGGTGAGACGAAGACAGTCAGAAACACAGCCCTGAAGCAGGTGAAGAGTTCCTGGAGGATGCAGTCAATTTTCCACGCCAGATGGAAGATTGCAGTCAGTCAGTGGCCTGGAAAAGCCACTAACAAGTCTTGACAAAGGCAGAAGTCACAATGAAGCAAAAGTGGAGCTGCTGGGTACCAGCAAGGTCCAGGAGGGTTCAACCTGGAGGGGGGAGTCCTAGGGGGATCCTCAGCAAGGCAGAGAGTCCACAGAAGAACAGGCAGCCCTCACATGAGACCCACTGGATGAGGAACTAGAAGTCGCAGAGAAGCCCACATAGCAAGACAGGAGAAGGGTCCCACACCACAGGAGAACACACAGAGGGCTGTACATCGCAGGAAGGAGTGCTGGGGCTACACAGAGCCTGAAGATCCCTTGAAGGAGATGCAAACAAGCCTTGGCAGCTGCAAGAGATGAGGTGAACGTGGGTACTGTCCTGCGCGGGAAGGCAAGGGCTTACCTCCACCAAAGTTGGAAAGCTGGCAGATAGGACTAAGAGGACTACTCCAGACCACCACCTGTGATGCAGGATCCATGCAGCTCAGGATGAGAGGAGATTCACTCAGCTGGTCGTCGTTGCAGTTGGAGGCTGCGGATGCCGGGGAGTGACTGCTTCACTCCAAGGGAGATTCCTTCTTCCTTCTCATGCAGACTGAAGACTTGCCACCCTCAGAGGATGGAGAAGCTGGAAGGAGCCGTGGAAACAATGTTGCATGCAGAGTCTTCATCGTGGATACAAATTGTTGGTTCCTGGAGGGAACAGTTGCGGTTCCAGTGGCTATGAGTTAAAGTAGAGGTTGCAGAGGAGTCCTGCTGGAATCTTGCAAGCTGAATTTGAGGACCCACCCAAGAGAGAGAGAGACACTAAATAGCCCTGAAAGGGGGATTAGTCACCTAGCCAGGAGGTCACCTATCGGGGGGGGCTCTGACGTCACCTGCCTGGCCTGGCCACTCAGATGCTCCCAAAGGTCCCTGCCAACCTTGGAATCAAGATGGCAGAACCCATGGGCCCTCTAGAGGAGCTCTGGGCACCACCTCTGGGGTGGTGATGGACAGGGGAGTGGTCACACCCCTTTCCATTGTCTAGTTTTGTGCCAGAGCAGGGATTGGAGGTCCCTGAATTGGTGTAGACTGGTTTTATGCACAGAGGGCACCAAATGTGCCCTTAAAAGCATACCAGAGGCTTGGGGAGGCTACCCCTCCTAAGCCATGTAACACCTACATCCAAAGAGTGAGGGTGTTACCCCTCCCTCCCAAAGGGAATCCTTTGTTCTGCCTTCCTGGGCTTGAGCTATTCAAGCAGCAGGAGAGCAGAAACCTGTCTGAGAGGTGGCAGCAGCTTGGACTGCCTGGACACCCTAGAAGGCTGTTAGGAGCAATGCTGGGGGTTCTCTAAGGAGCCCCCAGAGTGCATGGAATCATATTTCACAATACTGGCAACAGTATTGGGGTATGATTCTGACATGTTTGATCCCAAACATGCCTAGGTTCGGAGTTACCATTATGTAGCTGGACATAGGTAGTGACCTATGTTCAGTACATGCATAAAATGTCATCCCCGCACTCACGAAGTCCAGAAAAATGGAACTGGAGTTTGTGGGGGCACCTCTGCTAGTGCAGGGGTGCCCTCATACACAGGTACTTACACCCTGCCCTCTGGGCTAGGAAGACCTGCCAAAGGGGTGACTTACAGTGACCTGATGCAGTGGCCTGTAGTAAAAAGGGTGCATGCACCCTTTCACGCAGACCGCAATGGCAGGCCTGCAGACCACTTTGCATGGGCTCCCCATGGGTGGCATAATACATGCTGCAGCCTATGGGAATCCCCTGGTACCCTAATGCCCTGGGTACCTGGATACCATATACTAGAGACTTGCGTGGGGGCACAAGTATGCCAAATGTGGGGTGAAAATGGTACAAGTTACCAAGTTTGAAGGGAGAGAGCATAATCAGTAGGGTCCTGGTTAGCAGGATCCCAGTGAACACGGTCAAACACACTGACAACAGGCTGAAAGTTGGGGTAAACATGCCAAGACAGAAGGTACTTTCCTACACAACTCCTCTCCTTCCACCAAATGAAGGACAAGAAGACTAACCTTGCCCAGATGAGTCTTCATAGTATAACTGGAACTATCTTGAGAGTCCATCTGCAATGTAGTGGTTATTCCCAGATCTATGTTCCACTGTATAATCCATTCCCTGTAGGAATATGCACTGCCTCAACAGTTTGGGATTTTTATCTTTTAATTGTTTGAGCCAAAAAAGGGGCTTGTGGTCTGTCTGAACATTGAAGTGAGGGTGAAACAGGTATTGCCTCAGCTTCATCAAGGCCCAGACCACAGCAAAGGCCTCCCTTTCTATGGCTGATCAACACTTTTCCCTGGGGGGCTCAACTTTCTGCTTTTAAAAGCTACAGGCTGGCCCTGGCCCTCAGTATTAAGTTGAGATTGAATTGCCCCAACCCCTACCTCAGAAGCACCTGTTTGTACTATGAACCTTTTGGAGTAGTAAGGGCTTTTCAAAACAGGTGCAGAGCACATGGCCTGTTTTGAGATCTTGAAAAGTTTTTGGAAGGCTGGCTGTTCATAATAATTTTTTAGGCATTCTCTTTGAGGTGAGGCCATTAAGAGGGGTTTCAATGGAGCCATTGTTCTTAATGAACCTCCTGTAATGCCCAGTGAGGCCTAAGAAGGCTCTCGCTTGGGTCTGTGTAGTAGTGGGAGTCCAATTGAAAATAGTTTGGATCTTCCCCTGTAGTGGTTGAATCTGGCCTCCACCTACCACGTGGCCCAGATATACAACCTTCCCCTGCTGTATCTGGCCCTTAGAGGCCTTTATAGTAGGGCCTGCTTTTTGCAGAGCCTCCAAAACATTCCAGAGGTGGACCAGGTGATCCTCCCAGGTGGAGCTAAAGACAGCTATATCATCTAGATAAGCTGCACTATCGGCTTCCAATCCTTGGAGGACTGAGTTCACCAGCCTCTGAAAAGTGTCAAGTTCATTTTTCAGACCAAACGGCATCGCTGTGAAGTGATAATACCCTCCAATGGTTGAAAAAGCTGTTTTTAGTTTAGCATCATCTGATAATTTCCTCTGCCAATAGCCTGCAGTCAAATCAAATGTGCTAAGATAGTTGGAAGATGCCAGTGTATCTCTTAGTTCATCTGCCCTAGGGATAGGATGAGCATCTGTCTTAGTGACAGTGTTGAACCCTCTGTGGTCAATGCAGGACTTCATTTTTATTTTCCCATTCTGAGAGTGAGCTTTTGGGACCAGCACCACTGGGCTAGCCCAGGGTTTATCAGAGTGCTCTATGACTCCCAGGTCCAGCATCTTTTGCACTTCTGCTTTGATGCAGTCTCTAACATGGTCAGGCTGCCTATAGATTTTGCTTTTTATGGGCAAACTGTCCCCTGTACCAATGGTGTGTTCACACCATGTTGTCCGACCAGGTGTTGCAGAAAACAGTTCTGAGAACTGCCCTAGGACGTTCCTGCAGTCTTCCTTATGGGATTCAGAAAGACGGTCTGCCAGGATTACTCCATCAACTGAGCCATCAGCTGCAGTGTTGGAGAGTCACTCTCCTCCTCCTGTCCCTCATCAGTGGCCATGAGCAGGGTCATGTCAGCCCTGTCATAGTAGGGCTTCAGGAGGTTTACATGAAGCATCCTGAGGGGGCTTCTGGGAGTGCCTAGGTGCACCAAGAAGGTGACCTCACCCTTCTTTTTCACTATTGTGTGGGGATCACTCCACTTGTCTTGGAGTGCTCTGGGAGCTACAAGTTGCAGGACCCACACTTTCTGCCCTGGCTGGAAACAGTCAAACAGCCTTTTGGTCAAGCCACTGTTTCAGCAGTTCTTGGCTGGCCTGAAGGTTTTTAGTGACCTTTTTCATGTACTCAGCCATCCTTGATTTGAGGCCAAGTACATAGTCCACTATGTCCTGTTTAGGGGAATTGAGAGGTTGCTCCCAGCCCTCTCTCACAAGAGCAAGAGGACCCCTAACAGGGTGTCCAGACAGGTGTTCAAAAGGGCTGTAGCCCACTCCCTTCTGAGGGACCTCCTTGTAGGCAAAAAGGAGGCATGGCAGTAGGACATCCCATCTCCTTCTGAGTTTTTCAGAGAGTCCCATGATCACGCCCTTGAGAGTTTTATTAAATCTGTCTACCAAACCATTGGTTTGGGGGTGGTAAGGTGAGGTGAATTTGTAAGTAACACCACATTCCGTCCACATTTCCTTTAGGTATGCAGACATAAACCTCTGTCTGATACCATCTCTTTAGGAATGCCCACTCTAGAGAAAATTCCCAGGAGGGCTTATGCCACTGCAGGAGCTGTAGTGGTCCTTATAGGAATAGCTTCTGGGTATCTGATGGCATGGTCTACCACCATCAGTATGAACCTGTTCCCAGAGGCTGTGGGTGGGTCTAGGGGCCAGCACTATCCACCCCAACCACAGGCAGTGGAATTAAGGTGGCCTTTGGGGTGCTACCTGTCTTACCACTGGATTCACAGGTGTCAGGATACTTCAATTCGATTTCCTCAGAAGCACAAGATAACTCCTCCGTCCCGACCCGAGCTACTCACAACGAATTTTAATCCTTCGCGCTGAGTACCCCGGAGGGGGAAAGGGGAATGGGATTGTAGAGAGACTGCCACAGAGATGATGAACGTCAGTACTCAGTCTGCCTCTTCACGTCTAAGATTGGATGCAGCACCTGCAAGAGTCACAGTCGCAATTACTAGGGACATACAACATCAGTTTTACACTTTCTACTCCTAACACTTAATTCTCTTTAATTCTATTATTTCTTCACTCACTCTGAGTTCTCTATAGCCTTGCTTCTCTCTATGAATGATAAGCTCTTCTTAAAAATGCTTATTACTGATTCTGGAAGAATTCTCGACCTTTGTTAGAGATTGGTTTTATGTTGCTATATATATATATATATATATATATATATATATATATATATATATAGTTGGTGATAATGCGTTCTCCAAATCAGCTGATGTTAGTTGGTTTCTACTTTACATTAGAGAATTCAATTATGTTTATTGCATTGGTAATTCTTGCTTGTGAAAGTTTGTTTCTCCTGTCTTATTTTGACTTCTGTCAATACTTGTATTTGTGAATGCTTGTTTATTAAAGTTTGCTTCTTCTTTATTACTTCGACATGTGTTGATAACTTGTATTTGTAAATGCTTGTTTATTAAAGTTAGTTTCTCCTTTCTTACTTCGACATCTGTCGATAACTTGTATTTGTAAATGCTTGTTTATTCAAGTTCGTTTCGCTTTTAAACTCTACTTTGGTTTATTACCGTTGCATTTGTAAATGCTTACTTGTTAACATTCATTTCTCCATTAAACTCGGCCTTCGTTTATAACTTTGGTATTTGTAAATACTTGCTTGTTAAAGTTCGCTTTTCTTTTGACTTTGGTATCTTAAACAGGAACCTTGTAAACATAAGGTTTATTCATAAATTAAACTCTGTAGCCTTGCCATACCTCCACTGGAACGGTCTACTATCAAACTCCTCAAATAAACCTTGACAATATTTATCACGTTTTCTGTAAAATAGTCTTCAAGTGTAATTTTACCTCACAGGAGTTTCTTCTCTGAAGTGCGCTCTCTCTCCACACAGCTGATTCCTGTCAGACCTCAGTTGAAGTGCCAAGCTTCCAGCTGGTGAGCTCGTAACCTAGCAACCAACCGATTGCAAGACTAGAACTGTAACTAACCTTCAGGACTCACGACGGCCATCTTGAATCTTCTCTTCTTGATTCTTCCTTTGAAATAAGCGCAAGATTACTCTGCAAACCTTCTTCCAGTTTGGGCTTTGCTGTCTCCACTGAGGATATCTCTTTGCTTTTCTCAAGCATTTCTTTGATTTGATTTGGCAAGTTTGTGTGGTCATGACAGTACTCCCCGTCAAGGAACAGTTCTCCAATTTAGGTTTGCTTGGGTAGGTTCTATGAACGTTTCTCACTAATCTTGAAGCATGTACATACTTGTGTGGCTCCCAGGATCGTTCCTCTGGACCATAACCTTTCCAATCAATTAGATAATAAAGCTTGCCATTACGGATTTTGGAATCTAAGATTTGATTGACCTCATACTCTTCTGCAGAGCTAATCTGGATATGACTTGGAGGGGAGTTTTGACATAAATTTGGAGGACTGTTCTTTAACAAGGAGACATGGAAAACAGGATGTATCTTTAGATGAGCTGGCAACTTCAATTTAACTGCCACTGGATTGATCATCTTGTCAACTTTAAATGGGCCTATAAATCGTGGCTGAAATTTGCGATTTCCTTTGAGACGTAAATGACGAGTGGATAACCAATCTTTGTCTCATTTCCAATAAATGGGGCTCTCTCTTCTTTTTCTATCAGCCTGAGTCTTATATGAATCTTTTGCTTGAATTATGTTTTTTCTAGCCCTAACTAACGTGGTCTGCAAATCCCTCACCATCTCTTCTACTGCAGGCACTGAATCATCTTCTTTACCCAACATTACATTAGGATGTCTACCATGGTTCAGATAAAAGGGGGTGAACTCAGTGGTGGAATGAACAGCATTATTGTAAGCAAATTCAGCTGCCCACATCAACTCGGGCCATTCCTTTTCTTGATCAAATACATTGAGTCTTAAATACTGTTCTAACTCTTGATTTACTCTCTCTGTTTGCCCATCGGTTTCAGGATGGTAACTGGTAGAGTAACGAGAATCAATTCCTAATCTTTTACTAAAGGCCTTCCAAAAGCGAGAAACAAATTGGGACCCCCTGTCTGAAACTAGAATTTTTGGGATACCATGGGAGCGTACTACGTGTTGTGTAAACAACTGTGCAACCTGTGGGTCTCGAGGGATTTCTTTCAATGAAATGCGCCATTTTAGTGAAAGTGTCTACAAAAACTAGGATAGTGTTAAAACATTGGCTACTAGGGAGGTCCACTATAAGATCCATAGTAACAGTATGCCAAGCATGGGGTGCAGTGGGCAAAGGTCTTAACAGACCTTGTGAAGCTGTTCTATTTGATTTCCCTCTTTGACATTTGTCACAAGTTGACACATATTGTCTTATCTGAGTTTTCATTTTTGGCCACCAAAATTCTCGTTGTATCAGATTTTGAGTTTTTTTAATTCCTTTGTGTCCAGCCAATTGATCATCATGATGAGCCTGAAGATTTTTTTCTTGCAGCTCCACAGTCGGAACATACAGTGCACCTTTAAAGTATGGCAAACCATTTTTGATTTCTCTTCCTTGGCCTTCTTTGGACCACTTCAGCATTCCTTCAAATGTTAAGTTTTCTTGAATTTCTTTGGTTAAATCTTCATACAATATGGCAGATATGAACTTCTCTTGTGGAATAATCAATTCTTTTTCTGGAGGCTCTTTAACTGCACCGGTATCAATTCGAGATAGAGCATCTGCCTTCCCATTTACTTTTCCTGGTCTGAAATTGATAACAAAATCAAAGTCTGCAAAATATAGGGACCAACGCTGTTGCCTAGCTGTTAGAGTTCGAGCTGATTTTAAAAACTGTAACTTTCGGTGGTCCGTGTAAACGGTCACTTTATGCTTAGCTACCAAAATGTAATGCCTCCACTCACGAAAAGTTTCTTTGACTGCCAATAGCTCCTTATCCGCAGTTGAATAATTTATCTCTGGTGGTGTTAATTTTCGAGAGAAATAGGCCACTGGATGTAAATGACCTGTATCTTTATGACGCTGGGAAAGGATACCTCCTATAGCAACATCTGAAGCATCTGCCTCCACATAATATGGCTCATCTGGATTGGGGTGGAGCAAGATTGGAGCTGAGACGAAGGAATTCTTCAAAAAATTAAAAGCATTTTCAGCTTCTTTTGTCCACTCAAACTTCACTCCTTTCTTCAACAATCGAGTAATGGGTGTAACTGTTTGAGAAAAATTGGATATGAATCTTCGATAAAAATTAGCGAACCCCAAGAAACTCTGGATCTCTTTGACATTGCAAGGAGAAGGCCAATGTTGCACTTTCTTTATCTTGGTAGAATCCATACTAACTCCTTCTGGTGACAAAATGAATCCTAAGAACTCAACTTGTTCCACATGAAATGCACACTTCTCTGATTTTACATAGAGATGGTTTTCTTGCAACCTTGTGAGGATGGATTGAACATGGGAAATGTGCTCCTGTAGATTGTCGGAAAAGATTAAAATGTCATCTATATAAACCACGGCAATCCGGTCGAGGAATTCTAATAATATATCAATAACGAAATGCTGGAAAGCAGCGGGAGCATTGCATAACCCATAAGGCATCACTTGATATTCAAATAATCCGTATCGAGTCCGAAAAGCGGTTTTCCATTCATCCCTGGAAGCCACTCGTATCAAATGATATGCTCCTCGCAGGTCCAATTTGGTGTAGATTTTAGCATTCTTTACTTGATCTAATAAAACTGACACTAAAGGCAGTGGGTATCGATTCTTGATGGTAACCTGATTGAGGGCTCGATAATCAATGCAAGTTCGAAGACCCCCATCCTTCTTTGGTATGAAAAATAATGGGGATGACACTGGGGATTCAGAAGGACGAATAAAACCATTAGCAAGATATTGATCCAAATACTCCTTTAAATGTTGGTTCTCTGCTTCGGTCAATGCGTATATTCTGCTACATGGCAATATCACTCCTGGCTCCAGTTCAATTTTGCAGTTGTAGGGTCGATGTGGCGGCAATTTCTGAGCCTCCTTTTCATCAAAAACGGCAACTAAATCCTCATATTCTTTTGGGATTTCTGTTGTTTTTAGTGCACAGATCATTGAAGATTGTGATGATAAACAGGCCGCTTGGGACTTGGTGGACACTTCCACTCCATCATGAAAGCAATTCTCTTTGCAGTAAGAGGAATTTATCTTGATCATTCTCTTGCGCCAATCAATTTGTGGATTATGTTCTGTAAGCCAGGGCAGACCCAAAATGAGTTAAAATTGTGGAGCATCTATCAAATTAAAGATTATCTGCTCCTGACGCCCACCAAAACCTTGCATCTGAATTGGTTCGGTCTCATGGGAAATGGGTCCTGAAGAAAGATTGGTTCCATCCACAGCTCTTACTACTTCCAAAGTAGATTTCTTGATAAATCGAATGCCCATTTTACGAGCGTATTTGATATCACAGAAGTTGCCCGTAGCTCCAGAGTCTATCATAACTGAGATCCCTTGAATTTCCTTCTCAAGGGTCTTAACTGATACTGTTTGTACCAAATGTGGCGCTGCGGTTTGTAAGGTATTTGCCACTCGTTGATCTAAAGGAGTTGTCTTGGGTTCTGCTTTCATCAGGGCAACTCCCTCTACTGATGAAGCTGGCCTTTTCCTGACTGAAGAGCTTTGGGTTTCTTGGGACAGTTTTTAACAAAATGCCCAGATGCACCACAATATAAACATAGTTGATTCACTCTTCTTTTCTCTTTTTCTTCCTTAGATAAAGGACATCGGATGGAACCAATTTGCATTGGTTATTCTATCGTTATCCCTTCTCCGGCTCTCGTATGATCATTTCTTACACAATCAATTCTCAAGGGAAATGGTCCATATTCTCTTCTCTTTTCTGCTCTTCGTTCGGTTAACCGGTGGTCAATCTGTAACACAAGATCAATTAACTCCGAAATTTCGGTGGGTCTCTTTGGAACTTGTGCTAAGGCATCTTTCAATTCATCTCTCAGTCCACAATAAAATATGGCGGCTCTTTTTGACTCTGGCCAGGCAGTCTCTACAATGAGTTTATTGAAATGAGCCAGATAGGCTACTAGATCTTTATTACCTTGCCTGATTTCCAGTAGTTCATTGTCAGTGGCTTGAGCTGCAGTTCGCCGATCAAATATTCTTAAGAACTCTTCCTTGAAATTTTGGAAATGATATAAAACAGGATCATTTCTGGAAATTATTGGCATGGACTATGCAGCCGCATCACCAGTCAGATAAGACAATATAAATGCCACTTTGGACTGGTCTTTGGAAAAAATGACTGGTCTACATAAAAAATGCAATGAGCATTGGGTCAGAAAAATCTGCGCCTTATTTGGATCCCCACCGAAGCGCTCAGGTTGAGCCAAAGGAATAATAGGGGAAACCGCATGAATTACTTGAGTGGATATACCTGCAGACTGTGAAGGGCTAGGGATTTGTGAAAACACAGATTCATTTGATTTAGCGGTGTTCCCTAACTCATTTATTTGCTGTTTTATTTGGACTGTTTCTTCTATGGTGTTATTTAATTGTTTCTGTAACCCTTCCAAAACGGTGGCTAATGCTTTTATATCAATTCCTTCTGCCATTCTTCTCAGGAGGAAATCTTTTTTTTCCCTAAAATTAGGGTGATGGCACTTCAATCTGTCAGGATACTTCAATTCGATTTCCTCAGAAGCAGAAGATAACTCCTCAGTCCCAACCCGAGCTACTCACAACTATTTGTAATCCTTCGTGCTGAGTACCCCGGAGGGGGAAAGGGGAATGGGATTGTAGAGAGACTGCCACAGAGATGATGAACGTCAGTACTCAGTCTGCCTCTTCACGTCTAAGATTGGATGCAGCACCTGCAAGAGTCACAGTCGCAATTACTAGGGACATACAACATCAGTTTTACACTTTCTACTCTTAACACTTAATTCTCTTTAATTCTATTATTTCTTCACTCACCCTGAGTTCTCTGTAGCCTTGCTTCTCTCTATGAATGATAAGCTCTTCTTAAAAATGCTTATTACTGATTCTGGAAGAACTTCTCAACCTTTGTTAGAGATTGGTTTTATGTTGATATATATATATATATATATAGTTGTTGATAATGCTTTCTCCAAATCCGCTGATGTTAGTTGGTTTCTACTTTACATTAGAAAGTTCAATTACGTTTATTGCATTGGTAATTCTTGCTTGTGAAAGTTTGTTTCTCCTGTCTTATTTTGGCTTCTGTCAATGCTTGTATTTGTAAATGCTTGTTTTTTAAAGTTTGCTTCTTCTTTATTACTTCGACATGTGTTGATAACTTGTATTTGTAAATGCTTGTTTATTAAAGTTAGTTTCTCCTTTCTTACTTCGACATCTGTCGATAACTTGTATTTGTAAATGCTTGTTTATTAAAGTTTGTTTCTCTTTTAAACTCTACTTTGGTTTATTACCGTTGCATTTGTAAATGCTTACTTGTTAACATTCATTTCTCCGTTAAACTCGGCCTTCGTTTATAACTTTGGTATTTGTAAATACTTGCTTGTTAAAGTTCGTTTTTCTTTTGACTTTGGTATCTTAAACAGGAACCTTGTAAACATAAGGTTTATTCATACATTAAACTCTGTAGCCTTGCCAAACCTCCACTGGAACGGTCTACTATCAAACTCCTCAAATAAACCTTGACAATATTTATCACGTTTTCTGTAAAATAGTCTTCAAGTGTAATTTTACCTCACAGGAGTTTCTGTTCTGAAGCGCGCTCCCTCTCCACACAGCTGATTCCTGTCAGACCTCAGTTGAAGTGCCAAGCTTCCAGCTGGTGAGCTCGTAACCTAGCAACCAACCGATTGCAGGACTAGAACTGTAACTAACCTTCAGGACTCACGACGGCCATCTTGAATCTTCTCTTCTTGATTCTTCCTTTGAAATAAGCGCAAGATTACTCTGCAAACCTTCTTCTAGTTTGGGCTTTGCTGTCTCCACTGAGGATATCTCTTTGCTTTTCTCAAGCATTTCTTTGACTTGATTTGGCAAGTTTGTGTGGTCATGACAACAGGTGACACAGGAGCGACAACACTCCTTAGTATCTTCAGACATATGGGGCCAGTGAAAGTGAAGGACAAGCCTGTCCAAAGTCTTTCTTGGCCCCAAGTGTCCTGCCAGGTGAATGTCATGTGCCAGGGTCAACAAACATTCTCTATATAGCAGAGGTTCTAGCAATCTCCTGGTGGCAACAGGTTTGGGTTCCCTTGGCTGTGAATATAAGAGGTTGTCTTCCCTGTACACCTTGTGGTTGCCACTGACTTCCCCTGCTTCTTGGAGGACAGCTTGCTGCCTCAACCCTTCCAGTGTGGGACAGATTTTCTCAGCCATACTGAATTCATCCCTGGCAGGCCCTCCTGCAGCTGTGTCAGCATTCAGCTCCTTAGGTGTAGGTTCTGCCAAGGGAGTAGTTTTCTCTTCCCCAAAGGATGAATCTTCACTGGAGAGTGGGGTAGGGGGCACCCTTTTGCCCTTCCTACCCATGGGTTTTGGAAGTTCTTGCACCGTTGTTCCAGGATCCAAGTTTCCTTGCTCTTTTCGCTTCCTGGCCTTTGCCCTAGTCATTGCAAAAATATGCCATGGGATGTCCAGCATTGCTGCATGGGCCACCAACTCTACTTCAGCCCAAGCTGAAGTCTCCAAGTAATTCCCTAATAGACACTCTACTGGTAGGTCTGTGGACACAACAACATTTTTAGGAACAGTAAACCCCCCCCAGCTGAAATCAACAACTGCCATGGGGTGGCACACATTATTGTTATGGGTGTCAGTCACTTGGTACTGATGACCAAGTAGGTGTTGTTCAGGGGAGACCAGGTATACAGTCACCATGGTGACACTGGCACCTGTGTCCCTGTAGGGCTATTCCTGAACCCCTTTTATCAAAGGCTGATGCCTGTAATTATCCATGTTAAGGGGACTTGCAGCAAGGATGGCAAGATCAATGCCCTCCTCAGAGACTAAAACAGCCTCCGTTGTCTCTCTAACTAAACCAGCCCCACTACACTTCCTAAAGTGAGCCCAGTTACACCCTTGGATTGGTTATTGCTACCAGACCCACCGCTACTGCTATTACTAGGGGTACTAGTGGTAGAAGTGGGGTTTGTAGTGGTGGGTGGCTTGGTGCTTTTCTTAGGGCAAGAGCTGTCTCCTGGCCTATGGCCTTTGTTTCTGCAAATATTTCACCAAGGCATTTTGTTATGGGAGGAAGAGGAAGAGGTTTTAGACCCACCCCCAGAGGAATTTTGTGGGCCTGATGAAGGCTCTTTGGTTTTTATCTTTGTCCCCACCCTTGTCCTGGGACTTACCTGCTTAATTTTTCTTGTTGTCTCCCCCTGTATGAGCTTTTCTTCTTACCTTAGTTCTGACCCATTTGTCTGCCTTCTTTCCCAATTCTTTGGGAGAGGTCAGATCTGAGTCAACAAAGTAATGGTGTAACAAGTCAGACACACAGTCCCAGATTTATACTTTTTGACGCAAAACTGCGCTAACGCAGTTTTACATCAAAAACTTTAGCGCTGACTAGTGCCATTTTTTCTCGCCACCTGGGCGGCATATTTTTACTATGACGCTTGTTGGCACAATTTTTTTATGGTAACCATTGTGCCTTGTCGTAAGATAAAATGGCGCAAACGCTGGAAAAATGACTCTAACCCGTTGTACAACACGTAAATATGTCGCAAAACAGAAATGCCCCATTTTACCCGCATTAGCGTCAAATAAAGACGCTAGCAGAGAAAACAGTGCAAACGAGAGGCAAAATGGACCCGGAAAGCCAGGAGAGACCCCAGGAGAACCTCAATCAACCAGGAACAAGCCAGGAGGACACAGACAAGACCCAGGGGAGGGAGAGAAAAAAGAGAAAGTGTTGTTTCAGTGCAGAGGAGCATGAGATATTGGTTAGAGGTGACAGAGCATCAACATCAATTCTTCATCACCTCCAAATTGCCAATTGGCAGGAGAGAGGCAATTTGGCAGCAGATAGTAGACAAGATTAACAGTGTTGCAGAGGTCAGGAGAACCGTAACAGAGTGCAATAAATGCTGGCATGATTGTAAGCGAAGGACAAATGAAAAAATGGCAAGGAACAGCAAAGAAGCGCTGCAAACTGGAGGTGGGAGACCAGCACCACAAGAGGAACTGGACGAGATGGAAGAGATGGTTGCAGCGGTCATCCCGGAGGAACTGGTCACTGGAATCGCAGGACAGGACAGCCCATACTACCAGGAACCACCAAACATGCAGGGTAAGTTGAATGGGTGAAATTAATGTCGAAGGGGGAGGCACATAGGACTCACACAATGCATGTCAAAGGAGCGCGGAGGGACACATTGCACATTTCGCAAGTTGCACCATGCTGATGTAAGCTACACATGTACCTACGCCTTGGTAGTGCCATACACGATAAAACATACACAACCTGGACATATGTCCATCACCAGGTCTAAATACCTACATATACATATGCAGCACATGGGATGGATGGCATGTGTATTGACTGTGCCTCTGGTTGTGTCATCACAACATCCCTTGCATACAGTCATATTAACTCTACCAACATGACCAAGACTTCATGGACTAGGTAGTCAGTCAACGCCATACATGGGGTCATGTCATGGTGGTTCCCTTGCAGTAACATCTTGCACCTGCTTTGCCTTCTTGTCCAAACAAGTGTGCTGCATTTCACAGCACACAATTCATTGCAACTGTCCCAGACATGTGCTGGTAGCACCACCACCCCGCGCATTGACAACACATCCACATAAGGCACCCACCACTCCTTCATGCAGTGAGGATGCCCCCTGGATGCAGGGAACAATAATCAGAGCTGGTGCTGGGGGAATAGCAGGGTGGTCCTGTATCACTTGAACCATGCCACTACCCAGACCAACTAAACTGATGTAGTGTGGAACCACACATCTTGATGCTGAACAGAAATGTGGAACTACAGAAAATATGTACCACAGATAGCAAACTGTAAGTCACAACAGTTACAGGGTGAGCCCACAACTACTCTGACACAACCAAGTGAGACACATAGGAATGGGGAAATAAACACACACATACAACACATAGGGTATGACTGTAAACATAATGGTGAATAATTCCACATTGATGGGTGGGGGATGGTGCACGGCTAAGTTTGGTGTTGGTAAGACTGCCAGTGCAGTGTACCCTTTGCGGTTGGCATGATTAGTCACACGTTGGGATGGAGGGTGGAAATCTGTCTGCCCATGGTAGCTCTGTGGGGCACTTAGCACAACATTGGTGATGGATCAAATTGAGTCAGTGCCAGTCTTGGGGTGCATTGGGTGTGACAGGACATGCTGCACTTAGCTCTGCAAATCAGGCAGTGGAAAGGGTAAAGGGGCAGGGTATGGGACCCCCTGCACTGCTCATGCCAGATGCACGGGTGATGCAGGGGCACCCAGGGGCACGCCACACCACATCACCACCAACCTTTGCATGGTCGTTTCACCGCCATGCAAAGGCTGGTGGATATGCGGGAACAGACTTGGAGTGTAGCGCTGATCGTAATACTGGTCTGGTGTCACAAGACAGGTGCCATTGCCAGTCTGTGAGATGCTGGAAACCTGCCAGTGATAAGCCATTGGCCAATGGGGCATTCCCCAATGACAACAGTCGCCACTATCACCTGTGCTTTTGGAGGTGGTCAAATACACAATGACTACCTGCAGAATCACCATAAAACTAGCTTGAGGCCCTGACCTAATTTCAACTCCAGTTAACTGGTCATGTCGATAAACTCATTTACCATCAGGCACTGTCACATACATAATGATGTACACAGCTAAAATATTATACCCATGCTCGCCATCCCTGGGTCCACTCCTGTGCCTGTGTCAAATTAGCTGCACTGCCAACATGCTGCATCTCATGGACCATCGTGCAAGGATGGCTGCATTGAGGCGGAGATAATAGGTGTGTAGGAAGGTGCACCTACCTGCAAAGACAGAAGATGAAATTTAACTCAGCTAGGTCCATGTGTGCTTTGCAATGTAGCACACCTACACATACATCAACATGGGGAGCCATCAATGGTAGCACGAGCATAGTGTCCCGGCAATACCAACTCTAGGGTGGTGCACTGTTACAGTACCACATGGGTGTAAGTAAAACATGTAAGACTGGGACAGAGAAATATTGACATGTGTGGTGCTGTGGCTTGAGCACTGCAACACCCATTGCAAGGCCTCACCATGCGAATGGATACATAGGGAGGGTTGAGAATGATAAGATGGTGTCAAGCCACAGAAAGGATATAGATCACACCTAGTAGATATGACACAGAAAATTGCCCCACCTGAGCTTCCCCTCATGTGACACTCAGGTGGGGCAAAGGGCTGATAGACTGCAACCATGAAGTACAGGAACAATGTTTGGAAACTAAGACAACAATGAGCCACCAATAGTAAGTCAGTGACGTGACATATCAATTTCCACAACACAGAAAGATTGATTTTGAACAATCTCATTGCAGAGGATGATGGCTCACCTGCTGATCTGCCTGTCCTGGAGTACACCAATGACTTGGATGACCAGCTGACAACCATCAGCCAAGAGACCCTCCAAGAAGTCCTCGTATCCCTCCAGACATCACCTCCAGTCGTAAGGAGGAGAAATAATGAAGCAACCATCCCAGATGCCCCACCCAACACCCCAATAGTACGACCTGCCAGCACCGACACAGCTGAGGACTTCGAGGACCCAGGGACCAGTTTTGAGAGGACAGTGGTAGGAGTCCAGCGGAAGATGGGCAAGGAGATGAGGGTGGGAATGCAGACTTTGGCAGCCAGCCTAAAGGGTATGCGCACATGCATTGTTACTGCCACTGAACAGACTGCAGCCAAACGAGGCACACACTCCCCAATGCATGGAGTTCAGCAGTGTCTGAGGGACATAGCTGCTGCCATGAGGGAGAAGCCACAACAACTGCCCTCCCAAACTGGTAGCAGCATGCTTGAGAACAAGATGGGAACCCTGCACCGGGAACTGGTCCCTCTCTGGGCAGACATGGCTGCCTACCATAGGGTTGTTGCTGCTATTCTCAAAAATCAGCAGTTCCTCCTTGCTGCAGTGATGCCATATGTTGCTCCACAGATGGCAGCTGCCAGGAATTGGGAGTCCACATCTCCAACCACCGAATTGAGTGTGGCCTCCCTCTACCTCCCCACCACCACCAAGGGCAGAGGAGACACCACACACATCGGGGGATGAAGATGTGGAACAGATCATCTTCACCCGTAAGAGTCTCTGGTAGCACAAGCTCAACCCACATGGCCAGTGTTTTCCTTTGTCCTGTGATTGAGATCATGCCAGTGTTAGCACAGTTGGATATGTGCACTCTTCAAAGACACACTGTTGACCTGTCTGATATGGACTGTCATCCTCTCTCACCTACAAACTGGCAAATCATGTTCCTCCTCACTTAACAACACTTCACCCAAGCATGTCCCATGACATGTCCCTCAACCCTGGACTTGTGTTGTGTCACAACTGCATGGATTTCACTAATGGGGTCACAGACTTAAACATTGTAAATATTGCACTACAACACTTGCAAATAAACACCACCTACACAACCTTTGTGTATTGTGGCACATCAACTATGCTTATGACTTGTGTGTAACCATGTCTTTAGTCACAGAGAGTCAGTACAGGAGTGCAGGAATATGGGGGCACATATCTACGCACAAGGTTCCTACATGATGAACGACAATGCTGGTCTCATCCCCTACAAGCAATTCACTGAGTATGTCAAAAATGTAAAACACATGTATGCTTCACCCAATACATACGCAGGAATGGCTGTGAAACAGTTCTCAGGCAATATTCTCAGCTGGGAATACCAGTAGAATACATTGGTTTGAAACAGAGGTACTTAACATCATCTGTAATTGCCACTGGTCAGTTTCGCAGGATAGATATTAAATGTAGGCTGTTGTCAGATGTGCCACAGTGCCTAACATTCCCACACAGGACCCTAACAATGACAGCTGAATTACCACACCTACCTGTCTAATACAATGTAAACAGATGCACAGACAAGTAGATGTGTTGTAGATGCCAATGTGACAGCTCAGTTGTAAACAGGTGATGAACATGTCAAGAGAGGAATTTGGAGGCAGGATGGAATCCCCAGGCCAATACACAATTTTCACTGTGCACTCATGGGAAGATCCTGAGACACAAGCATATGACACATGAAGTAAGAAAGTTCCCAACATTTATTAATAATGATGATAATAAACGAAAAAAATCAAGAAAACCTATCATCACCTAACCTACACTATTCTAACTATACTTAACCAACAACTAACCCTAACTACCCTAGGCTAAACTTACCTAACACATTTAACAGCACACTCTAAACATTGGCCCCCACCCTCCTTATGTTGCGAGACACATGCAGGACAACATATACTAAGCTACACATGTACTAACTATATCTAAACACATTTATATATTTTTGGTATTTTTGTTTTTAATTTCTTTTATTAAAACACATATATACCCCAACATTAACCCCCACCCAAACACAAAGTAACATGTAGAAAATCCACCACCCAAACCCACTTATCCTAACTAAACTGCATACCTACTCTAACCTAACACTAACCCCCTAAAACCCACTATAAAACATTAATACGAATGAGAAGGGAGGGGACAGAACTGAGGGTGAGAGTACCAAAGCCAATCACAGCTTTGCCCTCTTGAGGGTTTTTTTTTAATGTACTTTAGTCTTTTTGTATTTGCTGCCACCTCCTTTTCCAAACTGTCTGCCACGGTGCCTTTTCCTCAGGATCTGCACGCTGCCGAACAAGAAGGCCCACCTCCCAGCATCACCAACTCAGAAAGCTTTAATAGCACAGAGTTATGATGAAGCCAGGAGGGGGGGAAGGGAATTAGGGTAGGGAACTGCTGGGAGAGAGATCTGAAAGGAAAAAGTTAGAACAAATATGCATATACTCATTCATGACAATCTAACTCACCAATAAAGTTTTTGAATACATGCATCTCAGTAACATCAGATTGAAACTCTTCATGAATTGGGCAATAGCCCCTTCTTTAAATCATGAAACCAAAATGAACTGAGACCTCAGAATACTGAGAAGACAAGAACCTTAGACTATGGACACTCTCTTAAATATAAATCATGGAACCACTTATGCTTTGATGAAAACTCGAAACATTAGATCTCAGTTTTGAAACTCGTAAACACTTAAATGAGTATTTCACATAATATAAAACACCTTAATATATATCTCACATATCATGCTTCCTAAAACAATGAAACTGTGATTTGCTTATCCTTGAGACATTTTCTATAGTTGTACTCCTGTAAAATAAAAGCGATTTAAGTACCGAGCAAAGAGCGCTTTACTTTCAGTGAACTGAAGCGCTTTCGAATATAGAGGCAAATGCGCTTTTTCTCCTTTGAAACTGAAGCGCTAAACAAATGCTTTTTATTCCTTTGAACTGGAGCACTGTGTTAAAGCGCTTTATTCCTTTGAACTGAAGCGCTGTGCCAATGCGCGTTATTCAACTGAATCGGAGCGCTGTCCCAATGCGCATTATCCCTGTGAACTGGATCGCTGTGTTGATGCGCTTTATTCCTGTGTACTGAAGCGCTGTGCCAATGCGCGTTATTCCTCTGAATTGGAGCGCTGTGCCAATGCGCGTTAATCCTGTGAACTGAAGCGCTATACCAAAGCGCGTTACTGCTGTGAACTGAAGCGCTATACCAAAGCGCGTTACTGCTGTGAACTGGAGCGCTGAACCAAAGCGTGTTATTGCTGTAAACTGAAGCGCTGGATTAAAGTGGCCAGAAACGCCTTGCTCGTTAGGCTAGGGGAGCGCTGAAAATTAGGAAGAAACAACTCCTTCTGAATTGGGCTCAACAAGACCTTACCGCCCATGAGTATGACCTACTCGTGTCTGAATTCCCAACGGAAAAACTGGGAACCTTTGAGTTACTGCCAAGCTGCTTTGATGAAATTCTCCTCTGCTCCAGAGGAAGGTCCCTCAAGGTCTGACTGCAGCGAAGCCTTCAAAATAGTGAGCCACAAGCTTGGGTGTGGCTGGGCTTTATAGGCCATCCACACCCCAAGATGGCGGTGCCTCTAAAAACATGGGAAATGTAGTCCCTTCATAGGATAGCACTGATAAGTGCATCTTGACCACCAATGGCCTGCACTTGCAGCTATGTGAGCTTTACCACAGGGCAGACGACGCTGATGGCCATTCTTGGAACAAGCTGGGATGACCAGTGATGCGCATAAAGCGCCGCAAATCTGCACAGCGGACCTTCAGCTGGGACCTGGACCGCGCATAGCCTTGTTCCTGACACTGTCCAACCTTTTTTAAACTAGTGTGACGTCCCTCTGCAGATCTTGGAGCATTTTCTGGTCCATGGCAGCAGGCGGTGTGGGCTGTGGAACTGATGTGGAAGGTGTTGTAGCTGGGGCTGTAGTTGTGATGGCAGCTGTGCCCCCTGCACAGCTATGGAGGTTGGCTTCCTCTGTGTGGGGCCCCCTTTGGTGAATGCCCGCCATCCCCCAGTTGATCTCTCTGTGCGATAGTGGTGTGCCATCCTCCGGAACCCAGATTCCACTGCCAGGATATGTCTGTAGTGGACTCCCCTCTTCTGGAATGCTTGCAGTTCCTTATTGCTCATGTTGGCAGCTGTTAAATTGAGACAGGCAACCACCAGTGTCAGAGTTGTGTGGAATATGTACAGATTATTGATTTACACTCTTCATCTAATTACACATGCACTGCAACTCACATTCCGGGAAAGACAATGGCCCTGATAAATGCAACAACAATGCTACCTTAGTATCATTTCATTGACACCAAAGCAACACAACAAGATTAGGAACCAAACCAAATGAGGTGTGCATTGCTTTTGTGCTAAATGTAATGATGCAGAGGCAACGGAAACTTCACATAGATGAGGCCCAAATGTCGTCATCATCTGTGTCAATTTTCAACCGTACATCACCAGTAACTTGAATATGTTATTGGGAGGATTGGATGCAGTTGGTAACCATAAAGGGTCAGTGCTGATAGGTACACATGCAAGCCTGATCAATATGACTGTCACCTACACTGTGAGCATCACCTCTCCCTACAAATTTGGTATTCCTCTCCCCCTGTGTCCAAGGGGCGATGGGCATGCAATCCATCATCTCAACTGTCCTCGTCATCCACCAAAGCATTCCCACTCATACATGAAGTCAGGGAGTGGACCATACGTTAGGAGGGCTGCCAACTAGGAAGCTGGTATCCATAGGTCTATCATATCTACAATCATGTGTCCAGATGTAGACACCCATCAATACCTGATCTGCCAATACTATTCCTTACACACCCATATCCATGCCAGCACATGTTTGGCCTTGACCTGCATGCACTCCTATTACATTCCACATAAGTGTTACGTACATGGAGTGCAAAATACGGAGCGCCATGCTGGGGATCAATTGCCCGCCCAGTACTCCATATTCATTAAAATACAGGGATGCACTGAATTGGGTTCAAAATGGTGCATTCCTGTGTTATGAGAATGACGGAGTGCCCCAGTGCCAATATTCTCACAGCGTTGCACTTCTTAGTCACATTTGGCCTTATATGTGGCTTGTCATCACCTTGTTTACACAATGCTGCCCATTGAGCACCATGAGCCTCACAAGATATGACCCTCTGGTGGTGCATGGGGAACCTTTAAATGAGACACAATGTCACTATCCCGCCTACTTTGATATCTGATCATTTGACAGCACAGCCTATCCCATCTAGCATTGTGTGCAAGACACATGACTCATTCACACCAAACCCTGGATTACTTCACAGGATACACAGGACACACATTATCACATTTACTGGATACATCCGGGTCCTCGAATCGCGCCACTTTGCCGACTGTGTAGGGGCCAGTCCACCTGTAAGATTTGAATGGTAAACCATGCTTAGTGTCGCATCACTGTCACTACTAGTGGACAACAAATTACAATGTATACTATTTTAGAGGAGTGAGCTAGGTATCCTGGTGTAAAACAGTGCAACAGACATACAACTACAAACACACAATGACACTCAGGTGAGTGAGAGACACACATCTGCACACTTTCACTGGGTCTAAGACTCCTGTAGTACTACACCCTGCAACAACTATATGTGGGCAATCTATAGAAGATGGAACTCTATGGTATAAGAGGCAGTTGTGTAACAAATACATGACACTACCAAGCTTATCCTGCAAGCTTTGTGATGGACATGCTGCTCAATTATTAGTCTGCAATGATCATGTGTTGAGTAATCCATGACTGATGTGGCAAAGTTATCTGATGGTATCAAATGCCCCATTTACATTGCCCCCTATGGCGGGTAAGCCCCTTTTGCTTACATAATGGCAGGGATCGTGTGTGTGAAATGATGACAAAGTAGCACTATACATGCAATGCCCTACTTTGTTGGCACAATCCAGGTAAACATGGTAGGCTGGTGGTGTCTTGGCGTATCATACATAACACTATACCAGGGTACAGGTGTCCCCATGGCCCCTGAAATATGCGACTTAGTGATGGTTGTGCATGACTCACTAGACATCTGACCTGCATTGTTATAATTATAGGGCATGTGAACTCCATGTCTAGACTGGCGCAGTTACACTTCATTCTGGTTGCATGCAACCTGTCCACAAGCATTACATGCAGCACTCCAACACAACTGTGTAGAAGGCTGGCCTGGCTTACAGTGGGTACCTAGTGGTACCTTCACCTTGTGCCAGGTCCAGTTATCCCTTATTAGTAGATTTGAGGTGTTCTAGCAGCTTAGGCTGTTAGAGGTAGCTATAGCAGAGCAGCTTAGGCTGAACAAGGAGACATGCAAAGCTCCTACTATACCACTTATATCATATAGGTACTATATCATAAGAAACACAATACTCAGAGTTACTAAAAATAAAGGGACTTTATTTTAGTGACAATATGCCAAAAGTATCTCAGAGGATATACTCCCTTAGGAGGTAAGTAAAATACACAAAATATATACACAGACCAAAATTAGGTAAGTAATACACTTAGAAAGTATAGCAAACACAATAGAATGCAATAGGAGACAATAGGCCTAGGGGCAACACAAACCATATAATCCAAAAGTGGAATGCGAACCACGAATGGACCCCAGGCCTAGTGTAGTGTGTAGAGTGTTGCTGGGAGTGTCAGAAAACACTAAGGGTGTCCAAGATACCCCACCCCAAGACCCTGAAAAGTAGGAGTAAAGTTACCCTACTACCCCAGAAAGACAGTAAAGTCGAGATAGGGGATTCTGCAGAGAAAACAACTGACTGCAGCACACTGAAGACGGATTCCTGGACCTGAGGCCCTGTAAAAGAAGGGGACCAAGTCCAAAAGTCACAAAAGTGTCCAGGGGGGCAGGAGCCCAATAAACCCTGGATGAAGGTGCAAAAGGGCTGCCTCTGGGAAGAAGAAGCCAAAGATTCTGCAACAAAGGAAGGTGCCAGGAACTTCTCCTTTGGTCAGAAGATGTCGCACAAAGTGCTGTAGGATGCAGAGTTGTTTTCACGCACAAAGACTGCAAACAAGCCTTTCTAGCTGCAAGAGTCACGTATGAAGGTTTTGGTTGCTGCCAGGGTTCAGGAAGGACCAGGAGGTCGCCCCTTGGAGGAGGAGACAGTGGGGGCACTCAGCAATACGGAGAGCCCATGCAGAAGCAGGCAGCACCTGCAGAAGTACCTAAAAAGGCACTTAGAAGATTTGAGGACGACGGTCAACTCAGAACAACAAAAGAGGGTCCCACGATGTTGGAGTCCAACTCAGTGAGTTGGGCAATGCAGGACGGGGTACTGGGGACCTGGGCTAGGCTGTGCACAAAGGAATCCTTGCAAGAGTGCAAAGAAGCCCTAGCAGCTGCAGATCACGCAGTACACAGGAATGTCATCTGGCGTGGGGAGGCAAGGACTTACCTCCACCAAACTTGGACTGAAGGACCACTGGACTGTGAGATCCAGCTCCTGTGTTCCATGGACCACGCTCGTCAAGATGAGAGGGGACCCAGAGGACCGGTGATGCAGAAGTTTGGTGCCTACGTTAGCAGGGGGAAGACTCCGTCAACCCACAGGAGATTTCCTCGGGATTTCCAGTGCAGGGTGAAGGCAGACAGCCCTCAGAGCATGCACCACCAGGAAGCAGTCGAGAAAGCCAGCAGGATTAGGCGCTACAATGCCGCTGGTAGTCTTCTTGCTACTTTGTTGCAGTTATGCAGGCATCCTGGAGCAGTCAGCGTCGATCCTTGGCAGAAGTCGAAGAAAGAAGTGCAGAGGAACTCTGGTGAGCTCTTGCATTCAGAATCTGAGGAGAAACCCACAGGAGAGACGCTAAATAGCCCTCAGAGGAGGACTGGCTACTGTGAGAGGTAAGCACCTATCAGGAGGGGTCTCTGATGTGACCTGCTGGCACTGGCCACTCAGAGCTGTCCATTGTGCCCTCACACCTCTGCATTCAAGATGGCAGAGGTCTAGGACACATTGGAGGAGCTCTGGGCACCTCCTCTAGGGAGGTGCAGGTCAGGGGAGTGGTCACTCCCCTTCCTTTTGTCCAGTTTCGCGCCAGAGCAGGGCTGGGGGGATCCCTGAACCGGTGTAGACTGGCTTATGCATGGAGGGCACCATCTGTGTCCTTCAAAGCATTTCCAGAGGCTGGGGGAGGCTACTCCTCCCCAGCCCTTCACACCCATTTCCAAAGGGAGAGGGTGTTACACCCTCTCCCAGAGGAAATGCTTTGTTCTGCCTTCCTGGGACTGGGATGCCCAGACCCCAGGAGGGCAGAAACCTGTCTGAGGGTTGTCAGCAGCTGCCAGGAAAACCCCAGAGAGCTAGTTTGGCAGTACCCGGGTTCTATGCTAGAGCCCCGGGGATGCATGGAATTGTCCCCCCAATACCAAAATGGTATTGGGGTGACAATTCCATGATCCTAGACATGTTACATGGCCATGTTCGGAGTTACCATTGTGACGCTACATATAGGTATTAACCTATATGTATTGCACGCGTGTAATGGTGTCCCCGCACTCAAAAAGTTTGGGGAAATTGCCCTGAACGATGTGGGGGCACCTTGGCTAGTGCCAGGGTGCCCTCACACTTAGTAACTTTGAACCTAACCTTCACGAGGTGAGGGTTGGATATATAGGTGACTTATAAGTTACGTAAGTGCAGTGAAAATGACTGTGAAATTACGTGGACGTTATTTCACGCAGGCTGCAGTGGCAGGGTACCTAGGTTATTGGGGTTCCAGGAGATCCCTATGGGCTGCAGCATTTCTTTTGCCACCCATAGGGAGATCTGACAATTCTTACACAGGCCTGCCAGTGCAGCCTGAGTGAAATAACGTCCACGTTATTTCACAGCCATTTACCACTGCACTTAAGTAACTTATAAGTCACGTATATGTCTAACCTTCAGCTGGTGAAGGTTGGTTGCAAAGTTACTTAGTGTGTGGGCACCCTGGCACTAGCCAAGGTGCCCCCACATAGTTCAGGGCAAATTCCCCGAAATTTGTGAGTGTGGGGACACCATTACACGCGTGCACTGTACATAGGTCACTACCTATGTACAGCGTCACAATGGTAATTCCGAACATGGCCATGTAACATGTCTAAGATCATGGAATTGTCACCATGTCCCCCAGGTCTCTAGCACAGAACCCGGGTATTGCCAAACTGCCTTTCCGGGGTCCCCACTGCAGCTGCTGCTACTACCAACCCCTCAGACAGGTTTCTGCCCTCCTGGGGTCCAGGCAGCCCTGGCCCAGGAAGGCAGCACAAAGGTTTTCCTCTGAGAGAGGGTGTAACACCCTCTCCCTTTGGAAATAGGTGTGAAGGCTGGGGAGGAGTAGCCTCCCCCAGCCTCTGGAAATGGTTTGATGGGCACAGATGGTGCCCATCTCTGCATAAGCTAGTCTACACTGGTTTAGGGATCCCCCAGCCCTGCTCTGGCGCGAAACTGGACAAAGGAAAGGGGAGTGACCACTCCCCTGACCTGCACCTCCCAGGGGAGGTGCCCAGAGCTCCTCCAGTGTGTCTCAGACCTCTGCCATCTTGGAAACAGAGGTGTTTGTGGCACACTGGACTGCTCTGAGTGGCCAGTGCCAGCAGGTGACGTCAGAGGCTCCTTCTGATAGGCTCTTACCTTCCTTGGTAGCCAAACCTCCTTTTCTGGCTATTTAGGGTCTCTGCTTTGGGGAATTCTTTAGATAACAAATGCAAGAGCTCACCAGAGTTCCTCTGCATCTCCCTCTTCACCTTCTGTCAAAGGATCGACCTCTGACTGCTCAGGACGCCTGCAAAACCGCAACAAAGTAGCAAGACGACTACTAGCAACCTTGTATCGCTTCATCCTGCCGGCTTTTTTGAGTGTTGCCAGGTGGTGCATGCTCTGGGGGTAGCCTGCCTCCTCTCTGCACCAGGAGCTCTGAAGAAATCTCCTGTGGGTCGACGGAATCTTCCCTCTACAACCGCAGGCAACAAAAGACTGCATCACCGGTCTTCTGGGTGCCCTCTCAGCACAACGAGCGTGGTCCCTGGAACTCAGCAACTCCGTCCAAGTGACTCTCACAGTCCAGTGACTCTTCAGTCCAAGTTTGGTGGAGGTAAGTCCTTGCCTCCCCACGCTAGACTGCATTGCTAGGTACTGCATGATTTGCAGCTGCTCCGGCTCCTGTGCACTCTTCCAGGATTTCCTTCATGCACATCCAAGCCTGGGTCCCCGACACTCTAACTTGCAGTGCACAACCTTCTGAGTTGTTCTCTGGCGTCGTGGGACTCCCTTTTGTGACTTCGGGTGGACTCTGGTTCACTTTTCTTCTAAGTGCCTGTTCAGGTACTTCTGCGGGTGCTGCCTGCTTCTGTGAGGGCTCCCTGACTTGCTAGGTGCCCCCTCTGTCTCCTCATCCAAGTGGCGACATCCTGATCCCTCCTGGGCTACAGCAGCATCCAAAAACCCTAACTGCAACCCTTGCAGCTAGCAAGGCTTGTTTGCGGTCTTTCTGCGTGGGAACACCTCTTCAAGCTTCTTCACGACTTAGGACATCCATCCTCCAAAGGGGAAGTTCCTAGTCCTCTTCGTTCTTGCAAAACACCAAGCTTCTTCCACCCGGTGGCAGCTTCTTTGCACCCTCAGCTGGCATTTCCTGGGCTCCTGCCCACTCTCGACACTGTCGCGACTCTTGGACTTGGTCCCCTTGTCTTACAGGTACTCAGGTCTGGAAATCCATGGTTGTTGCATTGCTAGTGTTTATTTTCCTTGCAGAATCCCCCTATCACAACTTCTGTGCTCTCCGAGAGTTGTAGGTGCACTTTACACCTACCTTTCAGGGTCTTGGGGTGGGCTATTTTTCTAACCCTCACTGTTTTCTTACAGTCCCAGCGACTCTGTACAAGCTCACATAGGTTTGGGGTCCATTCGTGGTTCGCATTCCACTTTTGGACTATATAGTTTGTGTTGCCCCTATACGTATGAGCTCCTATTGCAATCTACTGTAACTTTACATTGCTTGCATTACTTCCTTTTGCTATTACTTGCATAATTTTGGTTTGTGTACATATATCTTGTGTATATTTCTCATCCTCATAATCAGGGTACTCACTGAGATACTTTTGGCATATTGTCATAAAAATAAAGTACCTTTATTTTTAGTATATCTGTGTATTGTGTTTTCTTATGATATTGTGCATATGACACCAGTGGTATAGTAGGAGCTTTACATGTCTCCTAGTTCAGCCTAAGCTGCTTTGCCATAGCTACCTTCTATCTGCCTAAGCTGCTAGAAACACCTCTTCTACACTAATAAGGGATAACTGGACCTGGCACAAGGTGTAAGTACCTCTGGTACCCACTACAAGCCAGGCCAGCCTCCTACAACTGTCATGCAACATTTTGACTATGCAAGAATGCCCAATGAGTGACATGTTACTAGGCAACCCTTTGTTGTTCCCTGCACCAGTGGCTAATATGCAGCCGTGCACCTACACTCCCAACCTTGCTAGCTGCCCTGTGGAGGTCGATGTATTTGTGCAGGAAGGGACACCACCCTATACATATGCTGTTTTGATGGACAATTGGCTCTTTCTGTGTGTACAGCAGTATGTAGCATGCATTGGTGGCACATTCATATGCGTTCAAAGCACAATCTACTTCCTTATTGCAACCTGCAAATGGTACCCCTGGGGTGGTGTTTGATGTTGGCACTGCCTCAGGTTTTAGGTGACACCTACATCTGAGTCAGCATCATCATGCTATGTATTTGGTGGTGACTGACCTGCAGCAACACATATTGCATGCCCCTTCCATGCTACATACTGCATAGGAGGGTGGCCAATTTACAATGTGGCTTCAAGTCACAAAAAAGTGGTTGTCTGCCAAGTTGTACATACAGTGCAGGCCATGACAATGGCACTGGGGGCTTTTACATAGGTCCCTTGGTGATCCTGATTGGCAGCTAATGTTTGTGGCAGGCGCCAGGTGTCCAAGGGTGTCTATCCCATTGTTTCAGGATGATCAACAATACTACCAGTGTTTCTCCTATCTTCCAACACATAATTCAGCATTTATACTGTCAACACATGCACAGTGCAGGCTATGGGATAGAGCTCAGCTACTTAGCAAATGTGTCCCTTGGCACAGTGCATGTGAGGTCAGTGATGTTCTGTATTCTCCGACAGGGTTTCACTATGGCATTCATGATCTGCACTGTCTAACAGTGACTCTGCCCCATGGTGGGCCATTTATTGTTTATGGGACTGACATGATGGTGTTGTGGGTCAGTAAGTGGTGCATGTGAGGTGGCACTACAGTAGTGTGTGGTGCCACTTATCACAGATCTGGCACATGGTATGCGATGGGCATTGATTTTGTATTCCTATGTGTGTGATCCAATGCGTCAGGCAGATGTCTATGCACATTACAGGTAAGTCAGGTATGTGTTAATGAGATGTAGTTGGTATTGGCAGTGGTTGTCTGGCGTCTGATGTTTGTTCTGGCAGTGACTTACACCCTATGATTTGATGGTTCTGTGCCTATGTGAGGCTTACGTAACATGAGCATGGTGTATGCCATTGACCTGGCTGTGCTATTCTTTGTTTGGTGTACTGTGTGTGAAGTGTACGTAGTAGGCAACCTGTGGGCACTTGTAGTGGTCTGTGTAGTTCTTCTGTTAGAAAAGGGTACATATCTGCACCTGTCCTTCACGTGGTGTGCCTGTCAAATTGTGGGTGCGTTACGTACATGTGGGTGTATGTGTTTGTGGTGTGCACTGATTGTGCTGTACTACAGCATGGTGCAGAAGTGTTGTTACCTGCATATCTGTGTTACCCTGTCCATGTGTTTATGTAGTGGTGTATGTCTTGTGTGTCCTACAGGGTTGGTGTTGTTATGTGTATATTGCTAGGTTTGTTGACTTACCCACAAGTAGGCCATTTCCATATTGTCCATCCTTGAAGTGTTCATTGATCCTGCTGTGCCAGAAGATGAAGGCGTCATGGACACTCCTAGGATACTTTGCCAAAATGTTTATGAATAGTGCCTGGTGGTCCACTATGCCCTGCACATCCTTGGAATGTGTGTGCTTGCGCTTCTGGTATAAGTGCTCTGTTGCTGCTGGTGGAATGAGCCAGACATGGGTGCAGTCGATTGCACAGAGCACATGCGGAAAGCCATGGATTGGTAGAACCCCTGTTTTGTCTCCTGCTGCTTTTGCTGAGTGTTCAGGGTGTCAGGGAGATTATAGCGTCTAACACCTTTTGCAGGAGCACAGAGAAGGACGGCTGTGAGACACCAGCAACCAGGGCACCTGTTGTTTGGAATGAGCCACTTGCCAGCATGTGCAGGACAGCTAGCATCTTTGTCACATGAAGTATGTTGTGTGAGGTCTGCAGGCTGGCTGTGATTAGTGGCTCAATGTGGTGCAGCAGGTGTAGTATAGCTTGCCAGTCAAGTCTGTAGGTCCTTATGATGTCCTGGTCCCTGAGGCCAAGGAAGGTTGTACTGGTTCTGAAGACCCTCTCCTGCCTTCTGCGTTGCCTTTCTGGACCGTGTTGTGGTGAGGGTGATTGGGTGTCGGGTCTGGTGGCTTAGTGGACTAATGCGTCCACTATAGGGGCCTGTGTTTGACCTCATGGTCACAGGTTCAAATCCCGGCAGGTTCACTCAGCCTTTCATCCAAAATTCTGAGGTCGATAAAATGAGTACCATTGAGTTGGGTAACAATAGACATCTGTTATTCAGCGCCAAGATGCCTGCGGGTGAACGTGCGCTTTACAAATACACATGTTATGTTATTGCAGTAGTTGTTGCTGTCCTCTGTGTCGTCTCGCAAGCTGGATCAGTAGCACCTCCATCTTCTCCTGTTGGTTGGTAATGTTGTTTCTGTGTGTTTTCCTTAAGTAGTGATGAGTTTGCCTCATTTTAATGCCTGCCCTGACCCAGTTGTTAAAATTTGACACAAATCGTAGTTAACGTCATTTTTTGGCCCACCTCCCACCAGTGCGTTTTTTTGCCAGGGTGGTTATATATGGGACTAAGGGCTTAGAGTCATTTTTTGGATGGGAACCCCTACCTTGCATCTCATTGATGCAAGGAGGTTTCACGCATCCAAAAATTTATGTTAACTCCAATATTTTGATGCTAGACGGGTCTAGGGTCAAAATAGAAATATGGCGTTAAGTTTGCGCTAAAAAAATGACGCTAATTCAGCGCAGAGTATAAATGTGCCCCACAGTTGTTTAAAAGATGCTCTCTCAGAATTAGATTATACAAGCCCTCATAATCACTGACCTTGCCGCCATGTAACCACCCTTAAAAAGCTTTAACAGAGCAGTTAACAAAATCAACCCAACCCTGTGAGGACTTTTTCCTAGTATCCCTGAACTTGATCCTATATTGTTCAGTGGTGAGACCAGACCCATTTAAGAGTGTAGATTTCAGAACAGCATAGTTGTCAGCATCTTCCTCTGTGACAGTGAGGAGTCTATCTCTCCCTTTGTCAGAGAAGGAGAGCCGGAGGATAGGAGCCCATTGTCTCTGAGGTACCTTATGTACTTTACAGGCCCTCTCCAGAGCATTGGACCACTTGTAAATGAATTTTAAAGTCGAGTTTTCACTGAGCACTTCAGAGGACAAGCATGGGTAATAAAATCTGAGTCACATTAAACAATAATCAATACAGCCAATCGGTCTGGCTTGCTTTGTGATTCACAAGCTACGCCAATGGGATTTGCAAATGTTCTTGTGCACCTTGTGGAATCCACCAGGGACACTTACCAGCAGCAGCGGCCTGGAGACAGGAGAGAACAGCCTCTGGGTGCGCGCACGGCGTGAGCAGCGTCCACGTGCAGGGAAGAAGGACCGCCCAGTGCGCTCTCTTGGGAGCAGCATCCTCTCTGCAGGAAGCAGCATCCGAGCAGCAGGGGGGCGAAGCAGACAGGTGATGATTAAAACAGCGCTGTCAGGGAAGCAGAAAGAAAGCAACAGCCCCATGACAGCAGAGAGGAGCATTCAAGTTTTGGATGTCTTAACAGTGACTCTACCCTGCAGAAAAATTGCATTAATTGACCCTGCTTATCAGATGTTAAATTAGTCCTTCATGCATCGTTGTAGAAGAGTAAGGATACACTCAATCAGCCTATAATAATACGGTTAGGCTAAAATCCCAAGATATGGTTGGTTTAAGATTCTGTGTCAAAGAAGCCAAAGGCTGAAGGAGGCTGATCCAAAGCCCTCTATATAGGTCCATATGTATATATATATATATATATATATATATATATATATATATATATATATATATATGTGTGTATATATATATGTGTGTGTGTGTGTGTATATATATATGTGTGTGTGTGTGTGTATATATATATATATATATATATATATTTAATTCAAAAGGTCGCACTTACACTAGCCCTCAGGTGGTGAAGGCAGGTTAGATTCAGGGAGGTGAGAGTGACTGTGCACCAGCAGATTTGAGGAGTAATGGCTCGCTATAAAGCATCATTTCACTGAAGCAGAAAAAAGCTCAGAGGCCAGTTAGGCGAGATTCGAAGGCAGCATCCGAAATCACTGTTTGCAGGTCGGCCCGGAGCCTTATTGTGATATCTAGATCAAGGCAGGAAGAATGTTGAGGCTGAATTATTACAGGCGTGCTAAGGAGGACGCGCTTTACGAAACCTGTGCCGGGCATGCAATAATTTCAGGACAAGTGGTAGAATGAGAGAACACTGGGATAAGTATAAAGCATCTTCTCACTGTACAAAATGGCACAGCCCCACCCCCTTCACCTTGTCTGAAACCTTAAACAAGCAAAGTAGGTCCAGATATCAGGTCCAGGCAGCATGGTGGTACAAACATTTACCCAAAATATGGGGTCCAAGTTCTTGCTGTGTATCCTGTCCTAGCTTGTAGGAAGATTGCAGGGTTGTGCCTGGAGACCACTCTGCTTCCTATAAAGAAGAAAAGGGACCTGTTTCAGATCCTACCCGATCTTCCCTGTGTCACTCCTGGGCAACAAATCCAAGATCCAAGGGGAAGCCCTGGTCCACACTTTACAAGATTATGTTGAGCAGGATGAAGTGATATCATGTGCCTGAGGTTGAAGCAAGGGTGCTGGAGCAGTGCAGATGCTGACGGAAATGCACCTCACATAAAGTCCCTTACATTTTTTTGAGCTCCAACAAACCTTCAATCCATTGACTGCTGGCTTTTCACAGAAAACACAGGTGGTCATGCTCCTAAACTCTGCCTTGTTGTGCCTTGTCCAGGTGCATTATCAGAACGTCTCTATACTGAAAAGAAAATAGATTCTTCTTCCAGTGGCAGCTCGTGGGAGGGAAAAGAGGTGGGGTGGTGCAAGTCCAGGGTTGGGGGTACGGGGAGGGGAAGAAAATATAATAATTACAAAAATTTATTGCGGCGCCGTGCTACGCCGATCCGCTCCTCCATCATCGACTGCAGGAAAAAGCTCCCAGTCTGCCCTGCGTCCAATCCTAACGCTGCTTTCATGCTGCTGGCAGCATGAAAGCAGCGTTAGGATTGGACAGAGCGCCCAGCCAGGGAGCTCCGAGGCAGAGTGAAAGTCTCTGTCTACTGTCTCCAACCCAGCAACGCAGTGCCTGCATTGCTGGGTTGGAGAGATCTCAGTGCACATATATGTTTGGCCGGCCGAGACAGGGAAGTGCTGTGCAGGTCCTCTTGGTGCTCGTCACCACCCTTTGCCCCGCCCCTTTTACAAGGAAACAATAACAAAAGTGGTTTCTTATTGTTTTTTGTAAAAGTTTTGGAGCTGCTGCTGCTGGTGGGGAGGGTTACGCCCCTGGCTGCTTCCTGTAAGAAATTGGGTATTGAGTGTGGGTGGAAAACCTCTGGCAGCTTGACATACAAACATTTAGGCTTAAGTATTTATGCAGCAAACAAACAGTAATAAAGTGAAAACACAACATAGAAAAAAGCCACAAAAATTTAGAAATGTAATAATTTGTAAGAAAATAACCCAAAAATTAATGAAATCCAGTCAGTAGAATTTGAGTTATAAATATTTGCAGTTTTAGTTAAAAATAGCACTTAAAATATCAAAGCCCCTACCATGGGTACATGTTTGTAGTAGACCAGGGGCAAAGTCATAAGTTAAGCATGACCACGATGGAGCATAGATCGGATAGATGAGGTGGACTGGGCGGAGTCTCAGCTTCCTTTCAGACTTTTGAAGAAAAGTTCTGAGAAGGTAAAGTTCAGTGGAGAAAGGCAACTAGTGTTGTCTGAGGAGGAGGTGTTGTCATTGGGGAGCTGCTGGACGGACTTTGTCACTATTTTTAAGGTTGAAAATCTCCAGCAGGATGAAGCAGCAGATTGTAGGGTTCTAGAGAGGGCGGTGCAAATTCATGAAGGGAGATGCCCTTGGTAGTCGGCACAATTTTATTTAGCAGACTGTAGGTATTATTAAACATGTGTGAGTATTCAGAATATATTTGAATGAATTTATTGCTGAAATATTGCACCACGACATTGCAGAAAGATTGAGAGTAAGAGGTTATGGACCGAGTCGAGATAGGATAAGATAAATTAAATAATGATGCAGAAGAGTTCACATGTCAGCTTGTTGGACTTAGCAAAGTTTTCAAGAAACGTAATTAGCTTTGACAGCTCTAATCTGCTCTTTGTAGTTGCAAATGGCTTCTCTATAACTCAATTTGGCTTGTGAGTCATATGAGACCCTCCAACTGACCTCATACGTCTTACAAATTCTTTTGCCTGCTTTTAAACGGTCAGAATACCAGGGTGCACTTGAATGTTACCATAGCCTTCACCCAGATGGAGGTGTTGGGTCAAGAGCAGCTCTCATCCAGGCACTGACATTAGTGGCATTAGGGGCAATGTGTTCTGCTACATGTGCCAAGGGCCTGTAAATGCTGCTTGTTGGCCTGCAGCACTGATTGAGCCACCCACTCAAGTAGCCCTTTAACCATGGCTCAGGTCTGCCGTGGCAGAGCCTGTGTGAGCAGTTTCACACAGCCATGTCGAGCTGGCAAAATAACCAGTTTGCCAGGCACAAATCTTCCCATTTTTATAAATCCAAGTCACCCCATAGGTAGGCCCTAGCTAACCCAGAGGGCAGGGTGCAATCAATTTAAAAGACAGGGCATGTACTTTTAAGTTTTACATGCCCTGGTGGTGAAAAACTCCAAAAGTCATTTTCACTACTGCAAGGCCTGTCTCTCCAAAAGAATAACATTAGGATTACCCTTGAAATTCACAAACTGAAAAAGATAAACTTTTTGAGTTTGATGTCTCTGGAATCACAATTTAAAACCCCAACTTATGGCGAAGTCAGATGTTAAATTGTAATTTTGAAGATGCCACTTTTAGAAAGTTGGCATTTTTGTACTTTAGTCTTTTGTTGCCTGCTGTCTGTCTCAGATTACTTCTCTGGGGTGGGTGAAAGATGGTCTTTGTGTATTCCTCTAGCCAGCCAGGCATAATGGGAGCTTAAGTATGACTTGATGGGCCATCTTGGGAGGATGGAAGGGAGGAGCTGCAGCAGCTGCACTTATACCTGAATAGGTTCTGTCCCCATACAAAGTGCTGCATTACCCACTGTAGTGAGTCTGGAGCCAGGGTAGGAAGAGCAGGGTGTCTGTGTACTTCAAAGGCCTCTTTTTGAAATTTCTCCCCTTCAAAGGTCCAACTGGGTATAGGTAATGGACCTCTGACCCCACCAACTCAGTACACTTCTGAACCTCTGAATACTCTATCAGGAAGACGGACTGTTGATCTGCTGAAGGACTGCCACTCTGCTGAACTGCTGCTTTGCTGGACACCCGCTTTGCTGTGCTGCCCCTGCTGCCTGCTGTTTCCCTGCCTGAGTGAGAAGGACTGGGCCTGCATCACTTCAACCCAGAGTGGCTCGAGGTGCTAGCTGGCTGGCCTCCTGATCTGAAGTCTCAGGGTCATAAAAGACTTCCAACCATCCTGCTCCTGCACTTAGACTCTGCCATCTTTGACTCTGCTCTGCCAAGTGGTGCCACTCCAGTCCTGGACCCTTAGAAGTGGGGTTAAGGTGTTTGCTCCAGCAAAACCAATGGATCCTCTGATGCTGTTGCATGAAACAGAACCACCACTGTGAAGCTTTTCCCAGTATGGGATGAATAATTGTCGAAGATGATATTCGGTTACCAAATCATAGCTAGTTTTTCCATATACAAATACCAGATGCATACATGGGTTATACTTGTCACACTGAAACTTTTATCCCAAAGTACTGGCTTTACAAAAGGGCTTTAAAGACTCACCATCTGCCGCACTGATCAACACATTTGATGAACTTGCATAATAATATGTGTGTAACCAATCGGGGCAACTTTGGGTTCCATTACCTCCTTCATCCCACAGGGATGGCTGGAATCTCTGCACGTCCTTTGACATTTTCCTTACAGAGAACCACAGCATTGCTATCTGATCCTGCACAGTTGTCTCACATGCTCGCAGCCCACATCACTCTGGGATCTGCATGGCAGCATCATTCATCTGCCTTTGCTCTTTCCTGGCTCCCAGGAATCTGTTTGACATATCCGATGCTGAACTACCTTCTCCAGTTTTTGTGTGGACCCTACCGTCCACTTATGAAAGCAGGTCCCATGCGTCAGCCCAGAGATTTGTCATGGTACTGATGCAGTGAACAATTCTGTTGCAATGGGCATTTTACTAATGGGTGGGACAATCTGACGGAGTTACAATACAAAGGTAGACCAAAGAGCCATGTTTTTGCGTGTTATAATGGAAGGACAGACGATAGGTGTAGAAACACCTTGCATCTGTCCAGTAACTGAGGAGCTTCCACTGTACCATTCGTAGAAGCTGTGAATCTCAATCCATTGTTAATTCTAGAGAGAAGTCTGTTTTTTCAGAAGGTGTAGGTCATATGTGATGGAGGGTGTGATGTACAATAGGAGGTGCTTTATAGGACATGAAACAACCTCCCTGAGATGGTGTGTCTTGGATAGTTACCTCGAACTGCCTTTAAAGTGGGTGTTATGGACAGGTACAACTAGGACACAAATTGTTGAGATGTATTTGTTGTCTTCACTGTTACTAATTCATTCATTCTGCCTTCTTAATCTGTATGCAATGTTCAGTAAAAGAGCCAATGTTAATCTTGAACTTGAATTTTTGATTTTGGTAATTAATAGTATTCTAATTCAAATCTCGAATCAGAATGTCTGACTTCTGTACCTAATTTTGAACAAACCTTTATTAAATATAACTCTATCCAGTTTTGTAGAAGGTACCGTTACGTGAGTTAATTATGTAGGGAGGTAGATTGACATGGACACTAAAGAGGGTAGGGGCAAAATGTTCCTTCGGGGATGCCAATGAGTACAGGAAGTACAGGAAGAAGTGAAGGTACTTAGATTACTAAAAAGTCACCAGGGCCACCAAGATGTGAGATGCAAGCAGGCCCAGCATAGCGCAAAAAGTGCGGCTGTAGTGCTTCGAAAAAACAATACATCAAATGAAGGAAATGAGCTACGTGGCATCCGAGATTGTTAGAGAAAACAGGCAGATGGTGCTCAGGATTTTAATCCCACTTGAATGGGAAATTAAAGATGCCCTTGGCAGGGGCGATGGAAATAACAGATTGGGAAAAAGTGGGAGTGACTGATATGGAAAGGATCCTACTGGGGTGAGGACATCATTGGCAGCTTTGCAGAAATGACATCTAAGAATAACTGTACACATAGGACATAAATGCAGTAGTAGTGAGAACATACAGTGATAGGTTTTACCGGAATTGTAGAGCCTGAATAGGTGTGCCGTGAATAGAAAGAGGCCCAGGCACAAAGCTTAAGCACAGTCAACCGAGAAGGTTCAGAATAAACTCTTGTTGCTTCAGACACCCTTAGTCGGTGTCGGGGAGGTATTGTGCTTAGGAGTGGACTGAGAAGAGGAAATCCCATTAGAGGCACCCGACATGCTGCAGCACATCTCATCTGGGGCCTAAAGAAATATGATCATATCACCCCCATCCTGATGGAATTTCATTGGCACTCCTTGCCAGCCAACAACATCTTCAAACCAGCTGCTTCCTTTACAAAGCTATCTCTACGAGCAATCCCACTAATCTTGCAGACAAGTTCATAATCTCTGGTGGCTCTCGGTACACCTGCAAGCAGGATACCAACAGGCTGCAGACTACAAAGTGTACAGAAGGAAAATAAAGACAGCAGGCCTGTTCCATCAGTGCACCCAGAATCTGGAACATTATTCTTTTATCCATCAGGACCTCCCAAAGTTGCTTCAATTTAGGAAGGAGTTGAAGACACTTCTTTAGAGAACATTACATCACAATGCATTAACTGTCCACATCCCAGCTTCCTTTCATATTACTCGTTGGCTTTATGCTTGTCGTTGACCATATTCAGTGCTCTGCTGCCTTTTGGCTAGGTTTGTGCTACACAAATATCATATAGGTATGTAAATACATACGTACATGAAGAAGACAAAAATCACATAGGCTCAGGCAGCCAAAGATTACTGTCAAACATCAGCATGTTACACTTAGACCAGGTGACGTAGACCATTCGGTGGAGAAATCAGAATGGAACACGTAAAATTACCACCCACAGAATTTGTATATATGCTAAAATACCTCCCAAGACAAGACAGCATTCATCTCCCTGCTGGTAAAGAATCCACAGTGGCACAATCTGATGTTTAATTGTGTTAAATGACCAACAAACTCTAGCATGATAGACATCACATCATATGATTTGATTGCAAGTAAACCGTTCTTTATTGTGAAAATTCCACATATTAGCTCAAAATAACTAAAATAAAATAAAATAAAAATAAGAAAATCTGTCAACAAGACCTGACCTTCTTCAAAGACAACGTTACTACGTTTTGGCAGTGTTTAGATATAATATAAAGGGAAATCATTTCAGAAGATATATTGAACCTTTAACTTCAGCAGGGAGGCCTAGTGTGAAAAACATACACAGAAGGCATTTAACATAACAGTTCCAAGGCAGCTATGGTACAATGCGCTAAAAACAATTGTGGCCTTGCCAGAACTGACTCAATTTACAAAGCAATCAACAGAAGTATGGATGCAGTTTTAACAACTTGTCATTACAAAGCAATTTCTGCGCAAACTTGACGTTTCCTTTCACATGTTCAATGAAATAAAAATGCAAATATGTTAGTATGGGCAAAATCAGCATTTGAGGCTGTGCACAACTCTGTGTGAGCCAGAGATAACAGTCAAGAAAAGTTTAGGAAGAATTAGGAGCATTAGCAACCCTCCTGCTGCTGTTCAGGGGGTGTTATTGGAAGATGTGTTTTGGGAATGGGCTTGTAAAAAGGTGAGTGGAGAGGTCAAGCTATACTATATGGAACTATTAAGAAGTCAGTGTACTAAAGGCTGCTGAATCAGCGAATTCCTATTAAAAGTTCATTATTCTTATTTCAGTTAAATTTAATCTTTTAGGAGAGAATATCGTAATAAACTCAAAATAACCAAATACATCCAACAAAGAAACCTCCGCTCAAGATTGGCATCCCACCTTAGAACACCACCATACAAGAAAAAGACTATAGGTGGTACATCCTTCTCCGTTCAAGCAGCCACACTATGGCATTCATTACCCCCAACTATAAGAGCCACAGATAACTTTCTTGTCTTCAGAAAACTACTCATGAGTTGACTCTTTCCTTCATAACCACCATATTCAAATAACTATGAATTGCATATGCCTATGTTGATAAATATTTTTTTCAGATTATGTGTATATTTCTAGTTATGTATAGTTTCTATTGAAAATACGTATTGCTACTATGTCGTAACAATAAAATACACACACATTCTTTAAACCTGTTTGACTAAGTATATTTTACCCATGGTTCTAATTATGTATTGTATGTGCATATGTGTGTGTATTCATGTGTATGTATATATATATGTATGTGTATATGTTGTTTCTGTGCTTGGCATGTTCGTGGGTCATTGCATGGCTCCTGGGTGGGTTGTTATACTAGATATCTATGAATTCCTGCTCTCATCTTATCACACTTATCTACCCATCATCATATGTCATGTCTCTATCAAACTATCCTCCATTCTCACTCTGACTCATCCCAAATCCTTTCTACTACTTTCATCTCCTAAATAACTCTGCCTAAGCTCTTCCCTCCGCATCCACATTTAACTCACCAAATCTCACTCTACTACCGTGACCTCCCACACAACCCTACTAAATTCTCCCGCATTTATCTCACCCTGCTACTATGCTCTCCCTAACCCTTCCACATACTCTTCCCTCCTCCATCCCCCTTTACTCAACCAAGCCTTTGGGTTGAGTAAATTAAGGAAATACTCCCAATTAACACTTCTGGATTCTTCCCTCCTCCACCCCTCCATTAATCCAGTCAATCTAACTAACAAACTCTCATATCCGCGGCTCAAATTAACTCATAATAATACTAAACCTGTACTCATTGTTTCCCAATACTAATCCATCACTAATTCTTGTTGGGTTCCCGAGTACCGTGCTACTCACCGAAAAACGCTTTGACGCCTCATCAGGGGTAGTAAGCGCTATATAAATACGATTACAATACAATACAATATTTGGCTGACAGATTCTCCTCCCTCTGGGGTAAAAATCTTTCCCTTTTAGAGATCTCTGCCGGCGCATAATTTGTAAAAAAAAAATACGAGTGCAGGTGTAGACATTTTTGTAGGAGGCTGCTGCCCACTTCCACATGGGGAAAGCAAATTTCCTTCACTGGCTCCGCCCACACCCACCAACTGCTCTATGAATGTGAAAAGTCAAAGTCCAGAAAGCGAGGTTCCCTTTCTCAGATGACGGTTCCCGGGGTTTTTTTCTCTGAAAAGATTATTAACACATTACAATTTACAGCCCAGTTTTCATTGCTATGTAGGTTTGACCTGCCAAAACTTAATGAAGGTTGGGGTATTTCATTCATCGGATAATTATCGGATGCGTTAAGTACCTAACAACTCATAAAAGGGGTTTACGCACCAGTCGTAATACACTGACCAACTTGTAATTGTCCTTAGCCTCTGAAAAGGCACTCTGAAAGGGTACTTATGAAATATTCCAGTACCTTACCAGTTCAGTTCAGAGGAGGGCGAAGGCTGGGCATATATTAAGAGGTGCTGTGAACATACCCGGAGAAGGTTGCTATGATAAGGATGTGTCAGAATCCCTATCCAGGGACTTCCATCCACTTCTATAGATTTCTACAAGGTCTTGATGATCAGCCCATCTGAACTTTTGCCCCTGAACCCAGGTGGTAATGAAAGATGCGAAGAGCCCACAGGGTGTGGACTGTGTGTGAAAGTTTGCCTGCAGCTGAGCTGTGGAGTTCACCTGTGCCAGGTGAAGAGTGCAACTCTGTGGGCTCTCCGAGGCCTTGGTTTTGTTAGTGTGTGGATGCCCTCACTGAAGGTGATGAGCCGTTCTTAAATTCAGACTCTTTGTTAAGTGGGGGTAGAAGGTGATTAAAATAGGATATCAAGCCTTTCATTAAGTTAATATTGCATTTTTTTAAAGAAAGACACCTTGTTTTATCTTGAGTAATAATGTGTATTTCTTTAAAGCAGAGTACTGATGTTGGAACTCTAATAATCAAACACAAAGCATTAATCATTGATGTAAAATGGGAAAAAAACATACCCATCTAGTAACTGAATTGCACTGTACAAAATCCCAGATTAATCCCAGCTTCTTGGCTTGACCAAACTGTGTGATCCTAGATAATTGTTTTATTTCACTTAGACTCCTTTTTTATCATGATAATTAAGAGTACCTAAAAATACACCAATTCAGGATGTTGCCTCTACGAAAACCTCACCTCGTACATATGTTTTAAAAGACTATTATTATTTATCCATCTACAATAACAACCATGGCCACAAATAGGGTGCTGATGGCAGCTGGCTTGTCTATTAGTTCACTAGTGGCATTATTATTAGTGTGGTGATGCGGTGGAGAGAAACTTATACCTCTGTTGCAGTATTTTCTTACTGTCCCTGCAAGGAAATTGGTAGTACTGGTCATAATTACATCTAGACTTGATTATGGTAATGCACTGTTCTTAGGACTGCTGGGTTAATTAATGAAAAGATTGCAGGTTGTTTGAAGCACAGCAGCCTGTATTTTGCTTGGCCTTTCTTTAAGAGCTTGTGTTTCTTCCTACCATAGAGAACTGCTTTGGCTACCTATCAGGAAGAGATTATTTTTCAACACTTTGATTTTGATACATAAGGCACTTCATCAGTTGGGCGTGGGTTACCTGAAGAGATAGGATTGGCTTTTACCTGCCACCTAGGCACCTGTGTTCTGCCACCCTTTTTCTGGCCAAAATCCCTAGGATTCAGCGTTATACGTTAGGGGACAGGTCCTTTTCTTTTTTAAGACCTTCCCTTTGGAACAAACTTCCTGTTGAAATTTGGAGCATCTCAGCCATTTCCCAATTTTGAAAGAAATTGAAAACTTGTCTCTTTACGCAGGACTAGTGTTTTTCTCCAAGCTGCACCTTACTGAATGTGCAGAGCACCAGGACACTCCTCGGAGTACTAGTTGTGCTTTGGAAATGCACTTTGTATCACATTACATTCATAGTCTCTGACTCCATCCCAGTTAAAATCTACAAGGTAGGGGGGCCAGTCTTGTTACAGAAGCTCACCAAGCTCTTTCAGACCATGTGGCAACAGGAAGTTATCCCTCAGGACCTCAAGGATGCCTCCACCGTCCATCTCTACAAGAGAAAGGGAAGTAGGCAGTTTTGTGACAACCACAGAGGAATCTCTTTCCTGGTCATTGCCGGCAACATCCTTGCCAGAGTACTCCTGAACCGCCTCACTTAACACATAGAAGACGTGCACCTGCCAATGAGTCAGCGCAGCTCCAAAGAGTGCTGAGGGACAATGGACATGATACTTGCAGCACGTCAACTAGAGGAGAATTGGCAGGAACAAAACAGTGCCATTTACACAACGTTTGTGGACCTCACCAAAGCCTTTGACACCGTCAGTCGTGAGGGGCTATGGCGGATCACGGAGAAGTTTGGCTGCCCAGGCAAATTCATCAGTATGGTGCGCCAGTTCCATGATGGCATGCTTGCTTGAGTACAGGATGATGGAGACTCCTTCAATGCCTTCCCAGTCACCAACGGAGTCAAGCAAGGCTGTGTACTAGTAACCACGCTGTTCAGCATGATGTTCTCAGTCATGCTGTCAGATGCCTTCTGCGATGACGAAAACATCAACATCAAGAGTCAGATATAGGACTGATGGCAGTCTCTTCAACCTGTGGAGGCTACAGGCCAAGACCAAGATTGAAGAGGTCTCTGTGCGCGATTTCCTGTTTGCAGATGACTGCGAACTCAGTGCTGCCACAGAGGCCCAGATGCAGCACAGCATGAAACGCTTTCCACTGCCTGCAAAAACTTCGGCCTCACAATCAGTACCAAGATGACTGAGGTCTTGCATCAGCCCGCACTACAGAAGACGCATGTGGAACCAACTATCACAGCTGAAGGAGAAATCCTGAAGGCGATTGACAAGTTTACATATCTCGGCGGCACACACTCCAGATCTGTGAACATTGACGATGAGGTAGACACATGCATCGTCAAGGCAAGCTCTGCATTTGGACGGCTGCAAGAGTCAGTGTGGGAGATGAGAGGCTTCAAACTGTCCACAAAGCTGAAGATGTATAAGCCACTCATACTGCCCACACTACTGTATGCCTGTGAGACATGGACTGCGAATGAGTACCATGCCAAAAAGCTGAATCGCTTCCACATGCACTGCTTAGGAAGGCTGCTAAAATTACCTGGCAGGGCAAACTTCTAGACACAGATGTCCTCTCTCAAGCTGGTCTGCCAAGTATCTACACCCTGCTATGGAGAGCCCAAGTTAAGTGGGCTGATCACCTTGTACGTATGCCAGACACACATATCCCAAGAGACTGTTCTATGGTGGACTGACGGAAGGCAAATGCAGACAAGGTGGGCAGAAAAAGCGCTTCAAGGACATGCTGAAAGTCTCTCTGAAGAGCTTTGGCATTGACCTGGACTTCTGGGAAACCCTAGTTCAAGACCGCCCCCCGGCGAAGCTGCATCAGCAAAGGCACTACCGCCCACAAGCAGAGCAGGACTGCAGAGGTGTGGAAGATGCGTGAGCTGCACAAATCCATAGCCAACTCTTTGCCAACCAACCCAGCAGACCACTTGTGCCCAACGTGCTGCAGAGCTTTCTGAGCCCGCATTGGACTGATCAGCCACAGCCCGACACACCATACCCAGTCAACCTCCTCAACGTGAGATCCTTGGGCATCATCGACAATGACGGATGAAAAACAACAATGGAATGTACTAAAGTGAAACACATTGAGTGGCATTTACTAGAAGCCAGCTCCCATACTTTGATGATGATGCTATTAGTGAACCGAGAGGTAAACCAGTTGCTATGTTCAAGAGATGCACTTACCTAAGGCCTGCACTGCACTTCACTTTCATCATAGAGTGAGTTCTTGATTGCACTGGCACAGTCATGCACTATTTTCATTTACTGGGTGGACTTGGGGTGCTGTGCTGGAGTGGGTGGGGGCAGGTGTATTTCAGCACTTGCTTAGGCACATTTATTTTAGCTTTAGGCCTGCGGCCTGAGCCCTTTTACCTAGTTAATTTCATGTATTTATTTTATTCGTTCAGCATGGCTTCATTTTAGCAGAGGTGTTTTATTATTTTTTATCAGTTGCTTTTTTACACAGAAAGGTTTATTAGTTCTTTTTGCACAGCATTTCATCTTGTGCTCTGACCAAGTCTGTACATGATAATTTACTGAGCTGCCTGTCCAAGAGTACAATATCTACCTTACACTGAAATAGAAACATGATCACTTTAGGCCAGTACTGAGAACAAAAATATGTAGAATCTAGTAGTGCAGGTAGGAATTTTAGATTCACTAGTGTTACAGGATGCTGGGACCTTTTATCTGTTTCATGTTCTTGGTCACAATGATAATTGTGTTGTATTTCATCTTTATTTACGTAGAAACCAGTTGCTTCAATAATTCTTTTAACCAAGTCCTGTTTCTGTTTGTCTCTGCCTTTGTGAGACTTATGTAACTGAGAGAAAAGGGTAAGACCTGTTCTACCACAGCTTCCCTGAGGAGTCTGGGTGTCATGCGTCACAAATCACCTTTACTTTTAGGTATGGGTGAGGTGCTGTTAGCTAGACGAAAGAGTTAGGCTGACAGCTACCAGATAGTGTGGGATAGACTCAGTTCCCACATGCGGTGGTGCTGCTGCCTGAAAGCAGCAGTGTCGTCCCCATGATGAGCGACAAAACAGGGTAGAATTTTTCAGTGACAGGTTACCCTGCACCACAACAGTGAGAAACGCTGGGCCAGACACAGCAATGCAGCTGCCACCTTTTATCTCGTGCTTTGAGACCCAGTCTTGCCCCGCTTCCAGAGGTTGAAGACCTTGAGTAGAGTCCAGCTCTTGCTGCCTGCCAAAAAAGCAGTAAGCTTCACCCAGCAGCAGGTGCAGTTTGGCAGGCAGTGCACATAATGTACAGGAGTGCACCAGTTGGTATGTGGGTGACACACTAATGATGAAGTCATCAAGATTTAGTTAAATCAGAATAACTAGAAACCCTTTCCAAAAGGCGTGATCTATGTAAATAGGGTTGTGTTTTAAAATGTGAACTAGAAGCCTGGGCTTCGCATAGGGTGGAACCTGGCCTGTGCTTGGGGGCCTTTATGTGAGGTATCTGGTATTGCATCCAGACATATCACACAATAACGAACATATACCTAAAACTATCCAGATTTATTGGCACTGCCATTCCTTACTAGAAGTATCAAATAAGTGAGTAACACTGATAATATTGTTGTGAATATTTGAAATTGAAAATATGAGGTTCTGAATTAAACATTATCACGGTCTGTGGAAGGGGTAGTGGTCTTCGGAGTCTCATTCACTCCAGTTCTTCCTTTCACACCGCTTTTCTCTGTAGCCTCTCTCTGTCTGACATGTAAGCTCTCATTTTCTCAGTACATTTTTTCTGAACTCATCCATCTGCATATTTCCCATGTCCTCTTTACCACTGTCTTTCACTCTCTCCTACATATACTTGCTTGTGTCACCTCCTGTTCACCATGTGAGGTCTCTCTCTCTCACACATACACATGCACATTATTATCACCTATAAGCACAGCATTTTCTCCACTCTGGCTCTGTCAGTATTTCAATCTAAGTGTATGCCTCCTTCACACACTTTCACAAAAATGGTTACATCAATTGACATGTGACAGTCACTCCGTGCACTCTGTAGAAACACATAAGATTGGATAAGCATCATTATGACTTGCTGAGGCACTATAAGAAATTCGCACTACCTTCCCCCTCGACTCACACCGACGAACGGAACTCACTCAGACAAATGGAGGTGACTCAGTTCAAAGTAGAGGTGGGGGAGTCAGCGCATTAAGAGCAAGAGCCGAGCCCTGAAAATACTTGCTAAGTAAATAATACAACAAACATCTCTTAAAAGATGTTGGACTCCTTCAGTATTCAAAAAAGTGTATTCCTTTAACATAAAGAAGATTTGAAATCATGGGAGGTAAAGGGTAGCTTTTTAGGAGTGTTTTAAAGAGGAGGAAGGTCGGCTTGATGATGGGTCTTCTCCTGGAGCTTCCAGGTATGTGAGTGGTAAGACTTAGGGGGTCATTCCAACCCTGGCATGACGACGGAAGCACTGCCAACAGGCTGGCGGTGCTTCCCTGCCCATTCTGACCGCGGCGGTAAAGCCGCGGTCAGAAAAGGGGATCCGGCGGTTTCCCGCCGGATTTCCCCTGTCTGGGCTGAATCTCCATGGCGATTCCGACCCCCTTCCCGCCACCCTGTTTCTGGCGGTTTGTACCGCCAGGAACAGGATGGCGGGAACGGGTGTCGTGGGGCCCCTGGGGGCTCCTGCACTGCCCATGCCACTGGCATGGGCAGTGCAGGGGCCCCCTAACAGGGCCCCAGCATGATTTTCACTGTCTGCTTAGCAGACAGTGAAAATCGCGACGGGTGCAACTGCACCCGTCGCACCACTGCAACACCGCCGGCTCCATTCGGAGCCGGCTTCTATGTTGCAGGGCCTTTCCCGCTGGGCCGGCGGGCGCTCCTTTGGCGGGCGCCCGCCGGCCCAGCGGGAAAGCCAGAATGGCCACCGCGGTCTTTTGACCGCGGAGCGGCCAAATGGCGGTGACCGCATGGCAGGCGGCTACCGCCGCCCGCCGCAATGACCACCTTAGTGCTTAAGGATTGTGGGGTGATTGTTTTATGAAAGGCATAGTACTAACACTCCTTGAGAGGTACAAAATCCATCAAGGTGGTGCTGATGAAGTTTGCCTTGAAGTCTGCCTGCAGCAGCTGTCGGACCTGCATCTCCTGGAACATCTTCTCATAGTCGGTGTACTTTGTTTTTAGCAGCTCACCCCATGGGATCATTCACTGTAGATAGACAGGCTGATGGACTAATTGACTACCATTAGTGGCAGAGTTATCTTTGAACCTTAGTGGACCAATGCTGATTAAAAGAAGTCTCAATCACCACGGGGACAGAGAACAAGGACACCCCAAATCTGGCAGGTTCATTCTCAGAAGTGAGGATGGAATATTCACCATTTTTTGTAGAGTCTCCATGACCATTCTCCTCTAAATTAAGGCTATCAGTACTTTAAGGTCATGTCAAATTATAGATATTTCATAAGATACCACGCTTTTGTTGAAAGACTTGAAATTAATCTTTAAACAAATTAAGTATGGCTCTATTATAAGTTATTGTGCCAAGTATTACGTCCAGCTTGCCATCACCTGTTTTTGTGATGAGTGTCCTAGATGCCAAAAATTACATCTAATGTACTAGTTTTGAAAAGGTGTCCCATAATCAAAGAATGACACTCAGACACACACTCTCAGTCCTGCTCACTTACATTCACTCACACACTCTTAATCTCACCCACACTCTGTTTCTTTCACTCCTCCACTCTCTCACACTGCCTTGCCCTCATTCTAACTCCCACCAACTTTTACTTGTTTCCTTGTCAGTGTACTCTGGGATCCCTACATTTCACCATGCAATGCCCCTCCTGAGTTCTTATACGTATGTGCATCAGGGCCCACTTGACTACATAGACTAGCTCCACCTGCAGTGTACTTTGAGAAGTAAGATAGGACTTTTAGAAAAGTAAACATATTGTGAAAATATGGCAATCTCCTCACCTTCCGGAAGAGTCATGTTACATTTTAGGCTGTGCCTGCTGTTGTCAATCTTGGGGAGAATACCAAACAAACTGTGAGATTACGGCCTGCAGATGGCTGATCGTTGTCCGTTTTTGTGTCAATCTAATATGCCTGCTTCTTATTCAATATCTTTACGTCCTCTTCATGTGTTTCTCCCTCCTCCAGAGCATAGCTTCTTTACCTTCATTTTAATTGGATGACTTGTATCCTTCCACAGCTCCATATCAGGGAACTACTTTTTTTTCTCAGAGCACTCCATAGGAGTGCATGTGTATTTTTGCTTACTCCATCCTGTGCAGTTTCCCTCACATCTCTTCCAACCATGCTGTCCGTGGTACTCCCACACTCTTCTCTCAGTTGTTTCGTAAAAGAGCAGCAACAGGTATATTTTCCCAGTGTTTGACTAAAAAGCAGACTCTATGAGGCTGGTTTAGTTTTATCTCCTATGTTCTCAAGATGTTGCATCAAAGCTCAGGCCTTCAAATGCAAAGCAGGATTTATTGCACTGGGGGAGGAGAAGGTTACTGCACTCCATCTCTGCAAGGGTTGTCTTTCCTCCATAGGCTTATAAATCAGCTCACTGGGTTGCTGCGTAGCTCCAGTTTGCCTGAGAATGTGTTCCAGTTTGGAGTCATGTGGAAAGTAAATTTGGCTTGAGAAGAGTTTTTCTTTAAACATGGGCAATTCATGAACCACTACCTCAGACACCTCTTCTGTGTTCTATTTGAAGCTGGATCATGTGCAAAAGGCTTTGTCTAAGATTTATGGATGCCTTGCACCACCCTTGCATGAAGCAAGTTATTGCAAAGCAACATAAATCCTTCTATGAAATGTACAAGGCCACACAAGGGGCTATTTGCACAGCCTTGTCTTTCTAAAGAAATGTAATGCAGTGCAGAGGCATGCTCTGTGTTGCGTTACATTTTGTTATGGTAGGCATTCCGTGAGTGGAGCGGGGTGTTTCCATAAATCCACCCATCAATTCCACCTATAGAAAAGGTAATAAACCTGGGATTGTGCCAAAATGGTGCACCTACCACTGAGAAAATTACTTCTTCTTTCTATGCGTGATGCATTCTGCAGCATACAAAAGAGAGGAAATTGCCTCTTTGGGTAGTTTTTGTGAAGGAAGGGATCCTTTCATGCACAGATAGAGGCACCTTTGCATCATGGCATAAGGGTGCCTGTGTTGGTATCGAGCTGAAGAATGCTACAACTTACTAGACGTGGTGCTTTTCATATCCCTCCCTTTCACGCAACGCAGTGTAGCAACTATGCTTGCTGCCCTGTGCTGCATAAACGTTTAGTAAACATGCCTTCTTAAAAATTGTGTTAACAATTTACAGCATGAATAGCATTTGAGAAAGAAATCACTCTGTTTATAAAGATTGAAAATGTTTAATTTAATGTTCAGTCTTGAGATACCATAAGATATGTGTTTGCTGCTCCTACAGTATGTTTAAATGTTATCTTTTTGTTTTATGTTGTTTCAAACAGTAATTTACAAGCAAGCATTGGAAAAGGCAATAGCTTGTCACTGCATTCTAAAAGCGAGACCTATTGGCTTTGGCAATGCTTTCTACAGTTTATATGAATGGCAGTGGTGTGTTTATATAGTCTTCTTAGCTGTGCTGTGTGCTTGGTTGTAAGTCATTTCAAATGTGTTCCCGTCATTGTGTACATGATGTGCACCCTGTAACAATGTGGTATCTTGTTTGCCAACGTAAGCCATCGAAAGTGCAAACCGAGTCGCTTCTCAGTACCTTAGTATAGTCAGATAGGGAACCAAGATACACGGATGCGTAAGGCTGCGTAAAGTGGCCAGTGGGTGAGCCAGGATTCAAACAGAGGCATGCGTAAGACTGCGTAAAGTGGTGTGTGGGTGAGCCAGGATTCAAACAGAGGTATGCGTAAGACTGCGTAAAGTGGCCAGTGGGTGAGCCAGGATTCAAACAAAGGTATGCGTAAGACTGCGTAAAGTGGTGAGTGGGTGAGCCAGGTTTCAAACAGAGGTATGCGTAAGACTGCGTAAAGTGGCGAGTGGGTGAGCCAGGATTCAAACAGAGGTATGCGTAAGACTCCGTAAAGTGGCGAGTGGGTGAGCCAGGTTTCAAACAGAGGTATGCGTAAGACTGCGTAAAGTGGCGAGTGGGTGAGCCAGGATTCAAACAGAGGTATGCGTAAGACTGCGTAAAGTGGCCAGTGGGTGAGCCAGGATTCAAACAAAGGTATGCGTAAGACTGCGTAAAGTGGTGTGTGGGTGAGCCAGGATTCAAACAAAGGTATGCGTAAGACTGCGTAAAGTGGCGAGTGGGTGAGCCAGGTTTCAAACAGAGGTATGCGTAAGACTCCGTAAAGTGGTGTGTGGGTGAGCCAGGATTCAAACAAAGGTATGCGTAAGACTGCGTAAAGTGGCGAGTGGGTGAGCCAGGTTTCAAACAGAGGTATGCGTAAGACTGCGTAAAGTGGCGAGTGGGTGAGCCAGGTTTCAAACAGAGGTATGCGTAAGACTCCGTAAAGTGGTGTGTAGGTGAGCCAGGATTCAAACAGAGGTATGCGTAAGACTGCGTAAAGTGGCGAGTGGGTGAGCCAGGTTTCAAACAGAGGTATGCGTAAGACTGCGTAAAGTGGCGTGTGGGTGAGCCAGGATTCAAACAGAGGTATGCGTAAGACTGCGTAAAGTGGCGAGTGGGTGAGCCAGGTTTCAAACAGAGGTATGCGTAAGACTGCGTAAAGTGGCGAGTGGGTGAGCCAGGTTTCAAACAGAGGTATGCGTAAGACTGCGTAAAGTGGCGAGTGGGTGAGCCAGGTTTCAAACAGAGGTATGCGTAAGACTGCGTAAAGTGGCGAGTGGGTGAGCCAGGTTTCAAACAGAGGTATGCGTAAGACTGCGTAAAGTGGCGAGTGGGTGAGCCAGGTTTCAAACAGAGGTATGCGTAAGACTGCGTAAAGTGGCGAGTGGGTGAGCCAGGTTTCAAACAGAGGTATGCGTAAGACTGCGTAAAGTGGCGAGTGGGTGAGCCAGGATTCAAACAAAGGTATGCGTAAGACTGCGTAAAGTGGTGTGTGGGTGAGCCAGGATTCAAACAGAGGTATGCGTAAGACTGCGTAAAGTGGCCAGTGGGTGAGCCAGGATTCAAACAAAGGTATGCGTAAGACTGCGTAAAGTGGTGTGTGGGTGAGCCAGGATTCAAACAGAGGTATGCGTAAGACTGCGTAAAGTGGCGAGTGGGTGAGCCAGGTTTCAAACAGAGGTATGCGTAAGACTCCGTAAAGTGGTGTGTAGGTGAGCCAGGATTCAAACAGAGGTATGCGTAAGACTGCGTAAAGTGGCCAGTGGGTGAGCCAGGATTCAAACAAAGGTATGCGTAAGACTGCGTAAAGTGGTGTGTGGGTGAGCCAGGATTCAAACAGAGGTATGCGTAAGACTGCGTAAAGTGGCGAGTGGGTGAGCCAGGTTTCAAACAGAGGTATGCGTAAGACTGCGTAAAGTGGCGAGTGGGTGAGCCAGGATTCAAACAGAGGTATGCGTAAGACTGCGTAAAGTGGCGAGTGGGTGAGCCAGGATTCAAACAGAGGTTTCCTGGGCCCAGAAGCTATTAGGCAATGCACATGCATGGAACAGTATTTCTTTACCAGTGGCACGTGAAGTACCTCGTACCACGTGGACCGTTGTGTAGTTCTATGAAAAGGTATAATGCAGAACAGCAGCTGGGAAATGAGGGGATACTTTTTTTAATCATGGGGCGATGGTAGTGAGGGCGAAACTTAAGTATTCATTTGTTATTGAATGGATTTGACTCGTATCTGCACATCCTTCGCAAAAAAAGGAAACAACTATTCTGAAGGCCGGGGGCGCACAAAGTTACCCTCAACCCATTTTGTTTAAATGACATTTTCGTCATTCCTGATGGCGATCTCTCTGGTATGGGCTGCAGCTTTGAAAGTGCTTGAATCTGATTGGTGGCAGGATGATTATAAGGGGGGGAGGGGCTTTACTGCAGCTTGCAGGACTCGATGACCAGGCGATGGATGAAAGTCGTTGACACATGGACTGCTGTGTGCGCTCTTGGCCATGACAAACTCGAACGATCACTATTGCAAATTGGCCTAGTCCCTGTTGCAATATAATTATTCCATCTCTAGAGGGCCCCCTACTGTTTAATTTATTTTGTTGCTCTGAATATGTAATCTGCCTTCTTTGGCTCCAATTTCCACACTCGAACCTACTGCCCCACACATCGCTTAATGAAGCTGATAATTAATAAAAGAACAACTGGGCCTTTCTTTACTGCACTTTAGTTGTAACATATACAACCATCCAGGCAGGATAGTGATAGATTTAAGAGGTACATTCTCCTATTTCTTTAAATGCTTTTTGGCATGTAAAAGAACTTTGCTTCTTTTTACATTTAATATGATTTCACCAGAAGCATTCTGCTTTCATAACAACCCACAGAGCCTCTCAGCTCCTTGCTAAATGATAGGGCACATGAAGGAGATGATGGATCTTTTAAAACTGGAGAAACACAATAATACCTTTGCTTTCCCCAGTGATACAACTCTGACAGCTAGATTATAGGCAGTGTGAATCTAAAAGTCAGAGACATACAGGTTATCTGAACAAAGAAGCAACAGACTGTCTATTAAAGGCAACTTTGAGAAATCGCATCAACTCTGCATGTAATGAAAAGAACTTTAATACAGACTTGATGAAAGAGGAGAAAGGAGGGCGAATACGCCTTTATATTGCCCATTAATTTTGTTGAAACTATTGTCTGAGCTCCATCATTTCCCCTGATGCTGCTCTAACTAGTCCTGCCAGGGACAGAAGGCCCTCTATTGGCCCAGCCACCATCAGCATCTTCAGCTCCTGGTCCATGCAGCTGGGGACATGGGCCTGGGATGGTCTCTGCAACACATTATCGCTCTCCTGCGCAGCTGCAGTAGACATGGGCTGTGGTTTCATGAGTTTAGAGAATGGTGCTTGTGATGAGTCACACTACATGAACACCCTTGTATGAGATATGTTATACTCCTGCATTTCATGGGAAGGTATGTGTTATCTATGTTGTTCAGTCTTCTAAATGATTTTCCGCGTGTGCTCTGGTTGGATCTGGCTACAGAAAGCCTTATCCATCAGTCCTTTAACAAAATACAATAACATTCAATAAAGAGAGACTGGGTGTGGGCTAGTGCTCTTTCAAACATTGCTTATCGTGCTTTGCCATTGGTTACGTGGGCTGTCCATCAGGTCCCTGGCATTCTGAGAATGATTACATTGTCCTAGTTGTGTTAATAGGTTATGGTGAAATAGTACTTTTGTTAGACTGAAGATGTCGCAGGACATGTGGTTTATGATGGAAAGTAATTCTGTGTTCCTTGCTGTATTTATTTGGATAGCACAATCACATAACAAAATACTGCACACTAAAATGTGGCACAACATAATGCAGGAAAACACAAGATAACACATCATAACATGCCATACCATAACACAAAATACTATATTAAAGGATTGCATGACAACATAACAATCTACACCATATACATAACATAACATAAGGTAATACAGAATAGTCACTTTTTATGAGATGGTATCTTACCATTGTCTTTGAACACAGCTCTCTCTGGAGACGCTCTCTCATTTGTACTTACCATTATCAATTCCTCCATCACTAAAGGCATCTTCACAGAAGCTCTCAAGACAGATTTTCCCACTCCTAGTGAAATCTACACTAGAGCCTGATGACCTTGCCAGCTACTGGCACATCACTTACCTACCATGAATCAGCAAAATCTTTAACAAAAAAGTCTATGATCAACTCCAAGACTATGGCCCTCATTCCAACCCTGGCGGTCTCCCATTCGGAGCCGGCTTACTCGTTGCAGGGGCTTTCCAGCTGGGCCGGCGGGCGATCTTCTGGCGATGCTGTCTTTCGGCGGTTTCCGACCAGCGGGCGGCACCCGCCGCCCGCCGAAGTCGGAATGAGGGCCTATATGTCCTGCATAACAACCAGCCTGGCTTCAGATGAGCCGGCAACACGGAAACAGCTACTCTACACATCATAGACGAAGCCCTCTTGACCACAGATAAAGATAGTCCTTGCCTTCTGATAAGGCTGGACCTCTCATCAGCATTTAAAACTGTCATCCATCCTAACCTCTATGCACCCTGAAGTCTCGAAAGGAATTCACTAGCACTGTGCCTCACTGGCTCTCCTACCTTTCCAACCAACACCACTTTGTTCACATGGGCACCTTCTAGTCATGAAATATCTTCTTTTGCTGTGGTGTCCTGCAGAGCTTCCTATTCTCTCCCCTGTCATCTTCAACACTTACATGGAGCGGCTTGGTTCTCTACTCCCAAAAAACAGCATCTTCATTCACCAAATGCCAATAATACATAACTCTTCCTGAAAGTCTCCTTTGCTGTATACATCTGATGCTTTAAACACTGCTTGAACATTATCTAGGTCTGGATGTTCACTTACTATATGAAGCTCAACCCAACTAAGCCAGACTTCCTGTTATCTGTCAGGAACACAAAACAAGACACAGTACAAACTAGAGGTGGGCAGAACTTGCGAAGTTCACTTCGCAGAAATCTGCAGAATCAAATGAAATTCCACACACTTCCACGAATGGGTGCAAATCGACACGTCATGCCGCTTGTGATTTTTAGGGCTGGGAGCTCGTTCCGTGATGAAAAATCAGAGCGAGCAGCACCACGAGGTGTGCCAGAGGGTGCTGCTGCTCAAGTGGATTTCACTGCTTCTTGAGTAGATTTTCTACTCGAATAGCAGCTTTCTCACTGCAAATTGTCCTGAAGGAGCGCGACCATACGATGTGAGAAAATCTCACCTGGTGCCCCCTTGGTTCCTGAAAATCTCACTGAAAATGCTAACTCTCACTCTCGCTCACCAGTGTTGGTGAGCTGCACGCAAGAAAAAACTCCACCACATGGCTGTTTGCAGAATATGGCTGGAAGTTCACATCACAAGCATAATGTGGAATGGTGAAAATTCTGCCAACTCCTCCGGCAGAATGGAATTTATTGCCCACTTCTAGTACAAACCTGGCTCAATGACAGGAACCTTGAAGGCATCGAACCCTAGTTTCACTAAATATGAAGTCACTTGGCAAGAAAACAAAGGCAACCTGGTACAAGGTTTTTCTTCTGAAGAACGACAAACTAGTTCTTCCCAAAAGCGGCTTCAAACTGCTATTTTAGTCTGCCACTTATCTGAAACATCGCAATGCCCTACTCCATGGCCTTGCAGACACCACACCGGCACCACTTAAAGGCCTCCTAAGTGATGCAGCATGTCTTATTCAGAGCCTAAAGAAATATGACCACATCTTCCCCATTCTAGCTCCATTGTTTCTCCTTTCTCGCCCACACATCTTCAAACCCAGCTGTATAGTTTACAAGGCTGTAACAACCAGCACCCCATCAAATCTTGCTGGGAAGCTCCCACCTCAGGTGGATATTGGCACACCTGCAGCCAGGACTCCATTAGCTTGCAGGCTAAGAAGTAAAAAAAAGAAAGAAAAAAAACAAGACAATAGGCTTTTTTCCTCTATACACCGAGGATGTGGAGCAAATCTCTGAATCTATCAGGATCCCAAAGCAGCTCCAATTTAAGAAAGAGCTGTAGACTCACCTCCCTGAAGAAAACTACTTCACACTGCGTTAGCCATTCACAGCCTAGCTTCCTCTCTTCTTACACATTGACTTTCTGCTTGTCTTTGACCACATACAGCACTTCGCTACCTTTTGGCAAGGTTAGCTCTATACTACTACCATACACATGCATGTGTACATATAAACAGCGCTGCATGACACAAAATAACGCACCAGTCCAGTGGCTAAAGCTGTGGTCTTCCGAACCTGTAAATTCATAACTAAATCACAGCCCCAGTACTAGAGTCAACATCATGTGGTTCTAGGCAAATTACTTGATGGCCTTATCTCTAGAAATGTGAAACATGTTTAATGTTAATGGTTATTCCCCCCTGATGTATGATGTAAGATCATCTACCAACCCCTCAAATAATATGCAGCACTCTGTTGCTTCATAGTTTGGTTTGCACTATATAAACCCCACTAAATACATAGCTTGTGCAGCATAGCAGAGCTTGGCACAACATAACAGGATACAGCATAGCATGGCAAAACACAGCACTTCATAAATAAACACAGCCTAAGACACGTCACACCTTAGCATAGCACAGCGTGGCAGATTTCAGTGCAAAGACACACAACACTGCACTGCATGACACAAGATAGCACACCATAGCACCCTGGCTTTCACACCTGGCCATCTCAGCACCACATTAGGGCTCCTCCTGCATTGGGCAGATGTCAAGGGTGGGCACTGATACTCCTCCACCTTTGTACGGCGAGTGAAACCATTGGCCATATAAATATCAGCCTTATCTTGGTTCACTTGGTTTCTGACTAATTGTACAACCCAGTTCAAGCAACGGGTGGGCAGAGAGCCCCAATGTCTCTGCTCCCATACCTTGTATCTTAAATGTTTAGTTAGCACCATTTGAACCAACTCTCTGGGCTCACAATGGTATATTTCACTTTTATGCTGATGATAGTCAGATCTATTTTACTTTACTGTAGAAGAGCAAGCTGTGGTTCACCATCAGGTTGCTAGCTGTCTAAAGGGTGTTCAGTCTTGGATGCAGTACTTGTGAGCACAGATGATACATCCCACCTCTGGAACAACTGCCCAGACCACTGGTCTGCATCCTTGGCCAGTTGAAAAGGTTTGCAATCTTGGTGGTACTTTAAACAACAATCTCTGTTTTATTCCTCATGTGAACTCAGACACCAAAGGTGCCTTCCATCCTTGCTTTCTTCTAATTCCCCCGAAAGAAGTATGAGGAGATATAGGGGCAGCTGCAATCGTGAGGGAACGTGAATAATTTTGCCATTGATCTTCAGGGACAAAAGCGACTCAGTGCTCGTGTTGCAGCCTGGGACACAAAGATTACACTGACCCATCCCTCAGGTCACTACATCAGTTTCCAATCAAAGAAATACCATGCTTTAGAACATTCTATAATATATACTTGTCCATTCATAGGCCTGCACTAGGTTATCTGACAAACCCCTACCAGCAGCCCCACCATCCATTCAGATGCCTGAGATAATTTTCTGATAACCTCCTGGCTACTCAGTGACTAAACTGAAAGAGATGGAGCTAGCCTCCTGGTCCAGGGCTCCTCCCTATGGAACCTCTCCACTGAGAATGGAATAAGGTTACCTAAAGTTCAGAGGAGGCTCAAAATATGTGTGTGTGTATATGTATTTATATAAATATGTATATGTGTGTATGTGTGTGTGTATATATATATAAACCTCACGCAGCTCAGATAGCGTACTTCATCTTCTTTGATTCTGCCTATTGTTCTTTAACCCACTCATCCTCCTTACCAATCAAATTCCTAAGACTGGTTGAAATGATAGATGTTTATGTGAAGGAGTTTTCACCATAAAAGACCTCTTGCCTTTGATGTCTGCATTTACATTAGTGACTGATGAGTTTTGCTCCCTACTATGCCTCTTTATGACCGCTGGTTCTCCTCCCTCAGCTCTCTCGGTCAACAACTTGTGGTTTGTAGCATTGCACAAAACCCCACCTATAGATACAAAGTAGACACTGCAACTCATAGCTTTATTTAACTGCATCATACAACTGGCATAACATAGAATAACTTGTCATCAGTGCCTGTACAGAGCTGGAGTGCTGTACCTGAGAAGTGGCAGGTCGAGGTGCCACTCCACCCATTACTGGTCAACATTTGTTTCCTGTAGGAGCATCTAAACACCTTCTGATGGAGCCCTCCGTGTCTAACCATATGGTGAACTCTTTACAGATGCACTTGTTTCATTTTTTTGTTTAATGTTGCTGCTTTGGGTACCGAATATGAATCATGTGTCAAAGTGGACCAACTTGATGAAACAAATCTGCACAAAGTCGAACAGCTGGAGATCTTTTCAGGCAAATGCTTAAAGTTTGGCAGAAGTGCTGAACAATCAGGGTACCACTCAGCCCTGCAACACTAAGGGCCTGATTTAGAGTTTAGCGGAGTGGTTATTCCATCACAACGGTGACAGATACCTCGTCCGCACCCATTATAGCCTCTGGGATTTATTTTTTTCATGGGCGGGATATCCGTCACTGTTGTGATGGAGTAACCCGTCCGTGGAAATGTAAAGAAGGCCCTAACTATGTTTATATTCTATAGTCAATATACTGTATATGTTATTAAAACAATCAAACAGTATTCTTATAGTTTACTGACAGTATGTACTGTTGTATCAATGAATATAATGAATGCAAAGAGCATTAATAATAAACTAGACCTACTGGCCTCGCTAATGCTTGTTTTTTGCCGGGGATGTAATGTAAAAAGGTAAATTTGCACTTGTATAGCGCACTACTCACCCGTTAGGGTCTCAAGGCGCTGTACTCCTACCGCTATGGAACCCCTCCTGGCTTTTCCCTGTGAAGCCAGGCATCCAAGCGCTGTTGGGGCCGTTGTGGAGATTAAGCAAGCTATTGCCCAGAGTTGGACCCATTAATTAGATTAGGCACCGAGGCGAGAAATATCTGGTCCAAGGGAATTGAGCCCAAGACCTGCCGAAGCAGGACTTGAACCCTGGTCTTGAACCAGATCTCTGCTTCAGGGTCTGCCGCTCTAACCATTGTGATAAACCCCCTCCCGCACCCCTCCCATGTGTGCTCCTTTCCTCCTGTTCTCAGTCATGCAAGCAAGCTGCTGCCTATCCTTCGCCCTTTTATATCTGACAATGAATCACAGCATATAAAAGCCTTTATAGGTGTCAGTTCAATACCTTGCTTGATTAAATTTGTTTTATAATTGTTCTTATTAATGTTGTGCAAACTCATGAGGACACCAAGTCCTAGTAAAATCTGAGAATGACCCCACTACACTCACTGACGTACCCCCTAGTGACAAACCAAGCCTAGTGATGGACCTGTGCACATAAGAACAAAAAGACCAGGTATGTGTTGAGAGAGACCTGGGGGTTCCTCGTCTAGTTCTATGCAGACTGTCTCAGCATCTCTGAAGTGCTCCATCTTTCCTGCCCACTGCAGCATGGCCCTCCCCACTGCAGAAGGTTTATTCATAGATTCCACTCCTCACATTTTAGGACTTTGAGAGGCGTCCTGTTTCTCCTTCTAAAATTCTGCTGGTCCAAAATACAATATTTAGGTTTCACAGGCAGCTCCTTCCTTTTAAGCTCTAGTTCATGTGATAAAAATGTATATATTTTGTTTTCCGTCTGGAGACTCTCTACCTTTGAGCAGTTGATTGCGAAATGAATATAAACATGCGTTTTTTAGAGTGGCATCTCTAAAACAAGTCACTTGTAAAAAGTTCCTTTTTACCCATTCTTTCTGGTCTACTGTGACGTCACCCAGATCCATTGCTGCACCATCTTCCTTCACAAGTTGCTTTTGGGCACGCCTCCAAAGATGCTGGTCATCATTTCAATGCAACAATCTATGCTGCATTTTCACATTTTCAGGCTTTCTATTTGGATGCATTCACACATAAGTGAGTACTCGGCAGGCTGCCCATGCGCCACTTATCCATGCCCCACCTTTCAGGGGTTTTGAAAGAGTCATTTTTCAGTGGCAAGAAAATGAATCGTCTTCTCAGCAGAGCACTATTGGATATACTGAGGCATTTCAACATTCACTCCCATTCGGCGCCCCTAACATCCCCCTGCTGTCTTTCAAATGAGACCTGTCCAGATCTGAGCCATCTTCGTAATAGGAACCATATTGGCTCCACCGTCCTCACAATGCATTTGGCACCAACTCAAATAAAATGCAGTTTATTTGCCTCTTCGGTAGACTTGGATGGTTTCAGGCTCAAGTTAAAGGGTTCTGGCCCCTGATCTGTGCAGGACTGTAGACGGTTCCTTCATCATAGCTTTCCTGGATGCCAGCAGAGATCTTGAACAAAACCTTACTTTGTCAACCACCCCAGATGAAGCATTAAAATAGTGGGTCGATGCTTTAGGGACGGGAGTAGGCACGCTTTTCAGCGTATCCAGCATTTTTGGTAAAACCGCCTTTTCACATTTGCCGATTGATCCTTTATTTTTCATCCTTTTCTCCCACAGTGCAAATACTGAATGACTTTGTATCACTTCGAATTGGCTACTGAAGGTAGCACTTTTGATTAGGTCACCCTGATGACGCTCTGCAAAAACACATTTTGTTTAAATCCTGCACCCTGATTAACAGTGGGGTTCAAGAGAATCGATCATTGGGCTTCCGGAGAAACGATGGTTGCTTTACAAATCACTTTGCCTTGAGCATATAGCCCTGGCAAACTTATCACGTGTATTTGTAGAGCACATGTTCTACCTGTGGGCACCTTGGCACTGAATAACAGATGTTTATAGTTACCCAGCCCATTGGTACTATTATTATCGACCACAGAAGGATGAAAGGTTGAGTGGATCCACTGGGATTTTAACCTCTGGTCACAAGGTCAAACACAGTCTTCTGGAATTGGTGTATTAGTTCACTGAGCCAATAACCGCTCTTCCACTGTCTTGATTGTTACAAGTAGGTCATTCAGTGTGGGTGTCAGCCATTGACCGACACTGGGGAGTGTTTCACCTCTCATCGGCTCCACCTCAATTTCCAAACACTTCACTTTTGTGTTGTACATCATAAAGCAAGTAGGAAAACACAGGCTGGCTGAGATGGGCACTGGGGACAGTAAACATGACTCTGCTGCCTCCTTCCTTGTTTAGTGCAGACTCTACAACAGACGTGGTTGAGCCTTTTTTGCTGTTTCAAGAATGCGATCAGCAAAGTGTCGATCCCAAAGCCTTGCCACGTTCTCCAGAGCATATGAAGTGGAGGTTGCTGCTTCTGTGGCAGTAACACTTTCAATGATGGTCAACTGAAAGTCAAGGAAAGACATGAGTCTTCCTGTGTTGCTCTGACGATAAAAAACATATACATTGTATGTTGCCATCTGGATCAGGTGGGTAAACAGTTTCTTATACCAAGCGCAAGTTTTACGACTTGCCTAGTATTACTGAAGAACCTGGTCATTTTTATCCACTCCGTCTATGTACTTGTTGTAATCAAGAATACAGGTGGGCTTACGAATTTTGGCCATCTCACCCCAAACCATGATGGGTGAAGTGCTCTCATCATAAATTGTAGTGAGTATGAACACATCACACCCATCAGAGAACTTGATTGTCAGCAGTTCGTTGGAATGTAACGCAGTGTTCTGGGATTTCTGGAACCTCTTACAAACAAGCTCCTGCGGGAATCCTTTGCAGCGACAAAAAATTGTACTGCATGCCACAGTGCCAGATTTGTACAGCTCACTGAACAACTCTACTTTTGTATAGAAAATGTCTAGATAAAGGTTTTAACCTTTGTGAAGGAGCAGGCGGACAGGCTCCTATACAACCTTTACTGTGAACCCTAGCATGGGAGGGCAACCTACAGAGTTTAGAGTGGAGTCCTTACCTATATGCACTCTCAAGCTGTACACATAACCAGTTGAGGTCTCACACAGCATGTACAGCTTGTTGCATAAGAAGCTCTTTTGCTTGCAATGTATTCCCTGAACAGCAGTCGCCCTGTGTCAAGGATAAAGCACTTATTGATGGCTATATTCTTTCCAGGAGTATAAATCTCTGGAAACCTGGCAGACAAATGTTCCATGATAGGAAAAACTTTGAAAAAACTGTCATGGTTTGGATGGTCTCGGGGCATGCAGCAGAACTGTCATTGAAGTGCAACATATGCTGCAATAGCAAAAAATGATCCCTGCTCTTGTACAGTGCAAAGATGGGGTTACCCAAACCATGCGACCAGTAGGACTGCAGGCTTGGTTTGTGCACTAGCTCCATTTTGAGCATAAGGCCCCAAAATATATTCAGCTCCTGAAGGGAAGTGGGAGTACACTGGTGCGCCCAAAGAATGAGGTCGTAGAGTGCCTCTATGCTCCTTCATAAATAGTTTGCCATGCAAATTTGTTTGCTGCACAATTTGCTCAAATGAATCAACATCCAAAAAGAGACATAGTCAAATGGCAAAAAATTGGCCATATTGACTTTACATCCGGCATTGCCAGTGAAAGGTGGAATTTGGGGCTGAACTAAATTGGGAGGCTGCCAAGAGATCAGTTCCTCTGTGCTCTGCTCTCTGGGTTTGTTTAACCTGCTACAATTGCCCCGTTGCACAGACTGTGCTTGCAAAGAGACAGCATGACTGCCATTATCATGTCCCTCAAAATCGCTGGACGATGAGTTCTCAGATGGAACTCTGTCGACTGAGAGATCACTTCCAGATTCTGTTCCATTTTCCTCTCCGGCAGATGCTGCCTCAGAGCTGTCCTCCACAACATGAGTTGGGGCCTGGGCAACAGTCATCCAACGAGACTCCATCTCTACTGTCTGCCTAATGCGTTCCTTCTAAAACTCTGTCCTACGTAGAAGGCATTAGTACTGTTCTAAATCAGTTAGTGGGAGTGTGCATCTGTGCGATGTGAGCAACAGTAAATTTTAAAAAATACCTTTTTGATGAATATGCAGGTTCTCCGAAGGAATTAAAAAATAAGTATTGGTTTAGCCAATAGGTCTCGCTTTTGGGACATTATAAGTGTTTAAGCAGAATTATTGGCTTTGGAAATGTATTTAAGCTATGTTGTAGAACAGCATGGGTGCTGTGCAGCATGTTGAAAAAGTTATAATAAAAAAGTGTTATAAGCACTTTTGTTACCTTATATATAACCAATAAAACATTATTTATTTAAACTGTGAACAAACTTTTTGAATCATTGTTTTTTCATATGTTTAAATACTTTTACACAATAAAGTGTTTTCTTAATTTCAAATGTAAGACCTTTGATTTTTTATGCTTGAAAATTAAATGAAAGCAGTGGGCAGGCTGTAAGCCAACAAGGAAGTATTTTCAAAGTATATAAACAGGTCTTGAAAGCTCGACCTAGGCACTGGCAAAGCCAATTGGTCTTGCCTATACAAGAGCTATTGGCTTTGGCAGCGCGTTTTTTGCCATATTGTACATGATTATGGCTGCTGTTCAACATGGCTAAAGGTTAGTGGTGTGGAATGTCTTACAGTGTAGTGGGGGAGTGAAGTGTTGTACAATGGAGTAGAGGGGAGTGGAGTGCCATAGAGTTGAGTGGAGAAGAGTAGGGTTCAGAGGCAGAGAGTGCTGTGGCATGGAGTGGTGTGGGGTGGAGTAGGGTGGATTGGGTTGGAGTGGATTGAGGTAGTGGGGTGGATTGGAGTAGGGTGGGGTGGATTGGATTGCAGTAGAGTGGGTTGGATTGGAGTGGGTTGGATTGAAATGGTGTGAGGTGTATTGGGGTGAGGTGTATTGGAGTGGGAAGATTAGACTGGACTGGGGCAGGTGGATTGGAACAAAGTGATAGAACTAGGGTGGAGTGGATTTAGGTGGGGTGGATTGGATTGGGGTGGGTTTAAGTGGGGGGATTTGGAATGGGGTGGATTAGACTGGAGTGGGGTGGAAAGGAGTGGACTGGAGTGGACTAGATTGGAGTGGAGTGGATTGGACTAGAGTGGAGTGGGTGGATTGGATGGGGTTGACTGAGTGGAACAGGCTTAAAAACTACCTCAGAGGCAAGTGAAGACTTGTTTAAGCGTCCCCGCTGCTGCAGTCCCACAGTCGCTATTGGGACGAGCGGTGCAGAGGAGCAAAAATTACTCCATGCCATGAAGAAGCCACAAAGAGGACCACAGAGACCCATTTAAAGCTCCCACCAGTGAGCACCCTCGACGTAGAAGAAAAAAACCTCCCACTGATCTTACCTATATGTCAGGCCTCGAGAGCCAGCACACTTGGAGACGGCCAGCAGGAAGACATGCTGAGAGCACTCCCACCCACCTGAGATGCCATAGGAAGGAGGCAGCAGTCGCTGTGTACAGGGACGGAACAGTAGCCCCGCACAGCCATCTGCATCAGTGATTAAAGGCTGCTACACGTTTGGGTCAGTGTGGAAGAAATAAAGCTCCCACAGGCCTTACCCTGCCACTAGGCCCACAACTGCCACCTTACCTGCCCATCCCAACCTTGAGGGAGCTGGCACACCCGGAGAAGGCCAGCAGGAAGACGCACTGGGGAGGTTGTTTTCAGCTTTTTTCCCAACGGAGTGGGAGAGTGCACTTACCTACTCCTTGCTGGTGGGGAAACTGTGATGTCGGTGCACCTAGCAGCAAGCTGATGTCACAGATGGTTGGGAGAGGGCCGGGGGTCTGACGCTTGAGCGATTCTCCATCGCCCTACCCTTCTTTTTTTTTTTTTAATTAGCACCGGAGGATGCATTGGATGCCTTATTGAAGATTTCACTGTTTCTAGGGAGCTTTAGTCAAATGACATTTGTTCTGATGAGACCCGAAGACTAACTAGAAGTTGAAATGTCAACATCCCTTTAATAAGTTGCTTTCAAAATATGTTATGTTTCTCCAGGGGATACCATATATGAACTGCACTCAGTTTGAGGAATGTAGGTTTCGGAGGCATTCTTGTACACCCCAAAATTGCATCCACAAACTGGAGGGAGTTGGATTCGTATAGTGAGTGCTCTCAAGGAGCATGAAAGCTACGTTTTCCTGAACTTCAAGTAGCTAGCAACAGAAGGCATCAGTATAGGTTCACTTGACAAGTATTCAGGATAAGTAGGGACTTTGATAAGGACAGAGATATGAAAGGGTAGGAAAAGCTAAGGCTGGATGTACTTTCACAGGAATAGTGCATAGGTAGAAGGCAGATAGTCAAAGTAGTTCATATACACATGCTATCACTTCATCAAACCCATTGGCGCTGCACTCCCCCCAGTACTGAATTACTCCCTCACTCAACTAAGCAGATGACTCCAAACCATGAAGAATGCAGCAGGCAGCGTCTTCCCTCAACATCGCAACACACACACACTCTACACCTCAAAGAGTTTCAATGACTCCCCATCCACAACTCTTTTCAATCTCCTGAAGCAGACATTCAATGCCTTACACAGCACTGGTCCAGCATACCTCAATACCACCTCAGATTTCAGAAACCTACCTTTGCACAACATAGGCAGCACCAGAACAAGGAGAATAGGTTTCTCCTAATTGGCTTTAAAAGGGTGTAATGACTTGCCTCTATATGTGCCATCTCTAAAATTAGTGCATTCCACACGAAGCTGAACATTTTGCTCTACGACAGGATTACTCCATAGATCAGCCCTGACTGCTCTTGCCTTGGCAATAGGAAAACCTCTCGGGTGATAATGCCTTTTACAAAAAAATCATAACATTACAGAGGACTCTGCACCCAGCGCTACATGTATGGGTAAAATGTTTGCCCTGCTCGCCATGTTCATTCTTAGTCACAAGTTTGTATATTTTCAGTTTACCGCATGACAAGGGCATTACGGTCACAGTATTGCACATAACAGTGGACGATACATATGCTACATTCTCACTGACTGTCCTGTTCATCAAAATCTGTTGCTTTTTGTAGTTTATGACGTTCTCTCTTGGGAACTTAGGCAGTATTCCCCAAATTATTTACCATAGTTTTAAAGGTAGATATGCTCACTCAGTTTGAATAATGTAGATCTCCAAAGGTATTCTTGGACACTCCCCACCTTGAATCAAGAACTAGAAATAGATGGATACACCACAGTGAGTGTGCTAAAGACACATGTAAGACATGTCTTCCTGAGCCTCATGCGGCTGTTGTGGGAACAATCGGCAAAGGGTTACTAGGCATGCATTCGATAATATTCAACATAATATTCAAAATGAAGGTGGTTATTTGACAGGTGAGAAAAATGTAGTCAAACTGTTTTTTCATTTGAGAAGGTTTTGGATCCATCAAGTATCAACATGTCTGGGCATATGTGTTTTAGAGGTTTGTTTGTGGTGTGTTTGTGTGCAATTTGGTCGATGAATAGTTGAGAGATTTCCTTGAATGGGTATTCCATCATGTGGCATATGAATGTGATGGGCCCTTGCATGGCGGTGGTATATTGATGTGAGTACACTGATCTGTTGCATTGGGGCCTTGTCAAGCAGTATGAAGGTATTGTGTGTGATGCATGAATAGCATGTGAATGGATCATAGAGCGGTTATTGTCTTGATATGGCTTTATGACTCCCATTCAGTAGTCTTGGTTTTAATATTCAGATACTTTGATAGGCATGTGTGCTTTGAAGCTAGCATTTCTGGAGGTGCTAAAACCAGACAGTGTAAGTGGTGCTTTGACTTTAAATAAATATTTGTGGCAGTTAAGGATACTCCGTCGCAATGACAACAATATCCTTACTGTGAAGATAATGGCCTGGCTGCCGATATATATACAGATGGACCACTGGTGTAACCATGGGGAAACCTACTCCACCTCTGGCATTGTTGCATCCCTCACATGTCCTGACTAAGGGCCATTTGTGGCTGGCCTCTATGTATGTCCACCTAATTTAGATGTGCAAACATACAGGTCAGTTCTCACTGCAAGTTACTACCTGGTAAACCATGGTGGTAAGGGGCAGTGATAACTCTCTAATGCCCCCATTGCCATGGGAGATAATGCCGATGGTGAGAGATGCAGTTTAAAAAAAACAGCTTTGACATTTTGTTTTTGAAAAATAAATTGATGGGCAGCTCCATCATGTTGATGGAGTAGTGCGTCAAACGTAAAAAGGCGTTGACAGGAACTGCCATTTTGGCAGCTCCTATCCTGCTTTTGAATTGACTGCCAGCTTGGGGGTCATTTCTAAATTTGACAGGTAGAGTTGTCTGAGCATGGCAAAGGTGAAGCCCTCCACCAGGGCTACTGAGTCTTCTTTATCAGCCAAAATGTAAATAGAGCCCTTACTAAGAACTCCTTTTTTTTTTTTTTTTTTTTTGCAATGTGGGTATCTGTGGATTTTGAGCCCTAGCTCAGCCGGCACTTCGGCAAACCTGCTCCTTTTTAGAAACTATCAACCCGGGTAATCCAGGCGTGCATAACTGTCATGACTTTCACCAGGTAATTTTACCCAGAAGCCCTTGAAAACTTCAAACTTTGGTAAGAAACACACATTTTCCCCACATTTTGGTGACAGAAAGTTCTGGAATCTTCAAGGAGCCACAAATTTCCTACCACTCTGAGTTACCACATTTCTCCCAATAAAGAATGGTACCCCACAACACAAAAGGATCTAAAGTGCTGTGTTGAGAGAAAAGGAATGGTGGTATCTGCTATATTTGAGGCCATGCTGTGGCGCTACCTATGAAAATCTACGAACCACATACATTTATTAAGAGTGGACAAACAGGGCAAGTCCAGGGTGGCGTACCTTGCATGGATCACATGAGGTTCTCTTACCTCATACATTTTTCTTCCATTTTAATTCTGGAAATTCTGGAATCTGCAGGAATCCACACAATGTCTAACAATCAGCATTACCCACTTGTGCTAATAAAAAAGCTGTCCTATTTGAGTGGCTAGGCTTAGTTCCCACAACTGAAATGGATCAAACCAAGGTCAATCGGAACCCTCAAAGGAGTGAGGTATAATTTTTATCAGGGGAGTTGGGGGAATGCCATGGGGAAGGAAGTTTGTGGCTCCCTGCAGATTCCAGAACTTTCCATCACAGAAATGTGAGGAAATGTATTTTTTGTCAAAGTTTGAGGTCTGCAAGGAATTCTGGGTCAAAAAACCTGGTGAGAGCCATGCATGTCAACCCACCCTTGATACTCCTTTGTGTCTAGGTTTAAAAATGTAAACGTTTGCAGGTTGCATAGGTGCCGGCTGAGCTAGGGTCCAAAATCTACAGCTATTCACATTGGAAAAAAGGGTCAGTTTTGAGTGGAAAAATGTAATGCGTTTATGTTGGGTTTCAGGCTGTTTCCTGTCATGGTCAATAAGCCTACTCACACACACATGTGAGGTACATGTCAAAATGTGTGACGGAAGGCTGTTTGTGGCTCCTCTTAAATTCCATCACAGAAATATGAGAGAAAATGTGTTTCATAGTCAAAGTTTGAGGTTTGCAAGGGATTCTGGGTAAACAAATGTTGCTGAGAGACATGCAAGTCTCCCCATCCTGGATACTCCTATGTGTCTAGGTTTCAAAAATGTATAGGTGTGCTAGGTTTCCCTCAGTGCTGTCTGAGCTAGGGTTCAAAATCTGCAGCTAACCACATTGTTGAAACGGTTCGGTTTTCAGTGGTAAAATGTGATTCGTCCATGGAGTGTTTTGGCCAATTTCCTGTAACAGGCACTAGGTCTACCCACACAAGTGAGGTACTGTTCTGATCAGAAAACGTCTGGGAGCATTGAATAGTAGAACATTTGTTATTACCAATTGGATTTTGCTGCATTTGTGCCTTTCAAATGTACGTCAGTGTATAAGAAAGAAGATATTTTTTTTAAATACCCTCTACGCCAGTACGAGTGCCACAAATTTAGAGATGTACAAATACCCACTTCTTCTAAACTCCACATTTTATGCCCATTTCAGAAATACATAGGTTTTCTTGATGCTCATTTTTCACTCTACATATTTCATCATATAAATTGGTCTATACGCAGTACTAAGTGAAAAACAATGTATGGTGCAGCTCCTTTGTTAGCCCTTAGTACATTGGGTTCATGGAGAACCTACAAACAGAATGGTGTAGCGGGCGTAATGGTAGATTGGTTTTGTTAATCGGCCACTGTGACAAAGAATTACAGATGAAAATGTTCACACAAATGGCCACTTGTTTTCCTATCATTTTCAATATTTCTTTATTTCAACAGTTATTTTCCCTGAGAAAACCTTTGAAGGATCCACACATATGACCCCTTGCTGAATTTGGAATTGTGTTGGCTTTTTAGAACTCTGTAGCTTTCCAGGATCACCCAGGGGTTTCCACCACAAACTGAATGCAAATCCATGGTAAACATTCGTTTTTAGATTCAGTTCTGCATGTTTCTGAAACATGGAAGATGGTGACTTTAGTACAGCAAACTGTTTGTTGATGCCATTTTTAGGAATAATAAACCAGAAACTTCTATCTGATGCACGTTCTTTCCCATTTTCCTTAAAAAAAGAAGTACATTTCAGCTGTATTTTGCCTTTCTCTGTCCCCTCCAGGGGAATCCACAAACCCTGGCTACCTTTCGAATCCTCAGAATTTTGGAACAAAGGGACACACATTTGGTGTGGATACCTTATGTGGAACAAGCTATGGAACCCTACGTTTGAACTACCCTAAGTAGCCAAAATGGCTCAGCACTGGGTGGGAAAGCCCAAGCACTTAAGGGGCTAAGAGTTTAGGATCTGTTCTTTCTTCATGTCCCTAAACTTAGATCTATGATAGGTGGAAGGTTTTTTTATGGCTCCCACAAGCAATTAGACCTGAATTTCTTTAGTCATCCCATCAGAACCTAATTTGGTAAAATTCAGAAAAGGCTTAAAGACCTGGCTTGTTCTTGTGTGCCAAGTTAATCTTTAGGTGTATGTTGTGCTTATAAAACAATATAAATAAGTACATATTCTGGAATGCTAAACAATGCTTTGAGGTTGGCCTGCTTGGCCAGGTTAGATATTATGGAAAAGAATGTGCAGTGAATCCCTGCATGCCAGCCCAATCTCATTTCATTCGTTTTTTTTTTTATTGAGATCTTGCATCATGGATCCCATAGATTTGTATGTAAATGTATAAATATATATATATGCAACCTTCCTTTTTCCCCTGCACTGGAGCCCTTTTGACAGCCTAGCACCAACGCAGCCACCCTAAAACCATGGTGCTAGGGTGCCTGTGTTGCATGCAGGATAGTTTTTGTGCAGGAATGGACACCATCCTGCACAAAACCAATCCTGAAAGGCAGCATGCAGCACACATAGAAAGAGGAAGTAATGGGGCGAAATAAAGATGTTTCTCCTGTGACACCTATCTTTTTGGCACATTCCCAGGTTTACATGTTCTTGAACACCCAGGCAACGACCATGGAATGCCTTCCCTGGGCAGAGTAAGGCAATGCAGTGATTTGCGTTGCGTTACGTTACTCCAGAATTTTGGAACCACTCAGAGCCATACAAAGTCACTTTGTGTGACTTTAAAAATATGACTTCGAGTTTTTGTCACACACGTATCATATTGCATGCAAATATGACACAGCCCTATCATACATATGCCCCATTTAGTTCATACTTAAAGTCAGAAAGACAGCCTTCGTAAAAACCTACAAATACCTGGAAACCAAAAGGAAACAGTATTAATGAAAGTCATGTTGTTCATGGTGATTTTCATCTTTTAACCACATGCTTGGGAATGTATGACATTCCTAGATACAAGTACTGTGCTTTCAGTTTGCACATTTCTCAAAGCAACTGATTCCATATCATCTATTGATCACCATTTAGAAACATCGAACAATGCATTGCGTAATAGTGGAACTAGCTGACTGTCCTCAGTTCTACATCCCGCCTTATACATATCCATCTGGATAAGCCACTTCTTGTAATATCAGAAGTGAATTCAACAGGTTTGCTCTGTAAAAGCTTGTACTATTTGCCAAGTCTAAATCTGTTCACTCTGAAATATTATGGATGCCTCATCAAGTTTGCATCTTGCTCGATATCCATTCCAGACACTGACCATGGGGTCAGAGGTATGAACTTTTAAGAAGTTGCAAACCATGTGATTCACTAACTTTGTGGGTTTGTGGCCACCAAAAACTGTTCCAATGTCCAAAGCTATTTAAGGAGTCAGTGAAATGTTATTGATTCCTAAAATGGGTTTTCAACAGTATACAAAATCATAATTTGCAAGGGGCATATTGTGGGGGTCACTTCCAAATTTTGCTTCTGTATCATAATGTGACTGTAAATCCATTTCCAAATCATTGAACAATTAATTATTCTTCACATTGAGGTGGTAACTCATTCGCAAAGGGTAATCGTTCCTGTTTCGAGCACTTGAACTTTGTGAATTTTTGTAAAGGTTTTAGGGGAATTAGGAGGCGGCCCACATGACCACAGCCAGCTCGCAGTGAAACTTAACACAAAGAGCAGCCCTTTTTAATTTAAGAAAAACAGGCTTCTTAAACAAATACACAACCGCAGATATGGTGGTCTGTTGACCCTTGCATGCCACTATCCCTGTGATTGGAGCAATATGTGACCTACAATATGTGACCTACATCATAAATTTCAGTGAGGTAGATCGTATTGTGAAACACTCTGACCTGACCTATCACTAATACACAAAAGGACTGATTTCAAATTATGACCGGATTTGTGACCAGTGCAATGGCACATCTGACCCTACGTGTGTGCTACAGTTGAATGTATTCAAGCCCCTTCATTTGACGGCCCCAATACACAGGGCCAGACTGGCTACTGGGCATTTTGTTCTAAATAAACAATGCAAAAGCAAATGGTTTTAAAATACATTTTTAAAGCACTTGTTTTTGCATTGTGATGAGCCTTCATGGCACTGTGATACGGATACTACATAATAAGCTAGAAACTCTATAATTTCACCTAACTGTTATTGAGGTAAGGATTATTTGGATGTGCAAAACATATAAACAATATATACGAGAGTGAATCCGATGACCAGTGAGTGAGGAAACAAATTAAGGGTATGGGTGAAAGAAATAGCAAAGGAGAGGTGGTGCAATGAATGAATATGAATCAATCAATAAAACATTTATAGAGAGAGGTAAATCACACGTGAGGGTCCCCAGGTGCTGGAGCTGTACGCTGCTGCGTGGAGGTATGATCAGTTGATCATCCTGTTCTTTAGTTCTATTCTGAATCATTGGAGTGACAGTGCAGTCCTGAGGCCTTGGCTGCCAGGTGCACGAAGGAGAGTCCTCTGCTGTTGGCTCAACGGATCAATGGGGTGTCTGCGAGGGAGAGAGAAGCTGATCGAAGGTGTCAGGTCAGTTGGACGAGTCAAGGAGGATCAGGCCTGCTATTTCCCCATGATCTAGGAGGGCTTTGATGTCCTTTGTGGCTGCAATCAGGGCTGTCTTAGTGCTGTGGTTAACTCAAAATCCAGATTGGGAGGAGTCATGGAGGTTGTAGTCTTCTAGGTTTTGGGTGAGTTGCTGGTTGATTGTTTTCTCGGGGACACCTGCTGGATAGGGGAGCAGTGACATGGCCCGGTAATTCTTCAATTCGGTTAGGTCGGTGGATGTTTTTTTCAGGAACGGCCTCACTTCACTGTGTTTCTAGACCTCCAAGAAGAAGGCCGTGTGATGGAGATATTTAGGAACTTCCTGAGCTTGTGGCCGATTGTCTTGCTTCTGAGGTTGAAGACGTCATAGGGACAAGCGTCTGTGGGTGCTCTAGAAGGTGTTCGAGGTTTGTTTTCTGCATGTGAGCTGGTTGATGCTGTCTGTGGGGGAGAGTTTGCGTTCAAAATTTGTATAGATGGCTGAGAAGAACTCCGCAGGGGGGTTTCACAGTTCCTAGGAGGGAGTAAGTGATGGCATTCTCAGTGGCTGTGGGATTGGTGAACTCCTTCATGATGCAATGACTTCTTTGGTATGGTTTTGTGCAGGCTTTGATGCGGTCTATTACTGTGTTCTTCTTGGTTTCCTTCAGGAGGTGGTGGTTCTGGTTAAGAGTGGTCCTGAAGACGGTGCGGTCTTGTTTTTTTTCTGATGCACACTTCCTTTCAAGTTGTTGACAGTTGCATTTGTTGGAGTGCAGTTCCTCAGTGAACCTGCTTGCTCTTTTGCTATGTTCTTTGACCTTGGCTGTCTTGGCGGGGGCAATGGGTTTGCCCATTTTATGATCCACTCGGAGAAGCTCTTTGCTGCTTGTTCAGGGTTGTGTGTAGAGTCTGAGATGTGGAAGTTGAGAGGTTTGTTCCACTGGTTGTCTGATACTATTTCCAGTTTCTTTGCGTGGGTCTGGGGGCACAGTGCCAGGTAATGTGGGTCCTGAGATGGTAAAGTGCATGCTCTGGTGGTCGGACCTGGTGAGTGGTGTGGTGTGGATGTACCTGACTCTGTCGCTGGAGGTGAAGATGGGGTTGAGTGTGTGTCCTGCAATGTGGTTAGGGTCAGTGATGAGCTGCTTGAGGCCAAAGCTGTTCAAGCTTTCCAGGAGGTTGATGAAGTTGGCATCACTGGGGTCATTGAGTTGGAAGTTGAGGTCCCCTAGGAATATGTAGTGCTAGGAGTCGATTGCTTTGAGGGACAGTGAGTTCTGGGATGGCTTCGAAGAAGCTGGGGCATGCTCCTGGTGGTCTGTAGGTAAGGGTGCTTTTTCCGTCTCTGTGGAGTTGGAAGTTGAGGTGTTCCATTACTGGTGTTTGGCCGTCAAGGGTAGTTGTGCAGCGGAGGGTGTCCAAGCAGGTGATGGCGATTCAGCCTCCATGCTTGTTGGTTCCGTCCCAGTGTGTTATGTTGTGGTTGAGCCAGGTTTCTGTGAGGAAGATGATGTCCAGGGTGAGGGAGGAGATCATGTCCCAGACCTCAGTGGTGTATTTAACTAGTGAACGTGCAGTGAGTAGGATGTACTGGAGTTGTGTTGTGGTGGTTTAAGTCGATGTGTTCGGTGCATTGGTTTCTCCGGTGCTGAAGGTGATATGGCAGTGTCTGTAGAAGAGAGGCCCTCTGGTGGTACATGGGAATGTGTGGCAGCAGTGGCTGTTGGTGTGTCCGGGCTTCAAGGCCTCAGAGGTCAGTGGTGATGTATCTTCGTGGGGTCGAATAGCCAGGGGTCTTGGTGCAGTTCAGGTGCAGACGAGTGCAGGCCGTCTTGTCTGTGGTGCACCTGATTCACGCACTGCGGCCTCCATTAAGTAGGCCCTGGGAGGATGGAGGGGTGCTGGTAGGTGGTGGGTGGGGCTAGGGGGCAGATGGGAAAACAGACGGCAGGTAGGAGCAGCAATGGGGGGAAAAAGGAATGAACTGTGAAAAAAGGAGGCAAAAACAGGAGAAAGTACTCAGGAAAAGTGGGGGAGACAAGGATAGGGTAGTGAGAATGAGCTAGAAAACAGTAGCGAGCGGTGCAGCTGCAGCGGAGAGCCGGCCTGGGAAATTATACTGTGTCTGTCATAGAGTTTGCGTGTCACAGCAGACGTTATGATGCAACAAACATGAAAAGATCACTGAAAAGCTCCGGCAGAGTAACATTAAGAATTAACAGTTTCCTTAAAATTAAAATTGGAAAGCTCTGTGTACGTTTTCCTCCTTACCCTGGCTTTACATGATCCTAGTGCAGGTTAACATTGAGTGTGTTCAGCACTAGACCTCTCAGAGGCTTTCCTTCATTTGAAAATGTATTAAACCTTTCAGGTTCATGGAAAAAGTTGTGGGAAAATGTAGTCACAATGTACTATATGCTTCCTTTTTCTGAACATGTCAAGTGCTGAGGAATAATTTGATTTATGATGCTCTCCAGACAAATAATATAAAAAACACAGGACAAGTTGTTCAGTTGCTGAGAGGAAAGCAGCACCTTGGTGTAAGCATGAATGCTTCATAGGTTCACTCACTTACTATCAGGAGTATGGAGGAGCAGAGACACACTACTTGCAGAACAGATCTGGCCTATAAGGCGGCCCCCTGAAAGGCTGGGACCCTGTGAGAGAGCCCACTTTGCTCATGCCTTAAAACATCTCTGAAGATGGGTCACTGTCATCACAGCCTGAGCTATAAAGCAGATCAGGGCCACTCAGCCAAGCCACGCAGGCAGCTGATGGTGGTGGGTGGGTAGCACATAGGCCATCAGACTGTGAGGCATGTGCCCAAAACCGAAGA